>NW_027286719.1:2602372-2734500 GCF_022747635.1 Hetaerina americana | reverse complement strand
GTGTTAAAAATGTCTTTATATACGAGCTACATTCATATATTAGATCAGTGTTTACTCTGGGCTACAGTTTATGATTTTGAAAGCCATTTCTATCTCATTATTCATCCCATTTTTTACTGTTCTCAGGATTGCATCCATTCCTTTGGATCCTTGGAAGCAAGGGATTACACCTTTGATAGACCTAGCCCTATCAAAAGTACATTATGCTTAAATTTCCATATTACTTGGTGGCTTGGACTGAACTCTTTAAAAAAAGCTAAAATAATGACTGCACTAAAAACCTCTAATTTACACTCCATAAACCCTGATTGCACAAAAACAATCATTGACCCATTGTAAGGATGAGCTGATTTCTATTACACTTTGCCCCTGCTGTCCTTGAAGACTCATCACTTTTTCATTTCTGTTATAATTACATGCCTGAAGGGAGAGTCCTGCTGGCCAGAGACATAGGTTGGATTCCCATTGATGCCTCTGTTCATATCTCTTAAGGAATATTTGAGTCTTGGTTTTGGGTTATTCGCCTCATGTCAAAAATATCCTGCTTTTACCAAAGACTTTCTCTATCCGGCTAGTGTTACTCGACTTGATCCCTGCTGGCCTTCTATTATTTACCATGCACTAATACTATATCTAGTTTATGCCTTTGACAAGCTTTGAGTTTTAGTTGGAAGGAAGTGAAACTAGGAACTTACCAATTAAGATCTTACTGCGCCTTCGCCGGTCTTCCACCGGGTAAGGGATCCTGGAGGAAAAACCAAGAAAATTTCACCAAGCGGATAAGGTTGTGAAAAGAACCAGATCTTAATTCAGGCATGATATGTTTTGGAGTCAATCTGTTCGATTCGCAATCACAGCAGGCCTTGTAATAAAGAAATCCACACTTGCGACTGCAGAGTCCAAAGCGAAATGTGCCGGGTTCAGTATGATTGTCACTATGTGATCTTGGTAAAAATTTCGACTCGTCTAAATAATCATAGTAGTACAAGCAGTTTAGGTTTTTTAAAACAAGCCTATGAAACCCAGCATCGTAAAGAATTGCAATGTCTATTTACATTCCTGAGGATTGGCATTTAAAAAATTTGGTGAATGTTGTACTCAAATTCATTTTCTTACGACTTCAAAGTCATTGCAACACAGAATTACCAGAAGGAATGACGATAATAAGGATTTTGAAATAAGACGTTGAGGAATTTATATTGTGTCATAACTGCATTCTTTCACGTCCATTATCATGTAAGAGAATTTATTTTGCCTCCTCTTAGGAAATGTGAGGGCTATATTTGTCATAATTTTCATTGTGGTACTCGTTTCATTCTACTTATTATTGCATGCAACAAATCGATTTATTACATCCAATATCAGTGGTGAGAAAAGAATGCTGTCCTCATATCATAGGTTCAATTTTCAGATCCTGCACATGAATAATATTTATGGCGTAAGATCCTGATGACAAAATCGTAAAATTAAGAGCGAAACGACCATGTTTGAATTTTTATTTTAAGTGTAGCTTTTTTGAGAGCAATTATTTGAAAGTTCGTTTGAATCCTTTCCAAATTAAAACTATCGATGAATGTGTCAACAATGTTTCAACCGTTTCAAATGTACAATGTTGCAGACTAATCAACCAGGCGGCCAATAAGGTATGGCTCTATTGATCACGTGATTAACTGCCTCAACGTCAGTGATTGTTAGGAGTGAGACTGAGTCGACAACGAGCTTTCTATTGAACCAGACTTATTATACGCAATGTCCGGTGGCAAGGATACTGAGTGTAAGATGAGTCTTCCCATGAAAGCAACAGCGAACAGGAAAAACCTGTTGAGAAAGGCCCGATCCACGTCGAAATCTAGTGCGGTGAGAAGGAAAACGGTGGAAAGAGACCTGAGGTGTTTGGAAAGCAAATTCAAGGGTAAAAGCTTAAAAACAGAGTTTACCACGGATAAGCCAAGAGAGAATGTTTCAGAAAATGCTGAGGGAGCGACGGCTTTACCATTGGGTCCGACTGCTTTGCCCGAATGTGAAAAGCAGTCCCATAAAAAGAACATTCAGCTTGATCCTTGGGTCCTGGGGGTAAAGCCGTTGCTTGTTAAAAGAAAACCCGGTTATTTTAAGCAGGAAATGGTCAAAGATACACCGACGAGTATGCCAAAAGGCTTGCCCCCCATTATTAGCTGTCAAGAGCCATCCACTTCCAGGCAGAACCTTGGAGCCATTCCGAGGACGAGTATGCCAGTCCGCTTGCCCCCCATTAGTAGTTCCCCAGACCCATCCACTTCCACGCAGAATCTCGGTGCCTTCAGAAAAACTCCAGCCTTTCAGACGAAGAACCAAGCGATGAAAGTAAGGGGAAAGGCCATAAAATGCCTGACCAATCCAGTTCGTCCGAATTAGGCCTGCCGGTGAAAGAACTAAAACCCCTTAGGAAATATCAGCAAATATCATTGGAGATGCCGCAGCTGGAAGGTACGATTTTACACTCTTTTGATTTAAATATAATTATACCAAAAATCATTAGTTGTATTAGGCTCCAGATAGCTCATTATGCACCAATGTGCTATGCTGTATTGTTCTTAGAATAACCAACTCACATGACACAAATTGTTTTTAATAATCGTATTAAAAATAGTCAACCTTGAGCACATACCCGTCCTTTATCGACACCACTCATTCCTTCCTCCACTTGTCATACCCAGCTCTCTCCACTATATATCAATTTTCAGAACCAATTGCCTCTCATCCACTCCGGTATTCATCTTTCCTTCCTCCTACGAATTTCCCTCAACATTCATCTCTCTACCGTGCCTAGCTTATAAATAAATTGCACCCTCGCACAATTCTTTTTATCCATTATTCTGCATGCCTATATGTGTGAGTAAACCATCATAGAATATATATTCTGCACAATAACTTGGTTTCAATGTGGACGTTCTGAACTTTGGTTTTATTGGGGATGTTAATAAACTTAAAGGAAAGAATAGTAAAGAAATGATATAAGGTGTTCCACTAAATGTTTTACATTTCATTTTACATTACTACAAGAATTTTCTTCACTGCAGACAAAATCAACAAACATCATTGTTTCAGTTTGGCTGACGCTGATAATATGACAAGTTCTGTATGTCGTTGACTCTTTTTCAAATGCACAGTTCAATCTTATTAATTATACTTTTGTAATACAGTGGAAGAAGTATATTTTCCTGATTAAGGTGTCCACTTAAAGCATGAAGACTTAAATTTACTTTTTTTAATAACCAAAATAAGACTATTTAGTGCACTATTAATTAATATCTATTTGTTTTTTCACAGAAAGCTCTTCAAAAGGGTCCTCTTATTCAATTTCCAGTGGCAAGGGTTCTGAGTCTCATATGAATCACCCCATGAAAGGAGCAAGCAAAAAGAAAAACCTTGTTGAAAAAACCCAATCCACGTCAAAATTTAACAAGGTTCAATGGGAATTGGAAGAAAGAGACCTGGGATGTTTGGAAAGCAAATGCCAGGGTTTAAGCATCGAAACAGAGTTTATCACAGATAACTTATGGCCAAGGGAGGAGGTTTCAGACAATGCTGAGGGAGCGACAGCTTTGCCACTTGGTGCCACTGCTTTGCCGGCAGGCGCATATCAGACTTATAAAAAAAGCGTTCAGTTAGTACCTATGGTCCTGGATGTGAAGTCAATTTTTGCTCAAAGAAAACCCAGTCCTCATAACCATAACATTATCCAAGCTACACCGATGAGTATACCAAAAGGCTTGCCACCCATTAGTAGCTGCCAAGACCCATCCACTTCCATGCAGAAACTGGGAACCATAAAAAGAACTAACACCTTTCAGAAGACCAGTATGCCAGACCACTTGCCCCCCATTAGTAGCTGCCTAGACCCATCCATTTCCATGCAGAGACTGGGAACCATAAAAAGACCTAACACCCTTCAGAAGACCAGTATGCCAGACCACTTGCCTCCCATTAGTAGCTGCCCAGACCCATCCACTTCCATGCAGAAAATTGGAACCATAAGGAAGCATAACACCTTTCAGAAGATGAGTATGCCAGACCGCTTGCCCCCCATTAGTAGTGGCCAGAACCTATTCACTTCCACGCAGAGTCTTGGAGCAATAAAAAGAACTAACACATTTCAGAGCACGACTATGCCAGACCGCTTGCCCCCCATTAGTAGCTGCCAAGGCCCATTCACTCCATCAAAGAATCTTGGATCGTTAAAGAACACTCCCACCTTTCAGACAAAGAACCAAGTGATGGAAGTAAGGGAGAAAGGCCATAAAATGCCTGGCCAATCCAGTTTGTCCAATGTAGGCCCGCTGGTAGACGAAAGAAAAACCTGTAAGAAATACCAACCAATATCATTGGAGATGACACAGCTAGAAGGTATGATTTTCAACTCATTTGATTTAAAAATAATCACACCAAAAATCATTGCTGATATTACCCTCGAGGTAGTTTATTATGCACAAATGTGCTATGCTGTATTTTTCTTGGAGTTACTAAATCCCTTGACACAAATTTTTTTAAGGAATTGACATAATAATAGTCAACCTTAAGTGCATACATACTTTTCTTTGATCTACAGTATTCATTCCTTCCCTCACCTACCACACCAACTCTCTCCACTCTTTTACAGTTTTCAGAATCCATTGCCTCTCATTTAATCCAGTATTCACCTTTCCTGCCTTCTTCAAATTTCCCTCAACATTCATCTCCCTCCCAAGCCTAGGATTCATAGTAAATTTTCATCTTCACATGATTTATCTTTTCATTTATTCTGCATGCCTATGTGTGAGTAAATAATCATAGAATATATATTCTGCACAATGATTTGGTTCCATTGTTGACGTTCTCTACCACTTTCTTTTTGGAATATAAGGGAAGTAAAAAAATATAAAGGAAATAATACTGAAGAATTGCAATTATGTATTCAACCAAATGTTTTATTTTATTTTAAATTATTATTAGTTTTTTATTTTTCCGCTGATGAAATCAGCACATGTGATTATTTTAGTAAGGCTGGCTGGCATTGGTAATACGACAAATTCAATGTGAAATTAATCATTTTTTCAAATGCTCAGTTCAATCTTCCAGGTTATGTTTTATCATTATATTGACAACATTATTTCTTCCTGCCTAGAGTGTCTATGTAAAGCATGAAGACATAAAGTAACTTATTCAAATAACCAAAATAAATCTATTAATTCCACTATTAATATATATATACCTTTATTTCACAGAAGCATTTGCAAAAATGCCCCCAAAAGGATAAAGAAGTCATAACCATTGATTGAAAAGGGAAGTCCATGAGTTTTACGAGAGAAGAATAGTTTTCTAATCACAACCCCAGGATTTCCTGCTGGAATTTCTACAAATGAACATTCATCAGCTAAAATTGGATTGAACATGAGGATCCTATTTAATTTAGCTCCTTCATTAGCGGAATAACCTGCAATTTCCTTAAATACTCTATTAGCTACACATTAAGCATCAACTGTTATTTTCATTAATGAAAAAGTATAATGTTATAACCTATTGTTCAATGAATAAGCGATGACATAATAACCTTTTATTATAATTCTCAACCACATGATATACCACTGTGTACCATAATCTGGATAGCTTCTCGAACTAACCATAATATTTGCAGTATTAAAACAAGAGTTTTCCATTGTTACGAAATTGATTGTATGCACATAAATAAAATTTTCATAATCAATATAAATGATTTGGTGATTTATTCCCAATTATGTTAACTGGGTAAATTATGCAGCTTAGATGACATATTTGAAGGCTATCTGCTGTACATTAGAAATGCCCTTTAGTTGTCTGTTTCAGCATTGAAGAACTTATCGATAAAAATGGTATCTCACATTAACATCCAATGTACATATATAATGGCTCTAAAATGTCATTATTTATCATAAATACCTTAGTGTATCTTACTTTTCAGCAAATGTGTTTCAGGAAACCATCAACAAGAAAGCTTACATGTTTTTCCAGGCATCCAAATTTGTTTATCGTAAGACATATCAGATCACCTGTTTGCTTAAATTCTCAATTAAGGTCATACTTACTAATACTTTTTATGGCTGCCAAGAGAAAAATCTCTAATGTATTGCATATCATTTCAACATTTTCTACCAAACAGAATTCGTATTTTTCATAGCTAATTTTTCCTCCATCTTAATGAGCAAGAAAAAAAATTCCCAAAAAGTCCGTGGTCCGTCCAACTGTCTTTCCTATATTTTAGAGCCTTTTTCTCCAATATTTTAGTTAGAAATTCAAAAGGCTATGAGCCAATGATTGATTTTGTCCTGGGATTCTATTTAAAGTAGAGAATACTTGAACTTTATTCTGTTGACACCATAATATTTGATAAAGTCTTCTCAAAAATGCATTAGAGTGTAGGAGCAATCAAAAGAGGAGGCATTTTGAATTTATGCAGCTTTTATTTGGAATAAAATTGGCTAGATTAGTCTCATTTTGATGACGACCAACAAATTATGAAATGATTCCTGAAGAAACCTTTTTTAATGGCATAGAAAGCACCTCCAGTGTTATCTCAATCAAATTTTGGAGCGGAAATATGGCTGTATATGGTCTTTATAAAAGATGGTTTATCATTGGTATCTGCTATTAGCTGTTGATATATGCCTCGATATTCACTCCATCCATTGGATATTTCATTTCCCAAGGTGCCCAGACATTCTTTTAAGAAAAGGTTTTATTGCTTTTTTCTGTACTTTCCACAAAAAAAGATCTTCTGGCATTCATTCCGCTATTTTCATTTGCTTTGATGTATTTTGTCCTTTGTCCCATTTTATTTTTTTGGACTTGGACATTCTTGCTAGGGCAAAAGAAATGATTACTAGGCACCAATCATTCATGCCTGCTAAATGAGAAAATGCAGCAGTTTTATACTGATCTGATATGTAGCACCAAGCATGGAAATTTAACTTGTTAGATATACTACACAAAATTATATCTATAATTCGACTCAGCCTGATATTTATGTATATAAAAATTACTTTGGTCATTCCGTCATCAAGGGATATGCATCTCCTTAGATGCTTCACTTTGGAGCTCTATAGATAACCCATGTGCTGAAACACGGGGCCCTTCCCTTGAACATGGCCACCATACGCAAGCACACTTGTTCATCTCTTGTTATCATTCAACACTATATAGACAACCAATGTCTAAATTCAAGTAGAAGTAATTAGATGAAGACCAGTGGTTCTCAAAACTCCCCTTTTAAGGTCAGCTTTAATAACCACTCTCTTAAACTTGATGCGGAAATATTTCATGCCAATTTAATGCCTATATTGAAATTTCACCTTGGACAAAAAAACTACTTTACACCAAAACGTTATTCATAAATATTACCGAACCGAGAAAGGAATATGATACTTTTCCAGGCTTTATTGAAGAAATCGAATATTCATAAGATGCAATGCCACAATGTAAGGGATGGCATTCACTCAAGGGTATGAAAGATATTTACTAGATCCTGGTAAAATGTAAAGAACTGTAAACTCATGGGATAAAGGAGAACTATCAAACAGAGAAGTAGATGCCATTGGGGCACTACAAGAAAGATGTTAACCTCTAAAATCTCGAAATTAGTCTCACTACACTCTGGCATTTTTAGCTTCAATGTGAGCTTCTTATTTTACTCTGTAGTATAAGGCTTTTCATTTCAATTGATTTAAAAAAAATACAACATTTTTCAAAGTTTTTTAGTATGCCAAGAATAGATCTGCACTGATATGAAAAGTGTTCTTTATTTGCCACGTTATATTGCCATGATCTTTCACTTGATAATTTTGTTAACTACAGGAAAAAATTTTCAGTAAGTTTTAAAAGTATGAAAAATAGCCCCTGGAAAGGTACAGGTCTCAGAAATGTGATTGACTTCTATCCTGCCAAGAGAACAATCCATCGACATATATTGCTAACATGGACAGTATCGTGTAAATGACAATATATAATATTGATTTTATTATAATAAGATCAAGACATTAATTGTATACATATTGACAATATTCAATTGTCTAGAGGAAGACTTTCATTTAAAATGATGCCTTCATTTGTTTATTTTTTGACTCACCATATATATATATATATGTATGTATGTATATATGTGTATATATATATATAAATATATATATATATATATATATATATATATATATATATATACATATATATATATATATATATATACATATATATATATATATATATGTATATATATATATTCATATATATATATATACACACACATATATACATACATACATACATATATATATATATATATATGCATATATATGTATACATATGTATACACATGTACACACATATATGTATATATGTATAAATATATATATATATATATATATAAATATATATATATATATATATATATGCATATATATGTATACATATGTATACACATGTACACACATATATGTATATATGTATAAATATATATATATATATATTTATAAACATTGGGGCATGGTGCCAAAAATTTAAAGATTAACGCCAAACTGACTTTGACTTAAAAGGATTCGGTTCATTCCATTTAAATGGTCTACATCTTTTATTTCTTACAAATGGCACGCCTGGGGGAACAAAAAGCAGGCTGTCTAGCATGATCTTAATGGGTCATCTTTTCATTACAAGATATTGAGCTTTCAAAAATTATTATTAGTATGTACGCAAATAACATAGAGTAGAGGAACGATACCAGGAAGAAAAAGTGAAGGAGAAAAAGTGAGATTTTGCTGCAGCCAATGGTTTGAGAAATCATTTGTGAGCACAATCCATACCAAATGAACACATAGAAGACAAAAATATTTTTAAACCAAATATAAATACAAATTCTGCAGAGTAAAACATCGCATCAAAATTTAAGGCATAAACATCTGAAGAATTAGTCAACCTGAAGGTTTATTGAAAAGATCCGAGGGTATAGCTCACGTTGAACATAGCCTCAATTTTTATCTCTAATTCCAAAATTAAGGTGAATAAGGAAGTTGGAAGGAAGAGCAGATCCATATTTTTTGAAACATCTAGTTTCCAAAGAAGACTTGGTGCCTATTTATAAACTCTACTTGAGGGAAACTACTTAGAGTTTCCAGAGGTGCACCAGCAGTTACCATGTATTCATATATTGCTCTGCATTTATAGCTTCATGGTTAAAAAAAGACTGTTGTTCTAGAGTTTTTAGTTACTCAATTTCAAAAGGATTATTCTTTCATAAATGGTTATGAATGCAATTTTTTTATCAACAAAAAAATGTATTTATATTCACCTAATAATTTGGATTCCTGGAATAGTAATGGTCACATAATTATCAATGATGAAATATTCAACAAGTCATGAAAACATTCTTGGTAGCAATAACATTTAAGATAATAATCTACTTTGATGCAGATCCATGGAATGCAAGTAAACCATCTACTTATAGTAAACTAATGAATGAATTCCATTATGTTGTGCCTTCAATCTGTTGAAATCCCCAAAACAAGGTTGACCTTGATATTGCAGTATTTTAAGAGAAACAAGAAAAAATATCAAGCCAATAAAATGATTTGTCAGCAGCACCTATGTTGTGTAATAGCTAAACATCAGGAGTGACACTGGGGTAGAATTTGTGGTGGAGATAAGAGGAGTCTGAAGATGAGTCTAGGCATCAGTTTAGGTGAGCAGAATCAAAGGGGTCAATTTGTTGGTCCAACAACATTATTTGCAACACAGGGTCAAGTAGCAAACTTACACTACCCCCTCAGAATTTATCAGCAGTAGAGTAGAGAATGAAGTGTTTGAAGGGCATGATGAATGGAAAAACTCACTCATTTAAATGAAACCATTAATAAACAGCATTAGGAGAACACAGAAAAGCTACTTGCAGATAATATGTTCAAAGATAGTGGTATTTAATTGGAGGTATTGTCAACCATGGAAAAATTTTATATCAGGGACCAACTTAAAGCATGATTTTATGTGGAATATATCACATTGAAAATGTTAGTGGAAGTAAATATTTGCAAGACCGTTAGTGGAACTAGAGTGTAAAGAGAAAACCAGGTACATATTTTCATCATAATTTTATCTTAAATGATATCAAACCCTCGAAGCAGTCATTTTTTCCATTCCATAGCCATTAAATAAGTAGTCATCAAATCACGTAGACTCCAATTGCTAACAAATGAGGAACAACAGTTATTTACCCCTGAACATAAAAGTTTCTGAGATGTGATTGACAAGAAAAAAATTCAAAGATACACCATTTGCCATAAATATAAGTTCAAACAATTTGAGTGCCCTAACAGCTAATGCATGAAAAAAGAAACTTCATCATGTTTCTTGGCATGGATATTAACAAAGATTGTCATTTCAATTTGCTCCATTACTTACAATATAAGATTCAATGTTCATTTTTAATCGGTGTCTTAAAATTGTAAATATTAAATGTTTTTTCATAGGCATACTGTTTCTAGCACCACAACACATTTACCATTAATCACCATGAGAGGTGAACTCAAGGGTCAATGGTTCTTATAATTAGCATATGTCCTTACATCAATGACCTAATTCAAGGAAAAGATTTGAGCCAAATAAGATAAAAATTATAGGGTGAATATTTAAAAAAAATGTAAAATGCTAAACAAAGCCAAATTTAATGGGCATGTGAATTTGCTTTAAGAGTGAAAAACTTTAATCTTTTTCCCAATTGGACACTGTTCTCCACTTGCAAAACTAATAATACAATGGAAATTGACCTTGTCAATGTACATTCATTTTTGTGGTAAACAACTGGTAAGTTAACAGAACACAACATAAAGGCTCACCAACAAGAGGTCAAGATATCAACTATATATTACTGTAACATTTCCTACAGTCACTATGTTTCTAAAAAGGATCAAGTTAAACAGCTCTTTACAAGTTACTATTTCTCTTTAAAAATATGCTTCAATAAATTAATCAAAAGCAGGAGAATGAACTAAAGTAATATGTGATTTCTGGAGAACCAAAGTAAGAGAAGACCGAAGATGACCGTACATCATTAAAAAAGTAGTGCAATAGTGAGGAAAGCATTCTCATCTTGAGAATCATTCTAATGTAAAATTGCTGCAGTTATACATTTTTACTAATCTAAAAAACTTTAAAAAAATTAAGACAAAAATAATCCTGTCACAGGTATGACAAAACAGACCAGAATATAGACAAGGGTAATAACCTTTCAATTAAAACTAAATAATATCCTTGCATGCTTTCATACCTCCCACTGATTTTACATGATTTATGTTCCTCTAAATCTATTAACATTGGAGTCACAAAGGTATTATACAAATTAAAAAATGATAATATTAACATAATTTCAAATAATATATGCATGTAAAACAATTTTCTGAGCACCAAAGAACGAGTTTATAAAATGTACAATAATAAAATTTTTCTTCGACATCAACTACTTGAATCAGCTAACAAAACTAATAATCACAATTGAATGGATAAATGAATTTTTATAATTACTTGACAGTGCAATTTTTCAGACTGTCTCAAATGGGTCCAGCATTGATGCCTCTGGAGTGCTTCCAATGGCCAGAGGCTTTTGATGGATACCTATAACTATCTACCGAACAAGAGATTTCCAATATCATGTGTAAAGAGATTTTACTGGAATGCCTCTGATCATTAAGGGGTGTTAAAATGTATATCGGAAATACGCCAAGCTATATTGATTCAAAATAACATGACTCATGGCCTGACTGAAAGGACCAATTGTATTCAAAAGGCATCAATGGTATAAGGTCACATGAAAGTTAAAGTGCCAGCAATACCTCATTAACAGGGTTGGCATCTCTGCTCAATAACTTCCACAGAGTCCATAGGAACATTGTACATAAGACACCACCACCATGAACTAATCCTTTTGTGCAAGGTGAAAAATCCTGAATTAGATTTAAAGTAGATATATAACATAAATAACATTTACTAATTTGCTATTTTTAAAAGTGTCTATAAAATAACAAAAGCGAATGAGTGACTGAGATCACAAGAGCAATTTTCCTGTGCTAATCCATCTATTGCCCATGCTACCACGCTACCCTCACCTGACCAATCATTGCTCGGCCCTACACCACTGCTCACAGTTCAACGCTAACCCCATTATAGCCTGCACCTTGGCCACAAGAAATTGGACTAGATGGTATTAAATACCTCATTGCAAGAACTTCACTGCAGAAAGATAGCCATGTGCATTGTAAACCCTTGCAAATATAGATGTGGCAAATCAACCATGACATTATGCGAGGGAAGGCTGCCTTGCAAGGAAATGCGTTTTTCATCCAAGGCAGTTGGCCCAAGTCGAACAACTCTGCTTCATCCATGTATTCAGGTCTCAATGAGATGTCAGGCTCACACAAGAGGAATTTTGTGGGAATATTGAAATGAAGATGACTGAAAGGTGGATTCCATAAAAATAGTTTAAAGAAATAGAGTGATTGGGAGAATCTATTTTGGTAGGATCAAAGGAGTTTACGGGGCTATGTCACAATATCTCAATTATTAACCAAATAATTAAGTTTTGCAAGGAGCATCTCATGGCTGAAAAGCCTAAAAATACATCCATTGGATGGTACATGACAAGTTAGCTGACAAATGAAGAAAGCACAATCCGGCAAAAAATCAGTCCTGGACAATATAAAGAGGTACTCACCTTGTGTATGATGATCAAATACTTGCAAGTAGATGCTGTATCAAACAATAGGGGGAAAAGGCCTCGCGGAGGATGGTAAGGTCTGGCTCCGAAATGAAAGTCAATATTGATGCCATCACAGAATATAATACTCTTTTGCCATGAGAAATTTCACTCCAACAGGATCATATACTCAGGTTCCACAGCTTCAAACAGAGTAAAGTTAATACTATAAATGAGATTTAAAACCCTTCTTTAAATAACCATCAAATAGGCAGCCTAGTTGAGGTGTTAAAAATGTCTTTATATACGAGCTACATTCATATAATAGATCAGTGTTTACTCTGGCTACAGTTTATGATTTTGAAAGCCATTTCTATCTCATTATTCATCCCATTTTTTACTGTTCTCAGGATTGCATCCATTCCTTTGGATCCTTGGAAGCAAGGGATTACACCTTTGATAGACCTAGCCCTATCAAAAGTACATTATGCTTAAATTTCCATATTACTTGGTGGCTTGGACTGAACTCTTTAAAAAAAGCTAAAATAATGACTGCACTAAAAACCTCTAATTTACACTCCATAAACCCTGATTGCACAAAAACAATCATTGACCCATTGTAAGGATGAGCTGATTTCTATTACACTTTGCCCCTGCTGTCCTTGAAGACTCATCACTTTTTCATTTCTGTTATAATTACATGCCTGAAGGGAGAGTCCTGCTGGCCAGAGACATAGGTTGGATTCCCATTGATGCCTCTGTTCATATCTCTTAAGGAATATTTGAGTCTTGGTTTTGGGTTATTCGCCTCATGTCAAAAATATCCTGCTTTTACCAAAGACTTTCTCTATCCGGCTAGTGTTACTCGACTTGATCCCTGCTGGCCTTCTATTATTTACCATGCACTAATACTATATCTAGTTTATGCCTTTGACAAGCTTTGAGTTTTAGTTGGAAGGAAGTGAAACTAGGAACTTACCAATTAAGATCTTACTGCGCCTTCGCCGGTCTTCCACCGGGTAAGGGATCCTGGAGGAAAAACCGAGAAAATTTCACCAAGCGGATAAGTTGTGAAAAGAACCAGATCTTAATTCAGGCATGATATGTTTTGGAGTCAATCTGTTCGATTTCGCAATCACAGCAGGCCTTGTAATTAAAGAAATCCACACTTGCGACTGCAGAGTCCAAAGCGAAATGTGCCGGGTTCAGTATGATTGTCACTATGTGATCTTGGTAAAAATTTCGACTCGTCTAAATAATCGTAGTAGTACAAGCAGTTTAGGTTTTTTAAAACAAGCCTATGAAACCCAGCATCGTAAAGAATTGCAATGTCTATTTACATTCCTGAGGATTGGCATTTAAAAAATTTGGTGAATGTTGTACTCAAATCCATTTTCTTACGACTTCAAAGTCATTGCAACACAGAATTACCAGAAGGAATGACGATAATAAGGATTTTGAAATAAGACGTTGAGGAATTTATATTGTGTCATAACTGCATTCTTTCACGTCCATTATCATATAAGAGAATTTATTTTGCCTCCTCTTAGGAAATGTGAGGGCTATATTTGTCATAATTTTCATTGTGGTACTCGTTTCATTCTACTTATTATTGCATGCAACAAATCGATTTATTACATCCAATATCAGTGGTGAGAAAAGAATGCTGTCCTCATATCATAGGTTCAATTTTCAGTTCCTGCACATGAATAATATTTATGGCGTAAGATCCTGATGACAAAATCGTAAAATTAAGAGCGAAACGACCATGTTTGAATTTTTTATTTTAAGTGTAGCTTTTTTGAGAGCAATTATTTGAAAGTTCGTTTGAATCCTTTCCAAATTAAAACTATCGATGAATGTGTCAACAATGTTTCAACCGTTTCAAATGTACAATGTTGCAGACTAATCAACCAGGCGGCCAATAAGGTATGGCTCTATTGATCACGTGATTAACTGCCTCAACGTCAGTGATTGTTAGGAGTGAGACTGAGTCGACAACGAGCTTTCTATTGAACCAGACTTATTATACGCAATGTCCGGTGGCAAGGATACTGAGTGTAAGATGAGTCTTCCCATGAAAGCAACAAGCGAACAGGAAAAACCTGTTGAGAAAGCCCGATCCACGTCGAAATCTAGTGCGGTGAGAAGGAAAACGGTGGAAAGAGACCTGAGGTGTTTGGAAAGCAAATTCAAGGGTAAAAGCTTAAAAACAGAGTTTACCACGGATAAGCCAAGAGAGAATGTTTCAGAAAATGCTGAGGGAGCGACGGCTTTACCATTGGGTCCGACTGCTTTGCCCGAATGTGAAAAGCAGTCCCATAAAAAGAACATTCAGCTTGATCCTTGGGTCCTGGGGGTAAAGCCGTTGCTTGTTAAAAGAAAACCCGGTTATTTTAAGCAGGAAATGGTCAAAGATACACCGACGAGTATGCCAAAAGGCTTGCCCCCCATTATTAGCTGTCAAGAGCCATCCACTTCCAGGCAGAACCTTGGAGCCATTCCGAGGACGAGTATGCCAGTCCGCTTGCCCCCCATTAGTAGTTCCCCAGACCCATCCACTTCCACGCAGAATCTCGGTGCCTTCAGAAAAACTCCAGCCTTTCAGACGAAGAACCAAGCGATGAAAGTAAGGGGGAAAGGCCATAAAATGCCTGACCAATCCAGTTCGTCCGAATTAGGCCTGCCGGTGAAAGAACTAAAACCCCTTAGGAAATATCAGCAAATATCATTGGAGATGCCGCAGCTGGAAGGTACGATTTTACACTCTTTTGATTTAAATATAATTATACCAAAAATCATTAGTTGTATTAGGCTCCAGATAGCTCATTATGCACCAATGTGCTATGCTGTATTGTTCTTAGAATAACCAACTCACATGACACAAATTGTTTTTAATAATCGTATTAAAAATAGTCAACCTTGAGCACATACCCGTCCTTTATCGACACCACTCATTCCTTCCTCCACTTGTCATACCCAGCTCTCTCCACTATATATCAATTTTCAGAACCAATTGCCTCTCATCCACTCCGGTATTCATCTTTCCTTCCTCCTACGAATTTCCCTCAACATTCATCTCTCTACCGTGCCTAGCTTATAAATAAATTGCACCCTCGCACAATTCTTTTTATCCATTATTCTGCATGCCTATATGTGTGAGTAAACCATCATAGAATATATATTCTGCACAATAACTTGGTTTCAATGTGGACGTTCTGAACTTTGGTTTTATTGGGGATGTTAATAAACTTAAAGGAAAGAATAGTAAAGAAATGATATAAGGTGTTCCACTAAATGTTTTACATTTCATTTTACATTACTACAAGAATTTTCTTCACTGCAGACAAAATCAACAAACACCATTGTTTCAGTTTGGCTGACGCTGATAATATGACAAGTTCTGTATGTCGTTGACTCTTTTTCAAATGCACAGTTCAATCTTATTAATTATACTTTTGTAATACAGTGGAAGAAGTATATTTTCCTGATTAAGGTGTCCACTTAAAGCATGAAGACTTAAATTTACTTTTTTTAATAACCAAAATAAGACTATTTAGTGCACTATTAATTAATATCTATTTGTTTTTTCACAGAAAGCTCTTCAAAAGGGTCCTCTTATTCAATTTCCAGTGGCAAGGGTTCTGAGTCTCATATGAATCACCCCATGAAAGGAGCAAGCAAAAAGAAAAACCTTGTTGAAAAAACCCAATCCACGTCAAAATTTAACAAGGTTCAATGGGAATTGGAAGAAAGAGACCTGGGATGTTTGGAAAGCAAATGCCAGGGTTTAAGCATCGAAACAGAGTTTATCACAGATAACTTATGGCCAAGGGAGGAGGTTTCAGACAATGCTGAGGGAGCGACAGCTTTGCCACTTGGTGCCACTGCTTTGCCGGCAGGCGCATATCAGACTTATAAAAAAAGCGTTCAGTTAGTACCTATGGTCCTGGATGTGAAGTCAATTTTTGCTCAAAGAAAACCCAGTCCTCATAACCATAACATTATCCAAGCTACACCGATGAGTATACCAAAAGGCTTGCCACCCATTAGTAGCTGCCAAGACCCATCCACTTCCATGCAGAAACTGGGAACCATAAAAAGAACTAACACCTTTCAGAAGACCAGTATGCCAGACCACTTGCCCCCCATTAGTAGCTGCCTAGACCCATCCATTTCCATGCAGAGACTGGGAACCATAAAAAGACCTAACACCCTTCAGAAGACCAGTATGCCAGACCACTTGCCTCCCATTAGTAGCTGCCTAGACCAATCCACTTCCATGCAGAAAATTGGAACCATGAAAAGACCTAACACCTTTCAGAAGACCAGTATACAAGACCACTTGCCTCCCATTAGTAGCTGCCCAGACCCATCCACTTCCATGCAGAAAATTGGAACCATAAGGAAGCATAACACCTTTCAGAAGATGAGTATGCCAGACCGCTTGCCCCCCATTAGTAGTGGCCAGAACCTATTCGCTTCCACGCAGAGTCTTGGAGCAATAAAAAGAACTAACACATTTCAGAGCACGACTATGCCAGACCGCTTGCCCCCCATTAGTAGCTGCCAAGGCCCATTCACTCCATCAAAGAATCTTGGATCGTTAAAGAACACTCCCACCTTTCAGACAAAGAACCAAGTGATGGAAGTAAGGGAGAAAGGCCATAAAATGCCTGGCCAATCCAGTTTGTCCAATGTAGGCCCGCTGGTAGACGAAAGAAAAACCTGTAAGAAATACCAACCAATATCATTGGAGATGACACAGCTAGAAGGTATGATTTTCAACTCATTTGATTTAAAAATAATCACACCAAAAATCATTGCTGATATTACCCTCGAGGTAGTTTATTATGCACAAATGTGCTATGCTGTATTTTTCTTGGAGTTACTAAATCCCTTGACACAAATTTTTTTAAGGAATTGACATAATAATAGTCAACCTTAAGTGCATACATACTTTTCTTTGATCTACAGTATTCATTCCTTCCCTCACCTACCACACCAACTCTCTCCACTCTTTTACAGTTTTCAGAATCCATTGCCTCTCATTTAATCCAGTATTCACCTTTCCTGCCTTCTTCAAATTTCCCTCAACATTCATCTCCCTCCCAAGCCTAGGATTCATAGTAAATTTTCATCTTCACATGATTTATCTTTTCATTTATTCTGCATGCCTATGTGTGAGTAAATAATCATAGAATATATATTCTGCACAATGATTTGGTTCCATTGTTGACGTTCTCTACCACTTTCTTTTTGGAATATAAGGGAAGTAAAAA
This sequence comes from Hetaerina americana, assembly GCF_022747635.1. Classification (NCBI taxonomy): domain Eukaryota; kingdom Metazoa; phylum Arthropoda; class Insecta; order Odonata; family Calopterygidae; genus Hetaerina; species Hetaerina americana. The sequence goes on along the minus strand of NW_027286719.1, from coordinate 2,716,497 downwards.
AATATAAAGGAAATAATACTGAAGAATTGCAATTATGTATTCAACCAAATGTTTTATTTTATTTTAAATTATTATTAGTTTTTTATTTTTCCGCTGATGAAATCAGCACATGTGATTATTTTAGTAAGGCTGGCTGGCATTGGTAATACGACAAATTCAATGTGAAATTAATCATTTTTTCAAATGCTCAGTTCAATCTTCCAGGTTATGTTTTATCATTATATTGACAACATTATTTCTTCCTGCCTAGAGTGTCTATGTAAAGCATGAAGACATAAAGTAACTTATTCAAATAACCAAAATAAATCTATTAATTCCACTATTAATATATATATACCTTTATTTCACAGAAGCATTTGCAAAAATGCCCCCAAAAGGATAAAGAAGTCATAACCATTGATTGAAAAGGGAAGTCCATGAGTTTTACGAGAGAAGACTAGTTTTCTAATCACAACCCCAGGATTTCCTGCTGGAATTTCTACAAATGAACATTCATCAGCTAAAATTGGATTGAACATGAGGATCCTATTTAATTTAGCTCCTTCATTAGCAGAATAACCTGCAATTTCCTTAAATACTCTATTAGCTACACATTAAGCATCAACTGTTATTTTCATTAATGAAAAAGTATAATGTTATAACCTATTGTTCAATGAATAAGCGATGACATAATAACCTTTTATTATAATTCTCAACCACATGATATACCACTGTGTACCATAATCTGGATAGCTTCTCGAACTAACCATAATATTTGCAGTATTAAAACAAGAGTTTTCCATTGTTACGAAATTGATTGTATGCACATAAATAAAATTTTCATAATCAACATAAATGATTTGGTGATTTATTCCCAATTATGTTAACTGGGTAAATTATGCAGCTTAGATGACATATTTGAAGGCTATCTGCTGTACATTAGAAATGCCCTTTAGTTGTCTGTTTCAGCATTGAAGAACTTATCGATAAAAATGGTATCTCACATTAACATCCAATATACATATATAATGGCACTAAAATGTCATTATTTATCATAAATACCTTAGTGTATCTTACTTTTCAGCAAATGTGTTTCAGGAAACCATCAACAAGAAAGCTTACATGTTTTTCCAGGCATCCAAATTTGTTTATCGTAAGACATATCAGATCACCTGTTTGCTTAAATTCTCAATTAAGGTCATACTTACTAATACTTTTTATGGCTGCCAAGAGAAAAATCTCTAATGTATTGCATATCATTTCAACATTTTCTACCAAACAGAATTCGTATTTTTCATAGCTAATTTTTCCTCCATCTTAATGAGCAAGAAAAAAAATTCCCAAAAAGTCCGTGGTCCGTCCAACTGTCTTTCCTATATTTTAGAGCCTTTTTCTCCAATATTTTAGTTAGAAATTCAAAAGGCTATGAGCCAATGATTGATTTTGTCCTGGGATTCTATTTAAAGTAGAGAATACTTGAACTTTATTCTGTTGACACCATAATATTTGATAAAGTCTTCTCAAAAATGCATTAGAGTGTAGGAGCAATCAAAAGAGGAGGCATTTTGAATTTATGCAGCTTTTATTTGGAATAAAATTGGCTAGATTAGTCTCATTTTGATGACGACCAACAAATTATGAAATGATTCCTGAAGAAACCTTTTTTAATGGCATAGAAAGCACCTCCAGTGTTATCTCAATCAAATTTTGGAGCGGAAATATGGCTGTATATGGTCTTTATAAAAGATGGTTTATCATTGGTATCTGCTATTAGCTGTTGATATATGCCTCGATATTCACTCCATCCATTGGATATTTCATTTCCCAAGGTGCCCAGACATTCTTTTAAGAAAAGGTTTTATTGCTTTTTTCTGTACTTTCCACAAAAAAGATCTTCTGGCATTCATTCCGCTATTTTCATTTGCTTTGATGTATTTTGTCCTTTGTCCCATTTTATTTTTTTGGACTTGGACATTCTTGCTAGGGCAAAAGAAATGATTACTAGGCACCAATCATTCATGCCTGCTAAATGAGAAAATGCAGCAGTTTTATACTGATCTGATATGTAGCACCAAGCATGGAAATTTAACTTGTTAGATATACTACACAAAATTATATCTATAATTCGACTCAGCCTGATATTTATGTATATAAAAATTACTTTGGTCATTCCGTCATCAAGGGATATGCATCTCCTTAGATGCTTCACTTTGGAGCTCTATAGATAACCCATGTGCTGAAACACGGGGCCCTTCCCTTGAACATTGCCACCATACGCAAGCACACTTGTTCATCTCTTGTTATCATTCAACACTATATAGACAACCAATGTCTAAATTCAAGTAGAAGTAATTAGATGAAGACCAGTGGTTCTCAAAACTCCCCTTTTAAGGTCAGCTTTAATAACCACTCTCTTAAACTTGATGCGGAAATATTTCATGCCAATTTAATGCCTATATTGAAATTTCACCTTGGACAAAAAAACTACTTTACACCAAAACGTTATTCATAAATATTTACTGAACCGAGAAAGGAATATGATACTTTTCCAGGCTTTATTGAAGAAATCGAATATTAATAAGATGCAATGCCTCAATGTAAGGGAAGGCATTCACTCAAGGGTATGAAAGATATTTACCAGATCCTGGTAAAATGTAAAGAACCGTAAACTCATGGGATAAAGGAGAACTATCAAACAGAGAAGTAGATGCCATTGGGGCACTACAAGAAAGATGTTAACCTCTAAAATCTCGAAATTAGTCTCACTACACTCTGGCATTTTTAGCTTCAATGTGAGCTTCTTATTTTACTCTGTAGTATAAAGCTTTTCATTTCAATTGATTTAAAAAAAATACAACATTTTTCAAAGTTTTTTAGTATGCCAAGAATAGATCTGCACTGATATGAAAAGTGTTCTTTATTTGCCACGTTATATTGCCATGATCTTTCACTTGATAATTTTGTTAACTACAGGAAAAAATTTTCAGTAAGTTTTAAAAGTATGAAAAATAGCCCCTGGAAAGGTACAGGTCTCAGAAATGTGATTGACTTCTATCCTGCCAAGAGAACAATCCATTGACATATATTGCTAACATGGACAGTATCGTGCAAGTGACAATATATAATATTGATTTTATTATAATAAGATCAAGACATTAATTGTATACATATTGACAATATTCAATTGTCTAGAGGAAGACTTTCATTTAAAATGATGCCTTCATTTGTTTAATTTTTTGACTCACCATATATATATATATATGTATGTATGTATATATGTGTATATATATATATAAATATATATATATATATATATATATATATATATATATATATATATATATATATATATACATATATATATATATATATATATACATATATATATATATATATATATATATGTATATATATATATTCATATATATATATATACACACACATATATACATACATACATATATATATATATATATATATATATATATATATATATATATATATATATATATATATATATATATATATATATGCATATATAAGTATACATATGTATACACATGTACACACATATATGTATATATGTATATATATATATTTTTATAAACATTGGGGCATGGTGCCAAAAATTATTCACAAATATGTATATATGTATATATATATATTTTTATAAACATTGGGGCATGGTGCCAAAAATTTAAAGATTAACGCCAAACTGACTTTGACTTAAAAAGATTCGGTTCATTCCATTTAAATGGTCTACATCTTTTATTTCTTACAAATGGCACGCCTGGGGGAACAAAAAGCAGGCTGTCTAGCATGATCTTAATGGGTCAACTTTTCATTACAAGATATTGAGCTTTCAAAATTTATTATTATTAGTATGTACGCAAATAACATAGAGTAGAGGAACGATACCAGGAAGAAAAAGTGAAGGAGAAAAAGTGAGATTTTGCTGCAGCCAAAGGTTTGAGAAATCATTATTGAGCCCAACCATACCAAATGAACACATAGAAGACAAAAATATTTTTAAACCAAATATAAATACAAATTCTGCAGAGTAAAACATTGCATCAAAATTTTAGGCGAAAACATCTGAAGTATTAGTCAACCTGAATGTTTATTGAAAAGATCCGAGGGTATAGCTCACCTTGAACATAGCCTCAATTTTTATCTCTAATTCCAAAATTAAGGTGAATAAGGAAGTTGGAAGGAAGAGCTGATCCATATTTTTTGAAACATCTAGTTTCCAAAGAACACTTGGTGCCTATTTATAAACTCTACTTGAGGGAAACTACTTAGAGTTTCCAGAGGTGCACCAGCAGTTACCATGTATTCATATATTGCTCTGCATTTATAGCTTCATGGTTAAAAAAAGACTGTTGTTCTAGAGTTTTTAGTTACTCAATTTCAAAAGGATTATTCTTTCATAAATGGTTATGAATGCAATTATTTTATCAACAAAAAAAATGTATTTATATTCACCTAATAAATTGGATTCCTGGAATAGTAATGGTCACATAATTATCAATGATGAAATATTCAACAAGTCATGAAAACATTCTTGGCAGCAATAACATTTAAGCTAATAATCTACTTTGATGCAGATCCATGGAATGCAAGTAAACCATCTATTTATAGTAAACTAATGAATGAATTCCATTATGTTGTGCCTTCAATCTGTTGAAATCCCCAAAACAAGGTTGACCTTGATATTGCAGTATTTTAAGAGAAACAAGAAAAAATATCAAGCCAATAAAATGATTTGTCAGCAGCACCTATGTTGTGTAATAGCTAAACATCAGGAGTGACACTGGGGTAGAATTTATGGTGGAGATGAGAGGAGTCTGAAGATGAGTCTAGGCATCAGTTTAGGTGAGCAGAATCAAAGGAGTCAATTTGTTGGTCCAACAACATTATTTGCAACACAGGGTCAAGTAGCAAACTTAAACTACCCCCTCAGAATTTATCAGCAGTAGAGTAGAGAATGAAGTGTTTGAAGGGCATGGTGAATGGAAAAACTCACTCATTTAAATGAAACCATTAATAAACAGCATTAGGAGAACACAGAAAAGCTACTTGCAGATAATATGTTCAAAGATAGTGGTATTTAATTGGAGGTATTGTCAACCATGGAAAAATTTTATATCAGGGACCAACTTAAAGCATGATTTTATGTGGAATATATCACATTGAAAATGTTAGTCGAAGTAAATATTTGCAAGACCGTTAGTGGAACTTGAGTGTAAAGAGAAAACCAGGTCCATATTTTCATCATAATTTTATCTTAAATGATATCAAACCCTCGGAGCAGTCATTTTTTCCATTCCATAGCCATTAAATAAGTAGTCATCAAATCACGTAGAAACCAATTGCTAACAAATGAGGAACAACAGTTATCTACCCCTGAACATAAAAGTTTCTGAGATGAGATTGACAAGAAAAAAAATTCAAAGATACACCATTTGCCATAAATTTAAGTTCAAACAATTTGAGTGCCCTAACAGCTAATGCATGAAAAAAGAAACTTCATCATGTTTCTTGGCATGGATATTAACAAAGATTGTCATTTCAAATTGCTCCATTACTTACAATATAAGATTCAATGTTCATTTTAAATCGGTGTCTTAAAATTGTAAATATTAAATGTTTTTTCATAGGCATACTGTTTCTAGCACCACAACACATTTACCATTAATCACCATGAGAGGTGAACTCAAGGGTCAATGGTTCTTATGATTAGCATATGTTCTTACATCAATGACCTAATTCAAGGAAAAGATTTGAGCCAAATAAGATAAAAATTATAGGGTGAATATTTAAAAAAAATGTAAAATGCTAAACAAAGCCAAATTTATTGGGCATGTGAATTTGCTTTAAGAGTGAAAAACTTTAATCTTTTTCCCAATTGGACACTGTTATCAACTTGCAAAACTAATAATAGAATGGAAATTGACCTTGTCAATGTACATTCATTTTTGTGGTAAACAACTGGTAAGTTAACAGAACACAACATAAAGGCTCACCAACAAGAGGTATCAACTATATATTACTGTAACATTTCCTACAGTCACTATGTTTCTAAAAAGGATCAAGTTAAACAGCTCTTTACAAGTTACTATTTCTCTTTAAAAATATGCTTCAATAAATTAATCAAAAGCAGGAGAATGAACTAAAGTAATATGTGATTTCTGGAGAACCAAAGCAAGAGAAGGATAGAAGACCGTGCATCATTACACAACTAGTACAAAAGAGAGGAAAGGCTTAGTAGCATTCTCATCTTGAGAATCATTCTAATGTAAAATTGCTGCAGTTATACATTTTTACTAATCTAAAAAACTTTAAAAAAATTAAGACAAAAATAATCCTGTCACAGGTATGACAAAACAGACCAGAATATAGACAAGGGTAATAACCTTTCAATTAAAACTAAATAATATCCTTGCATGCTTTCATACCTCCCACTGATTTTACATGATTTATGTTCCTCTAAATCTATTAACATTGGAGTCACAAAGGTATTATACAAATTAGAAAATGATAATATTAACATAATTTCAAATAATATATGCATGTAAAACGATTTTCTGAGCACCAAAGAACGAGTTTATAAAATGTACAATAATAAAATTTTTCTTCGACATCAACTACTTGAATCAGCTAACAAAACTAATAATCACAATTGAATGGATAAATGAATTTTTATAATTACTTGACAGTGCAATTTTTCAGACTGTCTCAAATGGGTCCAGCACTGATGCCTCTGGAGTGCTTCCAATGGCCAGAGGCTTTTGATGGATACCTATAACTATCTACCGAACAAGAGATTTCCAATATCATGTGTAAAGAGATTTTACTGGAATGCCTCTGATCATTAAGGGGTGTTAAAATGTATATCGGAAATACGCCAAGCTATATTGATTCAAAATAACATGACTCATGGCCTGACTGAAAGGACCAATTGTATTCAAATGGCATCAATGGTATAAGGTCACATGAAAGTTAAAGTGCCAGCAATACCTCATTAACAGGGTTGGCATCTCTGCTCAATAACTTCCACAGAGTCCATAGGAACATTGTACATAAGACACCACCACCATGAACTAATCCTTTTGTGCAAGGTGAAAAATCCTGAATTAGATTTAAAGTAGATATATAACATAAATAACATTTACTAATTTGCTATTTTTAAAAGTGTCTATAAAATAACAAAAGCGAATGAGTGACTGAGATCACAAGAGCAATTTTCCTGTGCTAATCCATCTATTGCCCATGCTACCACGCTACCCTCACCTGACCAATCATTGCTCGGCCCTACACCACTGCTCACAGTTCAACGCTAACCCCATTATAGCCTGCACCTTGGCCACAAGAAATTGGACTAGATGGTATTAAATACCTCATTGCAAGAACTTCACTGCAGAAAGATAGCCATGTGCATTGTAAACCCTTGCAAATATAGATGTGGCAAATCAACCATGACATTATGCGAGGGAAGGCTGCCTTGCAAGGAAATGCGTTTTTCATCCAAGGCAGTTGGCCCAAGTGGAACAACTCTGCTTCATCCATGTATTCAGGTCTCAATGAGATGTCAGGCTCACACAAGAGGAATTTTGTGGGAATATTGAAATGAAGACGACTGAAAGGTGGATTCCATAAAAATAGTTTAAAGAAATAGAGTGATTGGGAGAATCTATTTTGGTAGGATCAAAGGAGTTTACGGGGCTATGTCACAATATCTCAATTATTAACCAAATAATTAAGTTTTGCAAGGAGCATCTCATGGCTGAAAAGCCTAAAAATACATCCATTGGATGGTACATGACAAGTTAGCTGACAAATGAAGAAAGCACAATCCGGCAAAAAATCAGTCCTGGACAATATAAAGAGGTACTCACCTTGTGTATGATGATCAAATACTTGCAAGTAGATGCTGTATCAAACAATAGGGGGAAAAGGCCTTGCGGAGGATGGTAAGGTCTGGCTCCGAAATGAAAGTCAATATTGATGCCATCACAGAATATAATACTCTTTTGCCATGAGAAATTTCACTCCAACAGGATTATATACTCAGGTTCCACAGCTTCAAACAGAGTGAAGTTAATACTATAAATGAGATTTAAAACCCTTCTTTAAATAACCATCAAATAGGCTGCCTAGTTGAGGTGTTAAAAATGTCTTTATATACGAGCTACATTCATATAATAGATCAGTGTTTACTCTGGCTACAGTTTATGATTTTGAAAGCCATTTCTATCTCATTATTCATCCCATTTTTTTACTGTTCTCAGGATTGCATCCATTCCTTTGGATCCTTGGAAGCAAGGGATTACACCTTTGATAGACCTAGCCCTATCAAAAGTACATTATGCTTAAATTTCCATATTACTTGGTGGCTTGGACTGAACTCTTTAAAAAAAGCTAAAATAATGACTGCACTAAAAACCTCTAATTTACACTCCATAAACCCTGATTGCACAAAAACAATCATTGACCCATTGTAAGGATGAGCTGATTTCTATTACACTTTGCCCCTGCTGTCCTTGAAGACTCATCACTTTTTCATTTCTGTTATAATTACATGCCTGAAGGGAGAGTCCTGCTGGCCAGAGACATAGGTTGGATTCCCATTGATGCCTCTGTTCATATCTCTTAAGGAATATTTGAGTCTTGGTTTTGGGTTATTCGCCTCATGTCAAAAATATCCTGCTTTTACCAAAGACTTTCTCTATCCGGCTAGTGTTACTCGACTTGATCCCTGCTGGCCTTCTATTATTTACCATGCACTAATACTATATCTAGTTTATGCCTTTGACAAGCTTTGAGTTTTAGTTGGAAGGAAGTGAAACTAGGAACTTACCAATTAAGATCTTACTGCGCCTTCGCCGATCTTCCACCGGGTAAGGGATCCTGGAGGAAAAACCGAGAAAATTTCACCAAGCGGATAAGTTGTGAAAAGAACCAGATCTTAATTCAGGCATGATATGTTTTGGAGTCAATCTGTTCGATTTCGCAATCACAGCAGGCCTTGTAATTAAAGAAATCCACACTTGCGACTGCAGAGTCCAAAGCGAAATGTGCCGGGTTCAGTATGATTGTCACTATGTGATCTTGGTAAAAATTTCGACTCGTCTAAATAATCGTAGTAGTACAAGCAGTTTAGGTTTTTTAAAACAAGCCTATGAAACCCAGCATCGTAAAGAATTGCAATGTCTATTTACATTCCTGAGGATTGGCATTTAAAAAATTTGGTGAATGTTGTACTCAAATCCATTTTCTTACGACTTCAAAGTCATTGCAACACAGAATTACCAGAAGGAATGACGATAATAAGGATTTTGAAATAAGACGTTGAGGAATTTATATTGTGTCATAACTGCATTCTTTCACGTCCATTATCATATAAGAGAATTTATTTTGCCTCCTCTTAGGAAATGTGAGGGCTATATTTGTCATAATTTTCATTGTGGTACTCGTTTCATTCTACTTATTATTGCATGCAACAAATCGATTTATTACATCCAATATCAGTGGTGAGAAAAGAATGCTGTCCTCATATCATAGGTTCAATTTTCAGTTCCTGCACATGAATAATATTTATGGCGTAAGATCCTGATGACAAAATCGTAAAATTAAGAGCGAAACGACCATGTTTGAATTTTTTATTTTAAGTGTAGCTTTTTTGAGAGCAATTATTTGAAAGTTCGTTTGAATCCTTTCCAAATTAAAACTATCGATGAATGTGTCAACAATGTTTCAACCGTTTCAAATGTACAATGTTGCAGACTAATCAACCAGGCGGCCAATAAGGTATGGCTCTATTGATCACGTGATTAACTGCCTCAACGTCAGTGATTGTTAGGAGTGAGACTGAGTCGACAACGAGCTTTCTATTGAACCAGACTTATTATACGCAATGTCCGGTGGCAAGGATACTGAGTGTAAGATGAGTCTTCCCATGAAAGCAACAAGCGAACAGGAAAAACCTGTTGAGAAAGCCCGATCCACGTCGAAATCTAGTGCGGTGAGAAGGAAAACGGTGGAAAGAGACCTGAGGTGTTTGGAAAGCAAATTCAAGGGTAAAAGCTTAAAAACAGAGTTTACCACGGATAAGCCAAGAGAGAATGTTTCAGAAAATGCTGAGGGAGCGACGGCTTTACCATTGGGTCCGACTGCTTTGCCCGAATGTGAAAAGCAGTCCCATAAAAAGAACATTCAGCTTGATCCTTGGGTCCTGGGGGTAAAGCCGTTGCTTGTTAAAAGAAAACCCGGTTATTTTAAGCAGGAAATGGTCAAAGATACACCGACGAGTATGCCAAAAGGCTTGCCCCCCATTATTAGCTGTCAAGAGCCATCCACTTCCAGGCAGAACCTTGGAGCCATTCCGAGGACGAGTATGCCAGTCCGCTTGCCCCCCATTAGTAGTTCCCCAGACCCATCCACTTCCACGCAGAATCTCGGTGCCTTCAGAAAAACTCCAACCTTTCAGACGAAGAACCAAGCGATGAAAGTAAGGGGGAAAGGCCATAAAATGCCTGACCAATCCAGTTCGTCCGAATTAGGCCTGCCGGTGAAAGAACTAAAACCCCTTAGGAAATATCAGCAAATATCATTGGAGATGCCGCAGCTGGAAGGTACGATTTTACACTCTTTTGATTTAAATATAATTATACCAAAAATCATTAGTTGTATTAGGCTCCAGATAGCTCATTATGCACCAATGTGCTATGCTGTATTGTTCTTAGAATAACCAACTCACATGACACAAATTGTTTTTAATAATCGTATTAAAAATAGTCAACCTTGAGCACATACCCGTCCTTTATCGACACCACTCATTCCTTCCTCCACTTGTCATACCCAGCTCTCTCCACTATATATCAATTTTCAGAACCAATTGCCTCTCATCCACTCCGGTATTCATCTTTCCTTCCTCCTACGAATTTCCCTCAACATTCATCTCTCTACCGTGCCTAGCTTATAAATAAATTGCACCCTCGCACAATTCTTTTTATCCATCATTCTGCATGCCTATATGTGTGAGTAAACCATCATAGAATATATATTCTGCACAATAACTTGGTTTCAATGTGGACGTTCTGAACTTTGGTTTTATTGGGGATGTTAATAAACTTAAAGGAAAGAATAGTAAAGAAATGATATAAGGTGTTCCACTAAATTTTTTACATTTCATTTTACATTACTACAAGAATTTTCTTCACTGCAGACAAAATCAACAAACATCATTGTTTCAGTTTGGCTGACGCTGATAATATGACAAGTTCTGTATGTCGTTGACTCTTTTTCAAATGCACAGTTCAATCTTATTAATTATACTTTTGTAATACAGTGGAAGAAGTATATTTTCCTGATTAAGGTGTCCACATAAAGCATGAAGACTTAAATTTACTTTTTTTAATAACCAAAATAAGACTATTTAGTGCACTATTAATTAATATCTATTTGTTTTTTCACAGAAAGCTCTTCAAAAGGGTCCTCTTATTCAATTTCCAGTGGCAAGGGTTCTGAGTCTCATATGAATCACCCCATGAAAGGAGCAAGCAAAAAGAAAAACCTTGTTGAAAAAACCCAATCCACGTCAAAATTTAACAAGGTTCAATGGGAATTGGAAGAAAGAGACCTGGGATGTTTGGAAAGCAAATGCCAGGGTTTAAGCATCGAAACAGAGTTTATCACAGATAACTTATGGCCAAGGGAGGAGGTTTCAGACAATGCTGAGGGAGCGACAGCTTTGCCACTTGGTGCCACTGCTTTGCCGGCAGGCGCATATCAGACTTATAAAAAAAGCGTTCAGTTAGTACCTATGGTCCTGGATGTGAAGTCAATTTTTGCTCAAAGAAAACCCAGTCCTCATAACCATAACATTATCCAAGCTACACCGATGAGTATACCAAAAGGCTTGCCACCCATTAGTAGCTGCCAAGACCCATCCACTTCCATGCAGAAACTGGGAACCATAAAAAGAACTAACACCTTTCAGAAGACCAGTATGCCAGACCACTTGCCCCCCATTAGTAGCTGCCTAGACCCATCCATTTCCATGCAGAGACTGGGAACCATAAAAAGACCTAACACCCTTCAGAAGACCAGTATGCCAGACCACTTGCCTCCCATTAGTAGCTGCCTAGACCAATCCACTTCCATGCAGAAAATTGGAACCATGAAAAGACCTAACACCTTTCAGAAGACCAGTATACAAGACCACTTGCCTCCCATTAGTAGCTGCCCAGACCCATCCACTTCCATGCAGAAAATTGGAACCATAAGGAAGCATAACACCTTTCAGAAGATGAGTATGCCAGACCGCTTGCCCCCCATTAGTAGTGGCCAGAACCTATTCGCTTCCACGCAGAGTCTTGGAGCAATAAAAAGAACTAACACATTTCAGAGCACGACTATGCCAGACCGCTTGCCCCCCATTAGTAGCTGCCAAGGCCCATTCACTCCATCAAAGAATCTTGGATCGTTAAAGAACACTCCCACCTTTCAGACAAAGAACCAAGTGATGGAAGTAAGGGAGAAAGGCCATAAAATGCCTGGCCAATCCAGTTTGTCCAATGTAGGCCCGCTGGTAGACGAAAGAAAAACCTGTAAGAAATACCAACCAATATCATTGGAGATGACACAGCTAGAAGGTATGATTTTCAACTCATTTGATTTAAAAATAATCACACCAAAAATCATTGCTGATATTACCCTCGAGGTAGTTTATTATGCACAAATGTGCTATGCTGTATTTTTCTTGGAGTTACTAAATCCCTTGACACAAATTTTTTTAAGGAATTGACATAATAATAGTCAACCTTAAGTGCATACATACTTTTCTTTGATCTACAGTATTCATTCCTTCCCTCACCTACCACACCAACTCTCTCCACTCTTTTACAGTTTTCAGAATCCATTGCCTCTCATTTAATCCAGTATTCACCTTTCCTGCCTTCTTCAAATTTCCCTCAACATTCATCTCCCTCCCAAGCCTAGGATTCATAGTAAATTTTCATCTTCACATGATTTATCTTTTCATTTATTCTGCATGCCTATGTGTGAGTAAATAATCATAGAATATATATTCTGCACAATGATTTGGTTCCATTGTTGACGTTCTCTACCACTTTCTTTTTGGAATATAAGGGAAGTAAAAAAATATAAAGGAAATAATACTGAAGAATTGCAATTATGTATTCAACCAAATGTTTTATTTTATTTTAAATTATTATTAGTTTTTTATTTTTCCGCTGATGAAATCAGCACATGTGATTATTTTAGTAAGGCTGGCTGGCATTGGTAATACGACAAATTCAATGTGAAATTAATCATTTTTTCAAATGCTCAGTTCAATCTTCCAGGTTATGTTTTATCATTATATTGACAACATTATTTCTTCCTGCCTAGAGTGTCTATGTAAAGCATGAAGACATAAAGTAACTTATTCAAATAACCAAAATAAATCTATTAATTCCACTATTAATATATATATATATACCTTTATTTCACAGAAGCATTTGCAAAAATGCCCCCAAAAGGATAAAGAAGTCATAACCATTGATTGAAAAGGGAAGTCCATGAGTTTTACGAGAGAAGAATAGTTTTCTAATCACAACCCCAGGATTTCCTGCTGGAATTTCTACAAATGAACATTCATCAGCTAAAATTGGATTGAACATGAGGATCCTATTTAATTTAGCTCCTTCATTAGCGGAATAGCCTGCAATTTCCTTAAATACTCTATTAGCTACACATTAAGCATCAACTGTTATTTTCATTAATGAAAAAGTATAATGTTATAACCTATTGTTCAATGAATAAGCGATGACATAATAACCTTTAATTATAATTCTCAACCACATGATATACCACTGTGTACCATAATCTGGATAGCTTCTCGAACTAACCATAATATTTACAGTATTAAAACAAGAGTTTTCCATTGTTACGAAATTGATTGTATGCACATAAATAAAATTTTCATAATCAATATAAATGATTTGGTGATTTATTCCCAATTATGTTAACTGGGTAAATTATGCAGCTTAGATGACATATTTGAAGGCTATCTGCTGTACATTAGAAATGCCCTTTTTGTTGTCTGTTTCAGCATTGAAGAACTTATCGATAAAAATGGTATCTCACATTAACATCCAATGTACATATATAATGGCTCTAAAATGTCATTATTTATCATAAATACCTTAGTGTATCTTACTTTTCAGCAAATGTGTTTCAGGAAACCATCAACAAGAAAGCTTACATGTTTTTCCAGGCATCCAAATTTGTTTATCGTAAGACATATCAGATCACCTGTTTGTTTAAATTCTCAATTAAGGTCATACTTACTAATACTTTTTATGGCTGCCAAGAGAAAAATCTCTAATGTATTGCATATCATTTCAACATTTTCTACCAAACAGAATTCGTATTTTTCATAGCTAATTTTTCCTCCATCTTAATGAGCAAGAAAAAAAATTCCCAAAAAGTCCGTGGTCCGTCCAACTGTCTTTCCTATATTTTAGAGCCTTTTTCTCCAATATTTTAGTTAGAAATTCAAAAGGCTATGAGCCAATGATTGATTTTGTCCTGGGATTCTATTTAAAGTAGAGAATACTTGAACTTTATTCTGTTGACACCATAATATTTGATAAAGTCTTCTCAAAAATGCATTAGAGTGTAGGAGCAATCAAAAGAGGAGGCATTTTGAATTTATGCAGCTTTTATTTGGAATAAAATTGGCTAGATTAGTCTCATTTTGATGACGACCAACAAATTATGAAATGATTCCTGAAGAAACCTTTTTTAATGGCATAGAAAGCACCTCCAGTGTTATCTCAATCAAATTTTGGAGCGGAAATATGGCTGTATATGGTCTTTATAAAAGATGGTTTATCATTGGTATCTGCTATTAGCTGTTGATATATGCCTCGATATTCACTCCATCCATTGGATATTTCATTTCCCAAGGTGCCCAGACATTCTTTTAAGAAAAGGTTTTATTGCTTTTTTCTGTACTTTCCACAAAAAAGATCTTCTGGCATTCATTCCGCTATTTTCATTTGCTTTGATGTATTTTGTGCTTTGTCCCATTTTATTTTTTTGGACTTGGACATTCTTGCTAGGGCAAAAGAAATGATTACTAGGCACCAATCATTCATGCCTGCTAAATGAGAAAATGCAGCAGTTTTATACTGATCTGATATGTAGCACCAAGCATGGAAATTTAATTTGTTAGATATACCACACAAAATTATATCTATAATTCGACTCAGCCTGATATTTATGTATATAAAAATTACTTTGGTCATTCCATCATCAAGGGATATGCATCTCCTTAGATGCTTCACTTTGGAGCTCTATAGATAACCCATGTGCTGAAACACGGGGCCCTTCCCTTGAACATGGCCACCATACGCAAGCACACTTGTTCATCTCTTGTTATCATTCAACACTATATAGACAACCAATGTCTAAATTCAAGTAGAAGTAATTAGATGAAGACCAGTGGTTCTCAAAACTCCCCTTTTAAGGTCAGCTTTAATAACCACTCTCTTAAACTTGATGCGGAAATATTTCATGCCAATTTAATGCCTATATTGAAATTTCACCTTGGACAAAAAAACTACTTTACACCAAAACGTTATTCATAAATATTACCGAACCGAGAAAGGAATATGATACTTTTCCAGGCTTTATTGAAGAAATCGAATATTCATAAGATGCAATGCCACAATGTAAGGGATGGCATTCACTCAAGGGTATGAAAGATATTTACTAGATCCTGGTAAAATGTAAAGAACTGTAAACTCATGGGATAAAGGAGAACTATCAAACAGAGAAGTAGATGCCATTGGGGCACTACAAGAAAGATGTTAACCTCTAAAATCTCGAAATTAGTCTCACTACACTCTGGCATTTTTAGCTTCAATGTGAGCTTCTTATTTTACTCTGTAGTATAAGGCTTTTCATTTCAATTGATTTAAAAAAAATACAACATTTTTCAAAGTTTTTTAGTATGCCAAGAATAGATCGCACTGATATGAAAAGTGTTCTTTATTTGCCACGTTATATTGCCATGATCTTTCACTTGATAATTTTGTTAACTACAGGAAAAAATTTTCAGTAAGTTTTAAAAGTATGAAAAATAGCCCCTGGAAAGGTACAGGTCTCAGAAATGTGATTGACTTCTATCCTGCCAAGAGAACAATCCATCGACATATATTGCTAACATGGACAGTATTGTGTAAATGACAATATATAATATTGATTTTATTATAATAAGATCAAGACATTAATTGTATACATATTGACAATATTCAATTGTCTAGAGGAAGACTTTCATTTAAAATGATGCCTTCATTTGTTTAATTTTTTGACTCACCATATATATATATATATATATATGTATGTATATATGTGTATATATATATATATATATATATATATATATATATATATACATATATACATACATACATATATATATATATATATATATATATATATATATATATATATATATATATATATATATATATATATATATATATATATATATATGCATATATATGTATACATATGTATACACATGTACACACATATATGTATATATGTATATATATATATATTTTTATAAACATTGGGGCATGGTGCCAAAAATTTAAAGATTAACGCCAAACTGACTTTGACTTAAAAAGATTCGGTTCATTCCATTTAAATGGTCTACATCTTTTATTTCTTACAAATGGCATGCCTGGGGGAACAAAAAGCAGGCTGTCTAGCATGATCTTAATGGGTCATCTTTTCATTACAAGATATTGAGCTTTCAAAATTTATTATTATTAGTATGTACGCAAATAACATAGAGTAGAGGAACGATACCAGGAAGAAAAAGTGAAGGAGAAAAAGTGAGATTTTGCTGCAGCCAAAGGTTTGAGAAATCATTATTGAGCCCAACCATACCAAATGAACACATAGAAGACAAAAATATTTTTAAACCAAATATAAATACAAATTCTGCAGAGTAAAACATTGCATCAAAATTTTAGGCGAAAACATCTGAAGTATTAGTCAACCTGAATGTTTATTGAAAAGATCCGAGGGTATAGCTCACCTTGAACATAGCCTCAATTTTTATCTCTAATTCCAAAATTAAGGTGAATAAGGAAGTTGGAAGGAAGAGCTGATCCATATTTTTTGAAACATCTAGTTTCCAAAGAAGACTTGGTGCCTATTTATAAACTCTACTTGAGGGAAACTACTTAGAGTTTCCAGAGGTGCACCAGCAGTTACCATGTATTCATATATTGCTCTGCATTTATAGCTTCATGGTTAAAAAAAGACTGTTGTTCTAGAGTTTTTAGTTACTCAATTTCAAAAGGATTATTCTTTGATAAATGGTTATGAATGCAATTTTTTTATCAACAAAAAAATGTATTTATATTCACCTAATAATTTGGATTCCTGGAATAGTAATGGTCACATAATTATCAATGATGAAATATTCAACAAGTCATGAAAACATTCTTGGTAGCAATAACATTTAAGATAATAATCTACTTTGATGCAGACCCATGGAATGCAAGTAAACCATCTATTTATAGTAAACTAATGAATGAATTCCATTATGTTGTGCCTTCAATCTGTTGAAATCCCCAAAACAAGGTTGACCTTGATATTGCAGTATTTTAAGAGAAACAAGAAAAAATATCAAGCCAATAAAATGATTTGTCAGCAGCACCTATGTTGTGTAATAGCTAAACATCAGGAGTGACACTTGGGTAGAATTTGTGGTGGAGATGAGAGGAGTCTGAAGATGAGTCTAGGCATCAGTTTAGGTGAGCAGAATCAAAGGGGTCAATTTGTTTGTCCAACAACATTATTTGCAACACAGGGTCAAGTAGCAAACTTACACTACCCCCTCAGAATTTATCAGCAGTAGAGTAGAGAATGAAGTGTTTGAAGGGCATGGTGAATGGAAAAACTCACTCATTTAAATGAAACCATTAATAAACAGCATTAGGAGAACACAGAAAAGCTACTTGCAGATAATATGTTCAAAGATAGTGGTATTTAATTGGAGGTATTGTCAACCATGGAAAAATTTTATATCAGGGACCAACTTAAAGCATGATTTTATGTGGAATATATCAAATTGAAAATGTTAGTGGAAGTAAATATTTGCAAGACCGTTAGTGGAACTAGAGTGTAAAGAGAAAACCAGGTACATATTTTCATCATAATTTTATCTTAAATGATATCAAACCCTCGAAGCAGTCATTTTTTCCATTCCATAGCCATTAAATAAGTAGTCATCAAATCACGTAGACTCCAATTGCTAACAAATGAGGAACAACAGTTATTTACCCCTGAACATAAAAGTTTCTGAGATGTGATTGACAAGAAAAAAATTCAAAGATACACCATTTGCCATAAATATAAGTTCAAACAATTTGAGTGCCCTAACAGCTAATGCATGAAAAAAGAAACTTCATCATGTTTCTTGGCATGGATATTAACAAAGGTTGTCATTTCAAATTGCTCCATTACTTACAATATAAGATTCAATGTTCATTTTTAATCGGTGTCTTAAAATTGTAAATATTAAATGTTTTTTCATAGGCATGCTGTTTCTAGCACCACAAAACATTTACCATTAATCACCATGAGAGGTGAACTCAAGGGTCAATGGTTCTTATAATTAGCATATGTCCTTACATCAATGACCTAATTCAAGGAAAAGATTTGAGCCAAATAAGATAAAAATTATAGGGTGAATATTTAAAAAAAATGTAAAATGCTAAACAAAGCCAAATTTAATGGGCATGTGAATTTGCTTTAAGAGTGAAAAACTTTAATCTTTTTCCCAATTGGACACTGTTCTCCACTTGCAAAACTAATAATACAATGGAAATTGACCTTGTCAATGTACATTCATTTTTGTGGTAAACAACTGGTAAGTTAACAGAACACAACATAAAGGCTCACCAACAAGAGGTCAAGATATCAACTATATATTACTGTAACATTTCCTACAGTCACTATGTTTCTAAAAAGGATCAAGTTAAACAGCTCTTTACAAGTTACTATTTCTCTTTAAAAATATGCTTCAATAAATTAATCAAAAGCAGGAGAATGAACTAAAGTAATATGTGATTTCTGGAGAACCAAAGCAAGAGAAGGATAGATGACCGTGCATCATTACACAACTAGTACAAAAGAGAGGAAAGGCTTAGTAGCATTCTCATCTTGAGAATCATTCTAATGTAAAATTGCTGCAGTTATACATTTTTACTAATCTAAAAAACTTTAAAAAAATTAAGACAAAAATAATCCTGTCACAGGTATGACAAAACAGACCAGAATATAGACAAGGGTAATAACCTTTCAATTAAAACTAAATAATATCCTTGCATGCTTTCATACCTCCCACTGATTTTACATGATTTATGTTCCTCTAAATCTATTAACATTGGAGTCACAAAGGTATTATACAAATTAGAAAATGATAATATTAACATAATTTCAAATAATATATGCATGTAAAACGATTTTCTGAGCACCAAAGAACGAGTTTATAAAATGTACAATAATAAAATTTTTCTTCGACATCAACTACTTGAATCAGCTAACAAAACTAATAATCACAATTGAATGGATAAATGAATTTTTATAATTACTTGACAGTGCAATTTTTCAGACTGTCTCAAATGGGTCCAGCACTGATGCCTCTGGAGTGCTTCCAATGGCCAGAGGCTTTTGATGGATACCTATAACTATCTACCGAACAAGAGATTTCCAATATCATGTGTAAAGAGATTTTACTGGAATGCCTCTGATCATTAAGGGGTGTTAAAATGTATATCGGAAATACGCCAAGCTATATTGATTCAAAATAACATGACTCATGGCCTGACTGAAAGGACCAATTGTATTCAAATGGCATCAATGGTATAAGGTCACATGAAAGTTAAAGTGCCAGCAATACCTCATTAACAGGGTTGGCATCTCTGCTCAATAACTTCCACAGAGTCCATAGGAACATTGTACATAAGACACCACCACCATGAACTAATCCTTTTGTGCAAGGTGAAAAATCCTGAATTAGATTTAAAGTAGATATATAACATAAATAACATTTACTAATTTGCTATTTTTAAAAGTGTCTATAAAATAACAAAAGCGAATGAGTGACTGAGATCACAAGAGCAATTTTCCTGTGCTAATCCATCTATTGCCCATGCTACCACGCTACCCTCACCTGACCAATCATTGCTCGGCCCTACACCACTGCTCACAGTTCAACGCTAACCCCATTATAGCCTGCACCTTGGCCACAAGAAATTGGACTAGATGGTATTAAATACCTCATTGCAAGAACTTCACTGCAGAAAGATAGCCATGTGCATTGTAAACCCTTGCAAATATAGATGTGGCAAATCAACCATGACATTATGCGAGGGAAGGCTGCCTTGCAAGGAAATGCGTTTTTCATCCAAGGCAGTTGGCCCAAGTGGAACAACTCTGCTTCATCCATGTATTCAGGTCTCAATGAGATGTCAGGCTCACACAAGAGGAATTTTGTGGGAATATTGAAATGAAGACGACTGAAAGGTGGATTCCATAAAAATAGTTTAAAGAAATAGAGTGATTGGGAGAATCTATTTTGGTAGGATCAAAGGAGTTTACGGGGCTATGTCACAATATCTCAATTATTAACCAAATAATTAAGTTTTGCAAGGAGCATCTCATGGCTGAAAAGCCTAAAAATACATCCATTGGATGGTACATGACAAGTTAGCTGACAAATGAAGAAAGCACAATCCGGCAAAAAATCAGTCCTGGACAATATAAAGAGGTACTCACCTTGTGTATGATGATCAAATACTTGCAAGTAGATGCTGTATCAAACAATAGGGAGAAAAGGCCTCGCGGAGGATGGTAAGGTCTGGCTCCGAAATGAAAGTCAATATTGATGCCATCACAGAATATAATACTCTTTTGCCAAGAGAAATTTCACTCCAACAGGATCATTTACTCAGGTTCCACAGCTACAAACAGAGTGAAGTTAATACTATAAATGAGATTTAAAACCCTTCTTTAAATAACCATCAAATAGGCTGCCTAGTTGAGGTGTTAAAAATGTCTTTATATACGAGCTACATTCATATAATAGATCAGTGTTTACTCTGGCTACAGTTTATGATTTTGAAAGCCATTTCTATCTCATTATTCATCCCATTTTTTTACTGTTCTCAGGATTGCATCCATTCCTTTGGATCCTTGGAAGCAAGGGATTACACCTTTGATAGACCTAGCCCTATCAAAAGTACATTATGCTTAAATTTCCATATTACTTGGTGGCTTGGACTGAACTCTTTAAAAAAAGCTAAAATAATGACTGCACTAAAAACCTCTAATTTACACTCCATAAACCCTGATTGCACAAAAACAATCATTGACCCATTGTAAGGATGAGCTGATTTCTATTACACTTTGCCCCTGCTGTCCTTGAAGACTCATCACTTTTTCATTTCTGTTATAATTACATGCCTGAAGGGAGAGTCCTGCTGGCCAGAGACATAGGTTGGATTCCCATTGATGCCTCTGTTCATATCTCTTAAGGAATATTTGAGTCTTGGTTTTGGGTTATTCGCCTCATGTCAAAAATATCCTGCTTTTACCAAAGACTTTCTCTATCCGGCTAGTGTTACTCGACTTGATCCCTGCTGGCCTTCTATTATTTACCATGCACTAATACTATATCTAGTTTATGCCTTTGACAAGCTTTGAGTTTTAGTTGGAAGGAAGTGAAACTAGGAACTTACCAATTAAGATCTTACTGCGCCTTCGCCGATCTTCCACCGGGTAAGGGATCCTGGAGGAAAAACCGAGAAAATTTCACCAAGCGGATAAGTTGTGAAAAGAACCAGATCTTAATTCAGGCATGATATGTTTTGGAGTCAATCTGTTCGATTTCGCAATCACAGCAGGCCTTGTAATTAAAGAAATCCACACTTGCGACTGCAGAGTCCAAAGCGAAATGTGCCGGGTTCAGTATGATTGTCACTATGTGATCTTGGTAAAAATTTCGACTCGTCTAAATAATCGTAGTAGTACAAGCAGTTTAGGTTTTTTAAAACAAGCCTATGAAACCCAGCATCGTAAAGAATTGCAATGTCTATTTACATTCCTGAGGATTGGCATTTAAAAAATTTGGTGAATGTTGTACTCAAATCCATTTTCTTACGACTTCAAAGTCATTGCAACACAGAATTACCAGAAGGAATGACGATAATAAGGATTTTGAAATAAGACGTTGAGGAATTTATATTGTGTCATAACTGCATTCTTTCACGTCCATTATCATATAAGAGAATTTATTTTGCCTCCTCTTAGGAAATGTGAGGGCTATATTTGTCATAATTTTCATTGTGGTACTCGTTTCATTCTACTTATTATTGCATGCAACAAATCGATTTATTACATCCAATATCAGTGGTGAGAAAAGAATGCTGTCCTCATATCATAGGTTCAATTTTCAGTTCCTGCACATGAATAATATTTATGGCGTAAGATCCTGATGACAAAATCGTAAAATTAAGAGCGAAACGACCATGTTTGAATTTTTTATTTTAAGTGTAGCTTTTTTGAGAGCAATTATTTGAAAGTTCGTTTGAATCCTTTCCAAATTAAAACTATCGATGAATGTGTCAACAATGTTTCAACCGTTTCAAATGTACAATGTTGCAGACTAATCAACCAGGCGGCCAATAAGGTATGGCTCTATTGATCACGTGATTAACTGCCTCAACGTCAGTGATTGTTAGGAGTGAGACTGAGTCGACAACGAGCTTTCTATTGAACCAGACTTATTATACGCAATGTCCGGTGGCAAGGATACTGAGTGTAAGATGAGTCTTCCCATGAAAGCAACAAGCGAACAGGAAAAACCTGTTGAGAAAGCCCGATCCACGTCGAAATCTAGTGCGGTGAGAAGGAAAACGGTGGAAAGAGACCTGAGGTGTTTGGAAAGCAAATTCAAGGGTAAAAGCTTAAAAACAGAGTTTACCACGGATAAGCCAAGAGAGAATGTTTCAGAAAATGCTGAGGGAGCGACGGCTTTACCATTGGGTCCGACTGCTTTGCCCGAATGTGAAAAGCAGTCCCATAAAAAGAACATTCAGCTTGATCCTTGGGTCCTGGGGGTAAAGCCGTTGCTTGTTAAAAGAAAACCCGGTTATTTTAAGCAGGAAATGGTCAAAGATACACCGACGAGTATGCCAAAAGGCTTGCCCCCCATTATTAGCTGTCAAGAGCCATCCACTTCCAGGCAGAACCTTGGAGCCATTCCGAGGACGAGTATGCCAGTCCGCTTGCCCCCATTAGTAGTTCCCCAGACCCATCCACTTCCACGCAGAATCTCGGTGCCTTCAGAAAAACTCCAGCCTTTCAGACGAAGAACCAAGCGATGAAAGTAAGGGGGAAAGGCCATAAAATGCCTGACCAATCCAGTTCGTCCGAATTAGGCCTGCCGGTGAAAGAACTAAAACCCCTTAGGAAATATCAGCAAATATCATTGGAGATGCCGCAGCTGGAAGGTACGATTTTACACTCTTTTGATTTAAATATAATTATACCAAAAATCATTAGTTGTATTAGGCTCCAGATAGCTCATTATGCACCAATGTGCTATGCTGTATTGTTCTTAGAATAACCAACTCACATGACACAAATTGTTTTTAATAATCGTATTAAAAATAGTCAACCTTGAGCACATACCCGTCCTTTATCGACACCACTCATTCCTTCCTCCACTTGTCATACCCAGCTCTCTCCACTATATATCAATTTTCAGAACCAATTGCCTCTCATCCACTCCGGTATTCATCTTTCCTTCCTCCTACGAATTTCCCTCAACATTCATCTCTCTACCGTGCCTAGCTTATAAATAAATTGCACCCTCGCACAATTCTTTTTATCCATCATTCTGCATGCCTATATGTGTGAGTAAACCATCATAGAATATATATTCTGCACAATAACTTGGTTTCAATGTGGACGTTCTGAACTTTGGTTTTATTGGGGATGTTAATAAACTTAAAGGAAAGAATAGTAAAGAAATGATATAAGGTGTTCCACTAAATGTTTTACATTTCATTTTACATTACTACAAGAATTTTCTTCACTGCAGACAAAATCAACAAACATCATTGTTTCAGTTTGGCTGACGCTGATAATATGACAAGTTCTGTATGTCGTTGACTCTTTTTCAAATGCACAGTTCAATCTTATTAATTATACTTTTGTAATACAGTGGAAGAAGTATATTTTCCTGATTAAGGTGTCCACTTAAAGCATGAAGACTTAAATTTACTTTTTTTAATAACCAAAATAAGACTATTTAGTGCACTATTAATTAATATCTATTTGTTTTTTCACAGAAAGCTCTTCAAAAGGGTCCTCTTATTCAATTTCCAGTGGCAAGGGTTCTGAGTCTCATATGAATCACCCCATGAAAGGAGCAAGCAAAAAGAAAAACCTTGTTGAAAAAACCCAATCCACGTCAAAATTTAACAAGGTTCAATGGGAATTGGAAGAAAGAGACCTGGGATGTTTGGAAAGTAAATGCCAGGGTTTAAGCATCGAAACAGAGTTTATCACAGATAACTTATGGCCAAGGGAGGAGGTTTCAGACAATGCTGAGGGAGCGACAGCTTTGCCACTTGGTGCCACTGCTTTGCCGGCAGGCGCATATCAGACTTATAAAAAAAGCGTTCAGTTAGTACCTATGGTCCTGGATGTGAAGTCAATTTTTGCTCAAAGAAAACCCAGTCCTCATAACCATAACATTATCCAAGCTACACCGATGAGTATACCAAAAGGCTTGCCACCCATTAGTAGCTGCCAAGACCCATCCACTTCCATGCAGAAACTGGGAACCATAAAAAGAACTAACACCTTTCAGAAGACCAGTATGCCAGACCACTTGCCCCCCATTAGTAGCTGCCTAGACCCATCCATTTCCATGCAGAGACTGGGAACCATAAAAAGACCTAACACCCTTCAGAAGACCAGTATGCCAGACCACTTGCCTCCCATTAGTAGCTGCCTAGACCAATCCACTTCCATGCAGAAAATTGGAACCATGAAAAGACCTAACACCTTTCAGAAGACCAGTATACAAGACCACTTGCCTCCCATTAGTAGCTGCCCAGACCCATCCACTTCCATGCAGAAAATTGGAACCATAAGGAAGCATAACACCTTTCAGAAGATGAGTATGCCAGACCGCTTGCCCCCCATTAGTAGTGGCCAGAACCTATTCGCTTCCACGCAGAGTCTTGGAGCAATAAAAAGAACTAACACATTTCAGAGCACGACTATGCCAGACCGCTTGCCCCCCATTAGTAGCTGCCAAGGCCCATTCACTCCATCAAAGAATCTTGGATCGTTAAAGAACACTCCCACCTTTCAGACAAAGAACCAAGTGATGGAAGTAAGGGAGAAAGGCCATAAAATGCCTGGCCAATCCAGTTTGTCCAATGTAGGCCCGCTGGTAGACGAAAGAAAAACCTGTAAGAAATACCAACCAATATCATTGGAGATGACACAGCTAGAAGGTATGATTTTCAACTCATTTGATTTAAAAATAATCACACCAAAAATCATTGCTGATATTACCCTCGAGGTAGTTTATTATGCACAAATGTGCTATGCTGTATTTTTCTTGGAGTTACTAAATCCCTTGACACAAATTTTTTTAAGGAATTGACATAATAATAGTCAACCTTAAGTGCATACATACTTTTCTTTGATCTACAGTATTCATTCCTTCCCTCACCTACCACACCAACTCTCTCCACTCTTTTACAGTTTTCAGAATCCATTGCCTCTCATTTAATCCAGTATTCACCTTTCCTGCCTTCTTCAAATTTCCCTCAACATTCATCTCCCTCCCAAGCCTAGGATTCATAGTAAATTTTCATCTTCACATGATTTATCTTTTCATTTATTCTGCATGCCTATGTGTGAGTAAATAATCATAGAATATATATTCTGCACAATGATTTGGTTACATTGTTGACGTTCTCTACCACTTTCTTTTTGCAATATAAGGGAAGTAAAAAAATATAAAGGAAATAATACTGAAGAATTGCTATTATGTATTCAACCAAATGTTTTATTTTATTTTAAATTATTATTAGTTTTTTATTTTTCCGCTGATGAAATCAGCACATGTGATTATTTTAGTAAGGCTGGCTGGCATTGGTAATACGACAAATTCAATGTGAAATTAATCATTTTTTCAAATGCTCAGTTCAATCTTCCAGGTTATGTTTTATCATTATATTGACAACATTATTTCTTCCTGCCTAGAGTGTCTATGTAAAGCATGAAGACATAAAGTAACTTATTCAAATAACCAAAATAAATCTATTAATTCCACTATTAATATATATATATACCTTTATTTCACAGAAGCATTTGCAAAAATGCCCCCAAAAGGATAAAGAAGTCATAACCATGGATTGAAAAGGGAAGTCCATGAGTTTTACGAGAGAAGAATAGTTTTCTAATCACAACCCCAGGATTTCCTGCTGGAATTTCTACAAATGAACATTCATCAGCTAAAATTGGATTGAACATGAGGATCCTATTTAATTTAGCTCCTTCATTAGCGGAATAACCTGCAATTTCCTTAAATACTCTATTAGCTACACATTAAGCATCAACTGTTATTTTCATTAATGAAAAAGTATAATGTTATAACCTATTGTTCAATGAATAAGCGATGACATAATAACCTTTAATTATAATTCTCAACCACATGATATACCACTGTGTACCATAATCTGGATAGCTTCTCGAACTAACCATAATATTTACAGTATTAAAACAAGAGTTTTCCATTGTTACGAAATTGATTGTATGCACATAAATAAAATTTTCATAATCAATATAAATGATTTGGTGATTTATTCCCAATTATGTTAACTGGGTAAATTATGCAGCTTAGATGACATATTTGAAGGCTATCTGCTGTACATTAGAAATGCCCTTTTTGTTGTCTGTTTCAGCATTGAAGAACTTATCGATAAAAATGGTATCTCACATTAACATCCAATGTACATATATAATGGCTCTAAAATGTCATTATTTATCATAAATACCTTAGTGTATCTTACTTTTCAGCAAATGTGTTTCAGGAAACCATCAACAAGAAAGCTTACATGTTTTTCCAGGCATCCAAATTTGTTTATCGTAAGACATATCAGATCACCTGTTTGTTTAAATTCTCAATTAAGGTCATACTTACTAATACTTTTTATGGCTGCCAAGAGAAAAATCTCTAATGTATTGCATATCATTTCAACATTTTCTACCAAACAGAATTCGTATTTTTCATAGCTAATTTTTCCTCCATCTTAATGAGCAAGAAAAAAAATTCCCAAAAAGTCCGTGGTCCGTCCAACTGTCTTTCCTATATTTTAGAGCCTTTTTCTCCAATATTTTAGTTAGAAATTCAAAAGGCTATGAGCCAATGATTGATTTTGTCCTGGGATTCTATTTAAAGTAGAGAATACTTGAACTTTATTCTGTTGACACCATAATATTTGATAAAGTCTTCTCAAAAATGCATTAGAGTGTAGGAGCAATCAAAAGAGGAGGCATTTTGAATTTATGCAGCTTTTATTTGGAATAAAATTGGCTAGATTAGTCTCATTTTGATGACGACCAACAAATTATGAAATGATTCCTGAAGAAACCTTTTTTAATGGCATAGAAAGCACCTCCAGTGTTATCTCAATCAAATTTTGGAGCGGAAATATGGCTGTATATGGTCTTTATAAAAGATGGTTTATCATTGGTATCTGCTATTAGCTGTTGATATATGCCTCGATATTCACTCCATCCATTGGATATTTCATTTCCCAAGGTGCCCAGACATTCTTTTAAGAAAAGGTTTTATTGCTTTTTTCTGTACTTTCCACAAAAAAGATCTTCTGGCATTCATTCCGCTATTTTCATTTGCTTTGATGTATTTTGTCCTTTGTCCCATTTTATTTTTTTGGACTTGGACATTCTTGCTAGGGCAAAAGAAATGATTACTAGGCACCAATCATTCATGCCTGCTAAATGAGAAAATGCAGCAGTTTTATACTGATCTGATATGTAGCACCAAGCATGGAAATTTAACTTGTTAGATATACTACACAAAATTATATCTATAATTCGACTCAGCCTGATATTTATGTATATAAAAATTACTTTGGTCATTCCGTCATCAAGGGATATGCATCTCCTTAGATGCTTCACTTTGGAGCTCTATAGATAACCCATGTGCTGAAACACGGGGCCCTTCCCATGAACATGGCCACCATACGCAAGCACACTTGTTCATCTCTTGTTATCATTCAACACTATATAGACAACCAATGTCTAAATTCAAGTAGAAGTAATTAGATGAAGACCAGTGGTTCTCAAAACTCCCCTTTTAAGGTCAGCTTTAATAACCACTCTCTTAAACTTGATGCGGAAATATTTCATGCCAATTTAATGCCTATATTGAAATTTCACCTTGGACAAAAAAACTACTTTACACCAAAACGTTATTCATAAATATTACCGAACCGAGAAAGGAATATGATACTTTTCCAGGCTTTATTGAAGAAATCGAATATTCATAAGATGCAATGCCACAATGTAAGGGATGGCATTCACTCAAGGGTATGAAAGATATTTACTAGATCCTGGTAAAATGTAAAGAACTGTAAACTCATGGGATAAAGGAGAACTATCAAACAGAGAAGTAGATGCCATTGGGGCACTACAAGAAAGATGTTAACCTCTAAAATCTCGAAATTAGTCTCACTACACTCTGGCATTTTTAGCTTCAATGTGAGCTTCTTATTTTACTCTGTAGTATAAGGCTTTTCATTTCAATTGATTTAAAAAAAATACAACATTTTTCAAAGTTTTTTAGTATGCCAAGAATAGATCGCACTGATATGAAAAGTGTTCTTTATTTGCCACGTTATATTGCCATGATCTTTCACTTGATAATTTTGTTAACTACAGGAAAAAATTTTCAGTAAGTTTTAAAAGTATGAAAAATAGCCCCTGGAAAGGTACAGGTCTCAGAAATGTGATTGACTTCTATCCTGCCAAGAGAACAATCCATCGACATATATTGCTAACATGGACAGTATTGTGTAAATGACAATATATAATATTGATTTTATTATAATAAGATCAAGACATTAATTGTATACATATTGACAATATTCAATTGTCTAGAGGAAGACTTTCATTTAAAATGATGCCTTCATTTGTTTAATTTTTTGACTCACCATATATATATATATATATATGTATATATGTGTATATATTTATATATATATATATATGCATATATATGTATACATATGTATACACATGTACACACATATATGTATAAATATATACGAGGGTCATCCGGAAAGTAGTACCCGTTCGTGCCGCATGAAGTGCTGACGACGCGAGTAGCCGCTGGACGAGGTCAGATAGCTTCAGTGGCTTGTCTGCCTTCTCTGAGCCAAGTTGCGTGACGCTAGCATTGCCTGTGTTGTTTCTGTGATTGTTTACAATGTTTAAAAAAATTGAGAACGCCGCCAGTTGTGAAGTGAGGGCAGTGATTAAATTCCTCAATGCAAGAAACGTTCGCCCATGTGATATTCATCGCCAATTAAAGGAGGTGTATGGAGACAATGTAATGGACGAGTCGTCTGTTCGGCGGTGGTGTCGCAACTTCAACATGGGGAGGGGGAACACACACGACGATGAGCGTTCGGGGAGACCGTCTGTCATTACAGACCAACTGGTGAGCTCAGTTGACGAATTCGTGAGGAACGATCGGCGCGTCACAATTGATAACATCTGTGAGCATTTTCCCAATGTTTCTCGAACAATTGTTCATGACATTGTTAAACACCATCTGCATTATGCAAAAATTTGTGCAAGATGGGTCCCTCGCGTATCTCAATGAGCTGGCGGCGAAGGACTATGCAGCAGGAATACAGAAACTTGTCACACGTTATGACAAATGCCTTAATTTGCTTGGAGATTATGTTGAGAAGTAGTTTAAAGTATCCTCTTTCAAATAAAATTTTTTATGTTTGTTAATATTTACTTTTGTGTCTTTATTTCACGAACGGGTACTACTTTCCGGATGACCCTCGTATATATACATATTTTTATAAACATTGGGGCATGGTACCAAAAATTTAAAGATTAACGCCAAACTGACTTTGACTTAAAAAGATTCGGTTCATTCCATTTAAATGGTCTACATCTTTTATTTCTTACAAATGGCACGCCTGGGGGAACAAAAAGCAGGCTGTCTAGCATGATCTTAATGGGTCATCTTTTCATTACAAGATATTGAGCTTTCAAAAATTATTATTAGTATGTACGCAAATAACATAGAGTAGAGGAACGATACCAGGAAGAAAAAGTGAAGGAGAAAAAGTGAGATTTTGCTGCAGCCAATGGTTTGAGAAATCATTTGTGAGTACAATCCATACCAAATGAACACATAGAAGACAAAAATATTTTTAAACCAAATATAAATACAAATTCTGCAGAGTAAAACATTGCATCAAAATTTAAGGCGTAAACATCTGAAGTATTAGTCAACCTGAAGGTTTATTGAAAAGATCCGAGGGTATAGCTCACGTTGAACATAGCCTCAATTTTTATCTCTAATTCCAAAATTAAGGTGAATAAGGAAGTTGGAAGGAAGAGCAGATCCATATTTTTTGAAACATCTAGTTTCCAAAGAAGACTTGGTGCCTATTTATAAACTCTACTTGAGGGAAACTACTTAGAGTTTCCAGAGGTGCACCAGCAGTTACCATGTATTCATATATTGCTCTGCATTTATAGCTTCATGGTTAAAAAAAGACTGTTGTTCTAGAGTTTTTAGTTACTCAATTTCAAAAGGATTATTCTTTCATAAATGGTTATGAATGCAATTTTTTTATCAACAAAAAAATGTATTTATATTCACCTAATAATTTGGATTCCTGGAATAGTAATGGTCACATAATTATCAATGTTGAAATATTCAACAAGTCATGAAAACATTCTTGGTAGCAATAACATTTAAGATAATAATCTACTTTGATGCAGATCCATGGAATGCAAGTAAACCATCTATTTATAGTAAACTAATGAATGAATTCCATTATGTTGTGCCTTCAATCTGTTGAAATCCCCAAAACAAGGTTGACCTTGATATTGCAGTATTTTAAGAGAAACAAGAAAAAATATCAAGCCAATAAAATGATTTGTCAGCAGCACCTATGTTGTGTAATAGCTAAACATCAGGAGTGACACTGGGGTAGAATTTGTGGTGGAGATGAGAGGAGTCTGAAGATGAGTCTAGGCATCAGTTTAGGTGAGCAGAATCAAAGGGGTCAATTTGTTTGTCCAACAACATTATTTGCAACACAGGGTCAAGTAGCAAACTTACACTACCCCCTCAGAATTTATCAGCAGTAGAGTAGAGAATGAAGTGTTTGAAGGGCATGGTGAATGGAAAAACTCACTCATTTAAATGAAACCATTAATAAACAGCATTAGGAGAACACAGAAAAGCTACTTGCAGATAATATGTTCAAAGATAGTGGTATTTAATTGGAGGTATTGTCAACCATGGAAAAATTTTATATCAGGGACCAACTTAAAGCATGATTTTATGTGGAATATATCAAATTGAAAATGTTAGTGGAAGTAAATATTTGCAAGACCGTTAGTGGAACTAGAGTGTAAAGAGAAAACCAGGTACATATTTTCATCATAATTTTATCTTAAATGATATCAAACCCTCGAAGCAGTCATTTTTTCCATTCCATAGCCATTAAATAAGTAGTCATCAAATCACGTAGACTCCAATTGCTAACAAATGAGGAACAACAGTTATTTACCCCTGAACATAAAAGTTTCTGAGATGTGATTGACAAGAAAAAAATTCAAAGATACACCATTTGCCATAAATATAAGTTCAAACAATTTGAGTGCCCTAACAGCTAATGCATGAAAAAAGAAACTTCATCATGTTTCTTGGCATGGATATTAACAAAGGTTGTCATTTCAAATTGCTCCATTACTTACAATATAAGATTCAATGTTCATTTTTAATCGGTGTCTTAAAATTGTAAATATTAAATGTTTTTTCATAGGCATGCTGTTTCTAGCACCACAACACATTTACCATTAATCACCATGAGAGGTGAACTCAAGGGTCAATGGTTCTTATAATTAGCATATGTCCTTACATCAATGACCTAATTCAAGGAAAAGATTTGAGCCAAATAAGATAAAAATTATAGGGTGAATATTTAAAAAAAATGTAAAATGCTAAACAAAGCCAAATTTAATGGGCATGTGAATTTGCTTTAAGAGTGAAAAACTTTAATCTTTTTCCCAATTGGACACTGTTATCAACTTGCAAAACTAATAATAGAATGGAAATTGACCTTGTCAATGTACATTCATTTTTGTGGTAAACAACTGGTAAGTTAACAGAACACAACATAAAGGCTCACCAACAAGAGGTCAAGATATCAACTATATATTACTGTAACATTTCCTACAGTCACTATGTTTCTAAAAAGGATCAAGTTAAACAGCTCTTTACAAGTTACTATTTCTCTTTAAAAATATGCTTCAATAAATTAATCAAAAGCAGGAGAATGAACTAAAGTAATATGTGATTTCTGGAGAACCAAAGCAAGAGAAGGATAGATGACCGTGCATCATTACACAACTAGTACAAAAGAGAGGAAAGGCTTAGTAGCATTCTCATCTTGAGAATCATTCTAATGTAAAATTGCTGCAGTTATACATTTTTACTAATCTAAAAAACTTTAAAAAAATTAAGACAAAAATAATCCTGTCACAGGTATGACAAAACAGACCAGAATATAGACAAGGGTAATAACCTTTCAATTAAAACTAAATAATATCCTTGCATGCTTTCATACCTCCCACTGATTTTACATGATTTATGTTCCTCTAAATCTATTAACATTGGAGTCACAAAGGTATTATACAAATTAGAAAATGATAATATTAACATAATTTCAAATAATATATGCATGTAAAACGATTTTCTGAGCACCAAAGAACGAGTTTATAAAATGTACAATAATAAAATTTTTCTTCGACATCAACTACTTGAATCAGCTAACAAAACTAATAATCACAATTGAATGGATAAATGAATTTTTATAATTACTTGACAGTGCAATTTTTCAGACTGTCTCAAATGGGTCCAGCACTGATGCCTCTGGAGTGCTTCCAATGGCCAGAGGCTTTTGATGGATACCTATAACTATCTACCGAACAAGAGATTTCCAATATCATGTGTAAAGAGATTTTACTGGAATGCCTCTGATCATTAAGGGGTGTTAAAATGTATATCGGAAATACGCCAAGCTATATTGATTCAAAATAACATGACTCATGGCCTGACTGAAAGGACCAATTGTATTCAAATGGCATCAATGGTATAAGGTCACATGAAAGTTAAAGTGCCAGCAATACCTCATTAACAGGGTTGGCATCTCTGCTCAATAACTTCCACAGAGTCCATAGGAACATTGTACATAAGACACCACCACCATGAACTAATCCTTTTGTGCACGGTGAAAAATCCTGAATTAGATTTAAAGTAGATATATAACATAAATAACATTTACTAATTTGCTATTTTTAAAAGTGTCTATAAAATAACAAAAGCGAATGAGTGACTGAGATCACAAGAGCAATTTTCCTGTGCTAATCCATCTATTGCCCATGCTACCACGCTACCCTCACCTGACCAATCATTGCTCGGCCCTACACCACTGCTCACAGTTCAACGCTAACCCCATTATAGCCTGCACCTTGGCCACAAGAAATTGGACTAGATGGTATTAAATACCTCATTGCAAGAACTTCACTGCAGAAAGATAGCCATGTGCATTGTAAACCCTTGCAAATATAGATGTGGCAAATCAACCATGACATTATGCGAGGGAAGGCTGCCTTGCAAGGAAATGCGTTTTTTATCCAAGGCAGTTGGCCCAAGTGGAACAACTCTGCTTCATCCATGTATTCAGGTCTCAATGAGATGTCAGGCTCACACAAGAGGAATTTTGTGGGAATATTGAAATGAAGACGACTGAAAGGTGGATTCCATAAAAATAGTTTAAAGAAATAGAGTGATTGGGAGAATCTATTTTGGTAGGATCAAAGGAGTTTACGGGGCTATGTCACAATATCTCAATTATTAACCAAATAATTAAGTTTTGCAAGGAGCATCTCATGGCTGAAAAGCCTAAAAATACATCCATTGGATGGTACATGACAAGTTAGCTGACAAATGAAGAAAGCACAATCCGGCAAAAAATCAGTCCTGGACAATATAAAGAGGTACTCACCTTGTGTATGATGATCAAATACTTGCAAGTAGATGCTGTATCAAACAATAGGGGGAAAAGGCCTTGCGGAGGATGGTAAGGTCTGGCTCCGAAATGAAAGTCAATATTGATGCCATCACAGAATATAATACTCTTTTGCCATGAGAAATTTCACTCCAACAGGATTATATACTCAGGTTCCACAGCTACAAACAGAGTGAAGTTAATACTATAAATGAGATTTAAAACCCTTCTTTAAATAACCATCAAATAGGCTGCCTAGTTGAGGTGTTAAAAATGTCTTTATATACGAGCTACATTCATATAATAGATCAGTGTTTACTCTGGCTACAGTTTATGATTTTGAAAGCCATTTCTATCTCATTATTCATCCCATTTTTTTACTGTTCTCAGGATTGCATCCATTCCTTTGGATCCTTGGAAGCAAGGGATTACACCTTTGATAGACCTAGCCCTATCAAAAGTACATTATGCTTAAATTTCCATATTACTTGGTGGCTTGGACTGAACTCTTTAAAAAAAGCTAAAATAATGACTGCACTAAAAACCTCTAATTTACACTCCATAAACCCTGATTGCACAAAAACAATCATTGACCCATTGTAAGGATGAGCTGATTTCTATTACACTTTGCCCCTGCTGTCCTTGAAGACTCATCACTTTTTCATTTCTGTTATAATTACATGCCTGAAGGGAGAGTCCTGCTGGCCAGAGACATAGGTTGGATTCCCATTGATGCCTCTGTTCATATCTCTTAAGGAATATTTGAGTCTTGGTTTTGGGTTATTCGCCTCATGTCAAAAATATCCTGCTTTTACCAAAGACTTTCTCTATCCGGCTAGTGTTACTCGACTTGATCCCTGCTGGCCTTCTATTATTTACCATGCACTAATACTATATCTAGTTTATGCCTTTGACAAGCTTTGAGTTTTAGTTGGAAGGAAGTGAAACTAGGAACTTACCAATTAAGATCTTACTGCGCCTTCGCCGGTCTTCCACCGGGTAAGGGATCCTGGAGGAAAAACCGAGAAAATTTCACCAAGCGGATAAGTTGTGAAAAGAACCAGATCTTAATTCAGGCATGATATGTTTTGGAGTCAATCTGTTCGATTTCGCAATCACAGCAGGCCTTGTAATTAAAGAAATCCACACTTGCGACTGCAGAGTCCAAAGCGAAATGTGCCGGGTTCAGTATGATTGTCACTATGTGATCTTGGTAAAAATTTCGACTCGTCTAAATAATCGTAGTAGTACAAGCAGTTTAGGTTTTTTAAAACAAGCCTATGAAACCCAGCATCGTAAAGAATTGCAATGTCTATTTACATTCCTGAGGATTGGCATTTAAAAAATTTGGTGAATGTTGTACTCAAATCCATTTTCTTACGACTTCAAAGTCATTGCAACACAGAATTACCAGAAGGAATGACGATAATAAGGATTTTGAAATAAGACGTTGAGGAATTTATATTGTGTCATAACTGCATTCTTTCACGTCCATTATCATATAAGAGAATTTATTTTGCCTCCTCTTAGGAAATGTGAGGGCTATATTTGTCATAATTTTCATTGTGGTACTCGTTTCATTCTACTTATTATTGCATGCAACAAATCGATTTATTACATCCAATATCAGTGGTGAGAAAAGAATGCTGTCCTCATATCATAGGTTCAATTTTCAGTTCCTGCACATGAATAATATTTATGGCGTAAGATCCTGATGACAAAATCGTAAAATTAAGAGCGAAACGACCATGTTTGAATTTTTTATTTTAAGTGTAGCTTTTTTGAGAGCAATTATTTGAAAGTTCGTTTGAATCCTTTCCAAATTAAAACTATCGATGAATGTGTCAACAATGTTTCAACCGTTTCAAATGTACAATGTTGCAGACTAATCAACCAGGCGGCCAATAAGGTATGGCTCTATTGATCACGTGATTAACTGCCTCAACGTCAGTGATTGTTAGGAGTGAGACTGAGTCGACAACGAGCTTTCTATTGAACCAGACTTATTATACGCAATGTCCGGTGGCAAGGATACTGAGTGTAAGATGAGTCTTCCCATGAAAGCAACAAGCGAACAGGAAAAACCTGTTGAGAAAGCCCGATCCACGTCGAAATCTAGTGCGGTGAGAAGGAAAACGGTGGAAAGAGACCTGAGGTGTTTGGAAAGCAAATTCAAGGGTAAAAGCTTAAAAACAGAGTTTACCACGGATAAGCCAAGAGAGAATGTTTCAGAAAATGCTGAGGGAGCGACGGCTTTACCATTGGGTCCGACTGCTTTGCCCGAATGTGAAAAGCAGTCCCATAAAAAGAACATTCAGCTTGATCCTTGGGTCCTGGGGGTAAAGCCGTTGCTTGTTAAAAGAAAACCCGGTTATTTTAAGCAGGAAATGGTCAAAGATACACCGACGAGTATGCCAAAAGGCTTGCCCCCCATTATTAGCTGTCAAGAGCCATCCACTTCCAGGCAGAACCTTGGAGCCATTCCGAGGACGAGTATGCCAGTCCGCTTGCCCCCCATTAGTAGTTCCCCAGACCCATCCACTTCCACGCAGAATCTCGGTGCCTTCAGAAAAACTCCAGCCTTTCAGACGAAGAACCAAGCGATGAAAGTAAGGGGGAAAGGCCATAAAATGCCTGACCAATCCAGTTCGTCCGAATTAGGCCTGCCGGTGAAAGAACTAAAACCCCTTAGGAAATATCAGCAAATATCATTGGAGATGCCGCAGCTGGAAGGTACGATTTTACACTCTTTTGATTTAAATATAATTATACCAAAAATCATTAGTTGTATTAGGCTCCAGATAGCTCATTATGCACCAATGTGCTATGCTGTATTGTTCTTAGAATAACCAACTCACATGACACAAATTGTTTTTAATAATCGTATTAAAAATAGTCAACCTTGAGCACATACCCGTCCTTTATCGACACCACTCATTCCTTCCTCCACTTGTCATACCCAGCTCTCTCCACTATATATCAATTTTCAGAACCAATTGCCTCTCATCCACTCCGGTATTCATCTTTCCTTCCTCCTACGAATTTCCCTCAACATTCATCTCTCTACCGTGCCTAGCTTATAA
This sequence comes from Hetaerina americana, assembly GCF_022747635.1. Classification (NCBI taxonomy): domain Eukaryota; kingdom Metazoa; phylum Arthropoda; class Insecta; order Odonata; family Calopterygidae; genus Hetaerina; species Hetaerina americana. Next base: position 2,678,954 of record NW_027286719.1, on the reverse strand, counting down.
ATAAATTGCACCCTCGCACAATTCTTTTTATCCATCATTCTGCATGCCTATATGTGTGAGTAAACCATCATAGAATATATATTCTGCACAATAACTTGGTTTCAATGTGGACGTTCTGAACTTTGATTTTATTGGGGATGTTAATAAACTTAAAGGAAAGAATAGTAAAGAAATGATATAAGGTGTTCCACTAAATGTTTTACATTTCATTTTACATTACTACAAGAATTTTCTTCACTGCAGACAAAATCAACAAACATCATTGTTTCAGTTTGGCTGACGCTGATAATATGACAAGTTCTGTATGTCGTTGACTCTTTTTCAAATGCACAGTTCAATCTTATTAATTATACTTTTGTAATACAGTGGAAGAAGTATATTTTCCTGATTAAGGTGTCCACTTAAAGCATGAAGACTTAAATTTACTTTTTTTAATAACCAAAATAAGACTATTTAGTGCACTATTAATTAATATCTATTTGTTTTTTCACAGAAAGCTCTTCAAAAGGGTCCTCTTATTCAATTTCCAGTGGCAAGGGTTCTGAGTCTCATATGAATCACCCCATGAAAGGAGCAAGCAAAAAGAAAAACCTTGTTGAAAAAACCCAATCCACGTCAAAATTTAACAAGGTTCAATGGGAATTGGAAGAAAGAGACCTGGGATGTTTGGAAAGCAAATGCCAGGGTTTAAGCATCGAAACAGAGTTTATCACAGATAACTTATGGCCAAGGGAGGAGGTTTCAGACAATGCTGAGGGAGCGACAGCTTTGCCACTTGGTGCCACTGCTTTGCCGGCAGGCGCATATCAGACTTATAAAAAAAGCGTTCAGTTAGTACCTATGGTCCTGGATGTGAAGTCAATTTTTGCTCAAAGAAAACCCAGTCCTCATAACCATAACATTATCCAAGCTACACCGATGAGTATACCAAAAGGCTTGCCACCCATTAGTAGCTGCCAAGACCCATCCACTTCCATGCAGAAACTGGGAACCATAAAAAGAACTAACACCTTTCAGAAGACCAGTATGCCAGACCACTTGCCCCCCATTAGTAGCTGCCTAGACCCATCCATTTCCATGCAGAGACTGGGAACCATAAAAAGACCTAACACCCTTCAGAAGACCAGTATGCCAGACCACTTGCCTCCCATTAGTAGCTGCCTAGACCAATCCACTTCCATGCAGAAAATTGGAACCATGAAAAGACCTAACACCTTTCAGAAGACCAGTATACAAGACCGCTTGCCTCCCATTAGTAGCTGCCCAGACCCATCCACTTCCATGCAGAAAATTGGAACCATAAGGAAGCATAACACCTTTCAGAAGATGAGTATGCCAGACCGCTTGCCCCCCATTAGTAGTGGCCAGAACCTATTCGCTTCCACGCAGAGTCTTGGAGCAATAAAAAGAACTAACACATTTCAGAGCACGACTATGCCAGACCGCTTGCCCCCCATTAGTAGCTGCCAAGGCCCATTCACTCCATCAAAGAATCTTGGATCGTTAAAGAACACTCCCACCTTTCAGACAAAGAACCAAGTGATGGAAGTAAGGGAGAAAGGCCATAAAATGCCTGGCCAATCCAGTTTGTCCAATGTAGGCCCGCTGGTAGACGAAAGAAAAACCTGTAAGAAATACCAACCAATATCATTGGAGATGACACAGCTAGAAGGTATGATTTTCAACTCATTTGATTTAAAAATAATCACACCAAAAATCATTGCTGATATTACCCTCGAGGTAGTTTATTATGCACAAATGTGCTATGCTGTATTTTTCTTGGAGTTACTAAATCCCTTGACACAAATTTTTTTAAGGAATTGACATAATAATAGTCAACCTTAAGTGCATACATACTTTTCTTTGATCTACAGTATTCATTCCTTCCCTCACCTACCACACCAACTCTCTCCACTCTTTTACAGTTTTCAGAATCCATTGCCTCTCATTTAATCCAGTATTCACCTTTCCTGCCTTCTTCAAATTTCCCTCAACATTCATCTCCCTCCCAAGCCTAGGATTCATAGTAAATTTTCATCTTCACATGATTTATCTTTTCATTTATTCTGCATGCCTATGTGTGAGTAAATAATCATAGAATATATATTCTGCACAATGATTTGGTTACATTGTTGACATTCTCTACCACTTTCTTTTTGCAATATAAGGGAAGTAAAAAAATATAAAGGAAATAATACTGAAGAATTGCTATTATGTATTCAACCAAATGTTTTATTTTATTTTAAATTATTATTAGTTTTTTATTTTTCCGCTGATGAAATCAGCACATGTGATTATTTTAGTAAGGCTGGCTGGCATTGGTAATACGACAAATTCAATGTGAAATTAATCATTTTTTCAAATGCTCAGTTCAATCTTCCAGGTTATGTTTTATCATTATATTGACAACATTATTTCTTCCTGCCTAGAGTGTCTATGTAAAGCATGAAGACATAAAGTAACTTATTCAAATAACCAAAATAAATCTATTAATTCCACTATTAATATATATATATACCTTTATTTCACAGAAGCATTTGCAAAAATGCCCCCAAAAGGATAAAGAAGTCATAACCATGGATTGAAAAGGGAAGTCCATGAGTTTTACGAGAGAAGAATAGTTTTCTAATCACAACCCCAGGATTTCCTGCTGGAATTTCTACAAATGAACATTCATCAGCTAAAATTGGATTGAACATGAGGATCCTATTTAATTTAGCTCCTTCATTAGCGGAATAACCTGCAATTTCCTTAAATACTCTATTAGCTACACATTAAGCATCAACTGTTATTTTCATTAATGAAAAAGTATAATGTTATAACCTATTGTTCAATGAATAAGCGATGACATAATAACCTTTAATTATAATTCTCAACCACATGATATACCACTGTGTACCATAATCTGGATAGCTTCTCGAACTAACCATAATATTTACAGTATTAAAACAAGAGTTTTCCATTGTTACGAAATTGATTGTATGCACATAAATAAAATTTTCATAATCAATATAAATGATTTGGTGATTTATTCCCAATTATGTTAACTGGGTAAATTATGCAGCTTAGATGACATATTTGAAGGCTATCTGCTGTACATTAGAAATGCCCTTTTTGTTGTCTGTTTCAGCATTGAAGAACTTATCGATAAAAATGGTATCTCACATTAACATCCAATGTACATATATAATGGCTCTAAAATGTCATTATTTATCATAAATACCTTAGTGTATCTTACTTTTCAGCAAATGTGTTTCAGGAAACCATCAACAAGAAAGCTTACATGTTTTTCCAGGCATCCAAATTTGTTTATCGTAAGACATATCAGATCACCTGTTTGTTTAAATTCTCAATTAAGGTCATACTTACTAATACTTTTTATGGCTGCCAAGAGAAAAATCTCTAATGTATTGCATATCATTTCAACATTTTCTACCAAACAGAATTCGTATTTTTCATAGCTAATTTTTCCTCCATCTTAATGAGCAAGAAAAAAAATTCCCAAAAAGTCCGTGGTCCGTCCAACTGTCTTTCCTATATTTTAGAGCCTTTTTCTCCAATATTTTAGTTAGAAATTCAAAAGGCTATGAGCCAATGATTGATTTTGTCCTGGGATTCTATTTAAAGTAGAGAATACTTGAACTTTATTCTGTTGACACCATAATATTTGATAAAGTCTTCTCAAAAATGCATTAGAGTGTAGGAGCAATCAAAAGAGGAGGCATTTTGAATTTATGCAGCTTTTATTTGGAATAAAATTGGCTAGATTAGTCTCATTTTGATGACGACCAACAAATTATGAAATGATTCCTGAAGAAACCTTTTTTAATGGCATAGAAAGCACCTCCAGTGTTATCTCAATCAAATTTTGGAGCGGAAATATGGCTGTATATGGTCTTTATAAAAGATGGTTTATCATTGGTATCTGCTATTAGCTGTTGATATATGCCTCGATATTCACTCCATCCATTGGATATTTCATTTCCCAAGGTGCCCAGACATTCTTTTAAGAAAAGGTTTTATTGCTTTTTTCTGTACTTTCCACAAAAAAGATCTTCTGGCATTCATTCCGCTATTTTCATTTGCTTTGATGTATTTTGTCCTTTGTCCCATTTTATTTTTTTGGACTTGGACATTCTTGCTAGGGCAAAAGAAATGATTACTAGGCACCAATCATTCATGCCTGCTAAATGAGAAAATGCAGCAGTTTTATACTGATCTGATATGTAGCACCAAGCATGGAAATTTAACTTGTTAGATATACTACACAAAATTATATCTATAATTCAACTCAGCCTGATATTTATGTATATAAAAATTACTTTGGTCATTCCGTCATCAAGGGATATGCATCTCCTTAGATGCTTCACTTTGGAGCTCTATAGATAACCCATGTGCTGAAACACGGGGCCCTTCCCATGAACATGGCCACCATACGCAAGCACACTTGTTCATCTCTTGTTATCATTCAACACTATATAGACAACCAATGTCTAAATTCAAGTAGAAGTAATTAGATGAAGACCAGTGGTTCTCAAAACTCCCCTTTTAAGGTCAGCTTTAATAACCACTCTCTTAAACTTGATGCGGAAATATTTCATGCCAATTTAATGCCTATATTGAAATTTCACCTTGGACAAAAAAACTACTTTACACCAAAACGTTATTCATAAATATTACCGAACCGAGAAAGGAATATGATACTTTTCCAGGCTTTATTGAAGAAATCGAATATTCATAAGATGCAATGCCACAATGTAAGGGATGGCATTCACTCAAGGGTATGAAAGATATTTACTAGATCCTGGTAAAATGTAAAGAACTGTAAACTCATGGGATAAAGGAGAACTATCAAACAGAGAAGTAGATGCCATTGGGGCACTACAAGAAAGATGTTAACCTCTAAAATCTCGAAATTAGTCTCACTACACTCTGGCATTTTTAGCTTCAATGTGAGCTTCTTATTTTACTCTGTAGTATAAGGCTTTTCATTTCAATTGATTTAAAAAAATACAACATTTTTCAAAGTTTTTTAGTATGCCAAGAATAGATCGCACTGATATGAAAAGTGTTCTTTATTTGCCACGTTATATTGCCATGATCTTTCACTTGATAATTTTGTTAACTACAGGAAAAAATTTTCAGTAAGTTTTAAAAGTATGAAAAATAGCCCCTGGAAAGGTACAGGTCTCAGAAATGTGATTGACTTCTATCCTGCCAAGAGAACAATCCATCGACATATATTGCTAACATGGACAGTATTGTGTAAATGACAATATATAATATTGATTTTATTATAATAAGATCAAGACATTAATTGTATACATATTGACAATATTCAATTGTCTAGAGGAAGACTTTCATTTAAAATGATGCCTTCATTTGTTTAATTTTTTGACTCACCATATATATATATATATATATATATATATGTATATATGTGTATATATATATATATATATATATATATATGCATATATATGTATACATATGTATACACATGTACACACATATATGTATAAATATATACGAGGGTCATCCGGAAAGTAGTACCCGTTCGTGCCGCATGAAGTGCTGACGACGCGAGTAGCCGCTGGACGAGGTCAGATAGCTTCAGTGGCTTGTCTGCCTTCTCTGAGCCAAGTTGCGTGACGCTAGCATTGCCTGTGTTGTTTCTGTGATTGTTTACAATGTTTAAAAAAATTGAGAACGCCGCCAGTTGTGAAGTGAGGGCAGTGATTAAATTCCTCAATGCAAGAAACGTTCGCCCATGTGATATTCATCGCCAATTAAAGGAGGTGTATGGAGACAATGTAATGGACGAGTCGTCTGTTCGGCGGTGGTGTCGCAACTTCAACATGGGGAGGGGGAACACACACGACGATGAGCGTTCGGAGAGACCGTCTGTCATTACAGACCAACTGGTGAGCTCAGTTGACGAATTCGTGAGGAACGATCGGCGCGTCACAATTGATGACATCTGTGAGCATTTTCCCAATGTTTCTCGAACAATTGTTCATGACATTGTTAAACACCATCTGCATTATGCAAAAATTTGTGCAAGATGGGTCCCTCGCGTATCTCAATGAGCTGGCGGCGAAGGACTATGCAGCAGGAATACAGAAACTTGTCACACGTTATGACAAATGCCTTAATTTGCTTGGAGATTATGTTGAGAAGTAGTTTAAAGTATCCTCTTTCAAATAAAATTTTTTATGTTTGTTAATATTTACTTTTGTGTCTTTATTTCACGAACGGGTACTACTTTCCGGATGACCCTCGTATATATACATATTTTTATAAACATTGGGGCATGGTGCCAAAAATTTAAAGATTAACGCCAAACTGACTTTGACTTAAAAAGATTCGGTTCATTCCATTTAAATGGTCTACATCTTTTATTTCTTACAAATGGCACGCCTGGGGGAACAAAAAGCAGGCTGTCTAGCATGATCTTAATGGGTCATCTTTTCATTACAAGATATTGAGCTTTCAAAAATTATTATTAGTATGTACGCAAATAACATAGAGTAGAGGAACGATACCAGGAAGAAAAAGTGAAGGAGAAAAAGTGAGATTTTGCTGCAGCCAATGGTTTGAGAAATCATTTGTGAGCACAATCCATACCAAATGAACACATAGAAGACAAAAATATTTTTAAACCAAATATAAATACAAATTCTGCAGAGTAAAACATTGCATCAAAATTTAAGGCGTAAACATTTGAAGTATTAGTCAACCTGAAGGTTTATTGAAAAGATCCGAGGGTATAGCTCACGTTGAACATAGCCTCAATTTTTATCTCTAATTCCAAAATTAAGGTGAATAAGGAAGTTGGAAGGAAGAGCAGATCCATATTTTTTGAAACATCTAGTTTCCAAAGAAGACTTGGTGCCTATTTATAAACTCTACTTGAGGGAAACTACTTAGAGTTTCCAGAGGTGCACCAGCAGTTACCATGTATTCATATATTGCTCTGCATTTATAGCTTCATGGTTAAAAAAAGACTGTTGTTCTAGAGTTTTTAGTTACTCAATTTCAAAAGGATTATTCTTTCATAAATGGTTATGAATGCAATTTTTTTATCAACAAAAAAATGTATTTATATTCACCTAATAATTTGGATTCCTGGAATAGTAATGGTCACATAATTATCAATGTTGAAATATTCAACAAGTCATGAAAACATTCTTGGTAGCAATAACATTTAAGATAATAATCTACTTTGATGCAGATCCATGGAATGCAAGTAAACCATCTATTTATAGTAAACTAATGAATGAATTCCATTATGTTGTGCCTTCAATCTGTTGAAATCCCCAAAACAAGGTTGACCTTGATATTGCAGTATTTTAAGAGAAACAAGAAAAAATATCAAGCCAATAAAATGATTTGTCAGCAGCACCTATGTTGTGTAATAGCTAAACATCAGGAGTGACACTGGGGTAGAATTTGTGGTGGAGATGAGAGGAGTCTGAAGATGAGTCTAGGCATCAGTTTAGGTGAGCAGAATCAAAGGGGTCAATTTGTTTGTCCAACAACATTATTTGCAACACAGGGTCAAGTAGCAAACTTACACTACCCCCTCAGAATTTATCAGCAGTAGAGTAGAGAATGAAGTGTTTGAAGGGCATGGTGAATGGAAAAACTCACTCATTTAAATGAAACCATTAATAAACAGCATTAGGAGAACACAGAAAAGCTACTTGCAGATAATATGTTCAAAGATAGTGGTATTTAATTGGAGGTATTGTCAACCATGGAAAAATTTTATATCAGGGACCAACTTAAAGCATGATTTTATGTGGAATATATCAAATTGAAAATGTTAGTGGAAGTAAATATTTGCAAGACCGTTAGTGGAACTAGAGTGTAAAGAGAAAACCAGGTACATATTTTCATCATAATTTTATCTTAAATGATATCAAACCCTCGAAGCAGTCATTTTTTCCATTCCATAGCCATTAAATAAGTAGTCATCAAATCACGTAGACTCCAATTGCTAACAAATGAGGAACAACAGTTATTTACCCCTGAACATAAAAGTTTCTGAGATGTGATTGACAAGAAAAAAATTCAAAGATACACCATTTGCCATAAATATAAGTTCAAACAATTTGAGTGCCCTAACAGCTAATGCATGAAAAAAGAAACTTCATCATGTTTCTTGGCATGGATATTAACAAAGGTTGTCATTTCAAATTGCTCCATTACTTACAATATAAGATTCAATGTTCATTTTTAATCGGTGTCTTAAAATTGTAAATATTAAATGTTTTTTCATAGGCATGCTGTTTCTAGCACCACAACACATTTACCATTAATCACCATGAGAGGTGAACTCAAGGGTCAATGGTTCTTATAATTAGCATATGTCCTTACATCAATGACCTAATTCAAGGAAAAGATTTGAGCCAAATAAGATAAAAATTATAGGGTGAATATTTAAAAAAAATGTAAAATGCTAAACAAAGCCAAATTTAATGGGCATGTGAATTTGCTTTAAGAGTGAAAAACTTTAATCTTTTTCCCAATTGGACACTGTTATCAACTTGCAAAACTAATAATAGAATGGAAATTGACCTTGTCAATGTACATTCATTTTTGTGGTAAACAACTGGTAAGTTAACAGAACACAACATAAAGGCTCACCAACAAGAGGTCAAGATATCAACTATATATTACTGTAACATTTCCTACAGTCACTATGTTTCTAAAAAGGATCAAGTTAAACAGCTCTTTACAAGTTACTATTTCTCTTTAAAAATATGCTTCAATAAATTAATCAAAAGCAGGAGAATGAACTAAAGTAATATGTGATTTCTGGAGAACCAAAGCAAGAGAAGGATAGATGACCGTGCATCATTACACAACTAGTACAAAAGAGAGGAAAGGCTTAGTAGCATTCTCATCTTGAGAATCATTCTAATGTAAAATTGCTGCAGTTATACATTTTTACTAATCTAAAAAACTTTAAAAAAATTAAGACAAAAATAATCCTGTCACAGGTATGACAAAACAGACCAGAATATAGACAAGGGTAATAACCTTTCAATTAAAACTAAATAATATCCTTGCATGCTTTCATACCTCCCACTGATTTTACATGATTTATGTTCCTCTAAATCTATTAACATTGGAGTCACAAAGGTATTATACAAATTAGAAAATGATAATATTAACATAATTTCAAATAATATATGCATGTAAAACGATTTTCTGAGCACCAAAGAACGAGTTTATAAAATGTACAATAATAAAATTTTTCTTCGACATCAACTACTTGAATCAGCTAACAAAACTAATAATCACAATTGAATGGATAAATGAATTTTTATAATTACTTGACAGTGCAATTTTTCAGACTGTCTCAAATGGGTCCAGCACTGATGCCTCTGGAGTGCTTCCAATGGCCAGAGGCTTTTGATGGATACCTATAACTATCTACCGAACAAGAGATTTCCAATATCATGTGTAAAGAGATTTTACTGGAATGCCTCTGATCATTAAGGGGTGTTAAAATGTATATCGGAAATACGCCAAGCTATATTGATTCAAAATAACATGACTCATGGCCTGACTGAAAGGACCAATTGTATTCAAATGGCATCAATGGTATAAGGTCACATGAAAGTTAAAGTGCCAGCAATACCTCATTAACAGGGTTGGCATCTCTGCTCAATAACTTCCACAGAGTCCATAGGAACATTGTACATAAGACACCACCACCATGAACTAATCCTTTTGTGCACGGTGAAAAATCCTGAATTAGATTTAAAGTAGATATATAACAGAAATAACATTTACTAATTTGCTATTTTTAAAAGTGTCTATAAAATAACAAAAGCGAATGAGTGACTGAGATCACAAGAGCAATTTTCCTGTGCTAATCCATCTATTGCCTATGCAACCACGCTACCCTCACCTGACCAATCATTGCTCGGCCCTACACCACTGCTCACAGTTCAACGCTAACCCCATTATAGCCTGCACCTTGGCCACAAGAAATTGGACTAGATGGTATTAAATACCTCATTGCAAGAACTTCACTGCAGAAAGATAGCCATGTGCATTGTAAACCCTTGCAAATATAGATGTGGCAAATCAACCATGACATTATGCGATGGAAGGCTGCCTTGCAAGGAAATGTTTTTTTCTTCTAAGGCAGTGGCCAAGTAACTTTGCTTCATCCATGTATTCAGATCTCAATGAGATGTCAGGCTCAGACAAGAGGAATTTTGTGGGAATATTGACATGAAGACGACTGAAAGGTGGATTCCATAGAAATAGTTTAAAGAAATAGAGTGATTGGGAGAATCTATTTAGGTACAATCAAAGGAGTTTACGGGGCTATGTCACAATATCTCAATTATTAACCAAATAATTAAGTTTTGCAAGGAGCATCTCATGGCTGAAAAGCCTAAAAATACATCCATTGGATGGTACATGACAAGTTAGCTGACAAATGAAGAAAGCACAATCCGGCAAAAAATCAGTCCTGGACAATATAAAGAGGTACTCACCTTGTGTATGATGATCAAATACTTGCAAGTAGATGCTGTATCAAACAATAGGGGGAAAAGGCCTTGCGGAGGATGGTAAGGTCTGGCTCCGAAATGAAAGTCAATATTGATGCCATCACAGAATATAATACTCTTTTGCCATGAGAAATTTCACTCCAACAGGATTATATACTCAGGTTCCACAGCTACAAACAGAGTGAAGTTAATACTATAAATGAGATTTAAAACCCTTCTTTAAATAACCATCAAATAGGCTGCCTAGTTGAGGTGTTAAAAATGTCTTTATATACGAGCTACATTCATATAATAGATCAGTGTTTACTCTGGCTACAGTTTATGATTTTGAAAGCCATTTCTATCTCATTATTCATCCCATTTTTTTACTGTTCTCAGGATTGCATCCATTCCTTTGGATCCTTGGAAGCAAGGGATTACACCTTTGATAGACCTAGCCCTATCAAAAGTACATTATGCTTAAATTTCCATATTACTTGGTGGCTTGGACTGAACTCTTTAAAAAAAGCTAAAATAATGACTGCACTAAAAACCTCTAATTTACACTCCATAAACCCTGATTGCACAAAAACAATCATTGACCCATTGTAAGGATGAGCTGATTTCTATTACACTTTGCCCCTGCTGTCCTTGAAGACTCATCACTTTTTCATTTCTGTTATAATTACATGCCTGAAGGGAGAGTCCTGCTGGCCAGAGACATAGGTTGGATTCCCATTGATGCCTCTGTTCATATCTCTTAAGGAATATTTGAGTCTTGGTTTTGGGTTATTCGCCTCATGTCAAAAATATCCTGCTTTTACCAAAGACTTTCTCTATCCGGCTAGTGTTACTCGACTTGATCCCTGCTGGCCTTCTATTATTTACCATGCACTAATACTATATCTAGTTTATGCCTTTGACAAGCTTTGAGTTTTAGTTGGAAGGAAGTGAAACTAGGAACTTACCAATTAAGATCTTACTGCGCCTTCGCCGGTCTTCCACCGGGTAAGGGATCCTGGAGGAAAAACCGAGAAAATTTCACCAAGCGGATAAGTTGTGAAAAGAACCAGATCTTAATTCAGGCATGATATGTTTTGGAGTCAATCTGTTCGATTTCGCAATCACAGCAGGCCTTGTAATTAAAGAAATCCACACTTGCGACTGCAGAGTCCAAAGCGAAATGTGCCGGGTTCAGTATGATTGTCACTATGTGATCTTGGTAAAAATTTCGACTCGTCTAAATAATCGTAGTAGTACAAGCAGTTTAGGTTTTTTAAAACAAGCCTATGAAACCCAGCATCGTAAAGAATTGCAATGTCTATTTACATTCCTGAGGATTGGCATTTAAAAAATTTGGTGAATGTTGTACTCAAATCCATTTTCTTACGACTTCAAAGTCATTGCAACACAGAATTACCAGAAGGAATGACGATAATAAGGATTTTGAAATAAGACGTTGAGGAATTTATATTGTGTCATAACTGCATTCTTTCACGTCCATTATCATATAAGAGAATTTATTTTGCCTCCTCTTAGGAAATGTGAGGGTTATATTTGTCATAATTTTCATTGTGGTACTCGTTTCATTCTACTTATTATTGCATGCAACAAATCGATTTATTACATCCAATATCAGTGGTGAGAAAAGAATGCTGTCCTCATATCATAGGTTCAATTTTCAGTTCCTGCACATGAATAATATTTATGGCGTAAGATCCTGATGACAAAATCGTAAAATTAAGAGCGAAACGACCATGTTTGAATTTTTTATTTTAAGTGTAGCTTTTTTGAGAGCAATTATTTGAAAGTTCGTTTGAATCCTTTCCAAATTAAAACTATCGATGAATGTGTCAACAATGTTTCAACCGTTTCAAATGTACAATGTTGCAGACTAATCAACCAGGCGGCCAATAAGGTATGGCTCTATTGATCACGTGATTAACTGCCTCAACGTCAGTGATTGTTAGGAGTGAGACTGAGTCGACAACGAGCTTTCTATTGAACCAGACTTATTATACGCAATGTCCGGTGGCAAGGATACTGAGTGTAAGATGAGTCTTCCCATGAAAGCAACAAGCGAACAGGAAAAACCTGTTGAGAAAGCCCGATCCACGTCGAAATCTAGTGCGGTGAGAAGGAAAACGGTGGAAAGAGACCTGAGGTGTTTGGAAAGCAAATTCAAGGGTAAAAGCTTAAAAACAGAGTTTACCACGGATAAGCCAAGAGAGAATGTTTCAGAAAATGCTGAGGGAGCGACGGCTTTACCATTGGGTCCGACTGCTTTGCCCGAATGTGAAAAGCAGTCCCATAAAAAGAACATTCAGCTTGATCCTTGGGTCCTGGGGGTAAAGCCGTTGCTTGTTAAAAGAAAACCCGGTTATTTTAAGCAGGAAATGGTCAAAGATACACCGACGAGTATGCCAAAAGGCTTGCCCCCCATTATTAGCTGTCAAGAGCCATCCACTTCCAGGCAGAACCTTGGAGCCATTCCGAGGACGAGTATGCCAGTCCGCTTGCCCCCCATTAGTAGTTCCCCAGACCCATCCACTTCCACGCAGAATCTCGGTGCCTTCAGAAAAACTCCAACCTTTCAGACGAAGAACCAAGCGATGAAAGTAAGGGGGAAAGGCCATAAAATGCCTGACCAATCCAGTTCGTCCGAATTAGGCCTGCCGGTGAAAGAACTAAAACCCCTTAGGAAATATCAGCAAATATCATTGGAGATGCCGCAGCTGGAAGGTACGATTTTACACTCTTTTGATTTAAATATAATTATACCAAAAATCATTAGTTGTATTAGGCTCCAGATAGCTCATTATGCACCAATGTGCTATGCTGTATTGTTCTTAGAATAACCAACTCACATGACACAAATTGTTTTTAATAATCGTATTAAAAATAGTCAACCTTGAGCACATACCCGTCCTTTATCGACACCACTCATTCCTTCCTCCACTTGTCATACCCAGCTCTCTCCACTATATATCAATTTTCAGAACCAATTGCCTCTCATCCACTCCGGTATTCATCTTTCCTTCCTCCTACGAATTTCCCTCAACATTCATCTCTCTACCGTGCCTAGCTTATAAATAAATTGCACCCTCGCACAATTCTTTTTATCCATCATTCTGCATGCCTATATGTGTGAGTAAACCATCATAGAATATATATTCTGCACAATAACTTGGTTTCAATGTGGACGTTCTGAACTTTGATTTTATTGGGGATGTTAATAAACTTAAAGGAAAGAATAGTAAAGAAATGATATAAGGTGTTCCACTAAATGTTTTACATTTCATTTTACATTACTACAAGAATTTTCTTCACTGCAGACAAAATCAACAAACATCATTGTTTCAGTTTGGCTGACGCTGATAATATGACAAGTTCTGTATGTCGTTGACTCTTTTTCAAATGCACAGTTCAATCTTATTAATTATACTTTTGTAATACAGTGGAAGAAGTATATTTTCCTGATTAAGGTGTCCACTTAAAGCATGAAGACTTAAATTTACTTTTTTTAATAACCAAAATAAGACTATTTAGTGCACTATTAATTAATATCTATTTGTTTTTTCACAGAAAGCTCTTCAAAAGGGTCCTCTTATTCAATTTCCAGTGGCAAGGGTTCTGAGTCTCATATGAATCACCCCATGAAAGGAGCAAGCAAAAAGAAAAACCTTGTTGAAAAAACCCAATCCACGTCAAAATTTAACAAGGTTCAATGGGAATTGGAAGAAAGAGACCTGGGATGTTTGGAAAGCAAATGCCAGGGTTTAAGCATCGAAACAGAGTTTATCACAGATAACTTATGGCCAAGGGAGGAGGTTTCAGACAATGCTGAGGGAGCGACAGCTTTGCCACTTGGTGCCACTGCTTTGCCGGCAGGCGCATATCAGACTTATAAAAAAAGCGTTCAGTTAGTACCTATGGTCCTGGATGTGAAGTCAATTTTTGCTCAAAGAAAACCCAGTCCTCATAACCATAACATTATCCAAGCTACACCGATGAGTATACCAAAAGGCTTGCCACCCATTAGTAGCTGCCAAGACCCATCCACTTCCATGCAGAAACTGGGAACCATAAAAAGAACTAACACCTTTCAGAAGACCAGTATGCCAGACCACTTGCCCCCCATTAGTAGCTGCCTAGACCCATCCATTTCCATGCAGAGACTGGGAACCATAAAAAGACCTAACACCCTTCAGAAGACCAGTATGCCAGACCACTTGCCTCCCATTAGTAGCTGCCTAGATCAATCCACTTCCATGCAGAAAATTGGAACCATGAAAAGACCTAACACCTTTCAGAAGACCAGTATACAAGACCGCTTGCCTCCCATTAGTAGCTGCCCAGACCCATCCACTTCCATGCAGAAAATTGGAACCATAAGGAAGCATAACACCTTTCAGAAGATGAGTATGCCAGACCGCTTGCCCCCCATTAGTAGTGGCCAGAACCTATTCGCTTCCACGCAGAGTCTTGGAGCAATAAAAAGAACTAACACATTTCAGAGCACGACTATGCCAGACCGCTTGCCCCCCATTAGTAGCTGCCAAGGCCCATTCACTCCATCAAAGAATCTTGGATCGTTAAAGAACACTCCCACCTTTCAGACAAAGAACCAAGTGATGGAAGTAAGGGAGAAAGGCCATAAAATGCCTGGCCAATCCAGTTTGTCCAATGTAGGCCCGCTGGTAGACGAAAGAAAAACCTGTAAGAAATACCAACCAATATCATTGGAGATGACACAGCTAGAAGGTATGATTTTCAACTCATTTGATTTAAAAATAATCACACCAAAAATCATTGCTGATATTACCCTCGAGGTAGTTTATTATGCACAAATGTGCTATGCTGTATTTTTCTTGGAGTTACTAAATCCCTTGACACAAATTTTTTTAAGGAATTGACATAATAATAGTCAACCTTAAGTGCATACATACTTTTCTTTGATCTACAGTATTCATTCCTTCCCTCACCTACCACACCAACTCTCTCCACTCTTTTACAGTTTTCAGAATCCATTGCCTCTCATTTAATCCAGTATTCACCTTTCCTGCCTTCTTCAAATTTCCCTCAACATTCATCTCCCTCCCAAGCCTAGGATTCATAGTAAATTTTCATCTTCACATGATTTATCTTTTCATTTATTCTGCATGCCTATGTGTGAGTAAATAATCATAGAATATATATTCTGCACAATGATTTGGTTACATTGTTGACGTTCTCTACCACTTTCTTTTTGCAATATAAGGGAAGTAAAAAAATATAAAGGAAATAATACTGAAGAATTGCTATTATGTATTCAACCAAATGTTTTATTTTATTTTAAATTATTATTAGTTTTTTATTTTTCCGCTGATGAAATCAGCACATGTGATTATTTTAGTAAGGCTGGCTGGCATTGGTAATACGACAAATTCAATGTGAAATTAATCATTTTTTCAAATGCTCAGTTCAATCTTCCAGGTTATGTTTTATCATTATATTGACAACATTATTTCTTCCTGCCTAGAGTGTCTATGTAAAGCATGAAGACATAAAGTAACTTATTCAAATAACCAAAATAAATCTATTAATTCCACTATTAATATATATATATACCTTTATTTCACAGAAGCATTTGCAAAAATGCCCCCAAAAGGATAAAGAAGTCATAACCATGGATTGAAAAGGGAAGTCCATGAGTTTTACGAGAGAAGAATAGTTTTCTAATCACAACCCCAGGATTTCCTGCTGGAATTTCTACAAATGAACATTCATCAGCTAAAATTGGATTGAACATGAGGATCCTATTTAATTTAGCTCCTTCATTAGCGGAATAACCTGCAATTTCCTTAAATACTCTATTAGCTACACATTAAGCATCAACTGTTATTTTCATTAATGAAAAAGTATAATGTTATAACCTATTGTTCAATGAATAAGCGATGACATAATAACCTTTAATTATAATTCTCAACCACATGATATACCACTGTGTACCATAATCTGGATAGCTTCTCGAACTAACCATAATATTTACAGTATTAAAACAAGAGTTTTCCATTGTTACGAAATTGATTGTATGCACATAAATAAAATTTTCATAATCAATATAAATGATTTGGTGATTTATTCCCAATTATGTTAACTGGGTAAATTATGCAGCTTAGATGACATATTTGAAGGCTATCTGCTGTACATTAGAAATGCCCTTTTTGTTGTCTGTTTCAGCATTGAAGAACTTATCGATAAAAATGGTATCTCACATTAACATCCAATGTACATATATAATGGCTCTAAAATGTCATTATTTATCATAAATACCTTAGTGTATCTTACTTTTCAGCAAATGTGTTTCAGGAAACCATCAACAAGAAAGCTTACATGTTTTTCCAGGCATCCAAATTTGTTTATCGTAAGACATATCAGATCACCTGTTTGTTTAAATTCTCAATTAAGGTCATACTTACTAATACTTTTTATGGCTGCCAAGAGAAAAATCTCTAATGTATTGCATATCATTTCAACATTTTCTACCAAACAGAATTCGTATTTTTCATAGCTAATTTTTCCTCCATCTTAATGAGCAAGAAAAAAAATTCCCAAAAAGTCCGTGGTCCGTCCAACTGTCTTTCCTATATTTTAGAGCCTTTTTCTCCAATATTTTAGTTAGAAATTCAAAAGGCTATGAGCCAATGATTGATTTTGTCCTGGGATTCTATTTAAAGTAGAGAATACTTGAACTTTATTCTGTTGACACCATAATATTTGATAAAGTCTTCTCAAAAATGCATTAGAGTGTAGGAGCAATCAAAAGAGGAGGCATTTTGAATTTATGCAGCTTTTATTTGGAATAAAATTGGCTAGATTAGTCTCATTTTGATGACGACCAACAAATTATGAAATGATTCCTGAAGAAACCTTTTTTAATGGCATAGAAAGCACCTCCAGTGTTATCTCAATCAAATTTTGGAGCGGAAATATGGCTGTATATGGTCTTTATAAAAGATGGTTTATCATTGGTATCTGCTATTAGCTGTTGATATATGCCTCGATATTCACTCCATCCATTGGATATTTCATTTCCCAAGGTGCCCAGACATTCTTTTAAGAAAAGGTTTTATTGCTTTTTTCTGTACTTTCCACAAAAAAGATCTTCTGGCATTCATTCCGCTATTTTCATTTGCTTTGATGTATTTTGTCCTTTGTCCCATTTTATTTTTTTGGACTTGGACATTCTTGCTAGGGCAAAAGAAATGATTACTAGGCACCAATCATTCATGCCTGCTAAATGAGAAAATGCAGCAGTTTTATACTGATCTGATATGTAGCACCAAGCACGGAAATTTAATTTGTTAGATATACCACACAAAATTATATCTATAATTCGACTCAGCCTGATATTTATGTATATAAAAATTACTTTGGTCATTCCATCATCAAGGGATATGCATCTCCTTAGATGCTTCACTTTGGAGCTCTATAGATAACCCATGTGCTGAAACACGGGGCCCTTCCCTTGAACATGGCCACCATACGCAAGCACACTTGTTCATCTCTTGTTATCATTCAACACTATATAGACAACCAATGTCTAAATTCAAGTAGAAGTAATTAGATGAAGACCAGTGGTTCTCAAAACTCCCCTTTTAAGGTCAGCTTTAATAACCACTCTCTTAAACTTGATGCGGAAATATTTCATGCCAATCTAATGCCTATATTGAAATTTCACCTTGGACAAAAAAACTACTTTACACCAAAACTTTATTCATAAATATTACCGAACCGAGAAAGGAATATGATACTTTTCCAGGCTTTATTGAAGAAAGCGAATATTCATAAGATGCAATGCCACAATGTAAGGGATGGCATTCACTCAAGGGTATGAAAGATATTTACTAGATCCTGGTAAAATGTAAAGAACTGTAAACTCATGGGATAAAGGAGAACTATCAAACAGAGAAGTAGATGCCATTGGGGCACTACAAGAAAGATGTTAACCTCTAAAATCTCGAAATTAGTCTCACTACACTCTGGCATTTTTAGCTTCAATGTGAGCTTCTTATTTTACTCTGTAGTATAAGGCTTTTCATTTCAATTGATTTAAAAAAAATACAACATTTTTCAAAGTTTTTTAGTATGCCAAGAATAGATCGCACTGATATGAAAAGTGTTCTTTATTTGCCACGTTATATTGCCATGATCTTTCACTTGATAATTTTGTTAACTACAGGAAAAAATTTTCAGTAAGTTTTAAAAGTATGAAAAATAGCCCCTGGAAAGGTACAGGTCTCAGAAATGTGATTGACTTCTATCCTGCCAAGAGAACAATCCATCGACATATATTGCTAACATGGACAGTATTGTGTAAATGACAATATATAATATTGATTTTATTATAATAAGATCAAGACATTAATTGTATACATATTGACAATATTCAATTGTCTAGAGGAAGACTTTCATTTAAAATGATGCCTTCATTTGTTTAATTTTTTGACTCACCATATATATATATATATATGTATATATGTGTATATATATATATATGCATATATATGTATACATATGTATACACATGTACACACATATATGTATATATGTATAAATATATACGAGGGTCATCCGGAAAGTAGTACCCGTTCGTGCCGCATGAAGTGCTGACGACGCGAGTAGCCGCTGGACGAGGTCAGATAGCTTCAGTGGCTTGTCTGCCTTCTCTGAGCCAAGTTGCGTGACGCTAGCATTGCCTGTGTTGTTTCTGTGATTGTTTACAATGTTTAAAAAAATTGAGAACGCCGCCAGTTGTGAAGTGAGGGCAGTGATTAAATTCCTCAATGCAAGAAACGTTCGCCCATGTGATATTCATCGCCAATTAAAGGAGGTGTATGGAGACAATGTAATGGACGAGTCGTCTGTTCGGCGGTGGTGTCGCAACTTCAACATGGGGAGGGGGAACACACACGACGATGAGCGTTCGGGGAGACCGTCTGTCATTACAGACCAACTGGTGAGCTCAGTTGACGAATTCGTGAGGAACGATCGGCGCGTCACAATTGATGACATCTGTGAGCATTTTCCCAATGTTTCTCGAACAATTGTTCATGACATTGTTAAACACCATCTGCATTATGCAAAAATTTGTGCAAGATGGGTCCCTCGCGTATCTCAATGAGCTGGCGGCGAAGGACTATGCAGCAGGAATACAGAAACTTGTCACACGTTATGACAAATGCCTTAATTTGCTTGGAGATTATGTTGAGAAGTAGTTTAAAGTATCCTCTTTCAAATAAAATTTTTTATGTTTGTTAATATTTACTTTTGTGTCTTTATTTCACGAACGGGTACTACTTTCCGGATGACCCTCGTATATATATATATTTTTATAAACATTGGGGCATGGTGCCAAAAATTTAAAGATTAACGCCAAACTGACTTTGACTTAAAAAGATTCGGTTCATTCCATTTAAATGGTCTACATCTTTTATTTCTTACAAATGGCACGCCTGGGGGAACAAAAAGCAGGCTGTCTAGCATGATCTTAATGGGTCAACTTTTCATTACAAGATATTGAGCTTTCAAAATTTATTATTATTAGTATGTACGCAAATAACATAGAGTAGAGGAACGATACCAGGAAGAAAAAGTGAAGGAGAAAAAGTGAGATTTTGCTGCAGCCAATGGTTTGAGAAATCATTTGTGAGCACAATCCTTACCAAATGAACACATAGAAGACAAAAATATTTTTAAACCAAATATAAATACAAATTCTGCAGAGTAAAACATTGCATCAAAATTTAAGGCGTAAACATCTGAAGTATTAGTCAACCTGAAGGTTTATTGAAAAGATCCGAGGGTATAGCTCACGTTGAACATAGCCTCAATTTTTATCTCTAATTCCAAAATTAAGGTGAATAAGGAAGTTGGAAGGAAGAGCAGATCCATATTTTTTGAAATATCTAGTTTCCAAAGAAGACTTGGTGCCTATTTATAAACTCTACTTGAGGGAAACTACTTAGAGTTTCCAGAGGTGCACCAGCAGTTACCATGTATTCATATATTGCTCTGCATTTATAGCTTCATGGTTAAAAAAAGACTGTTGTTCTAGAGTTTTTAGTTACTCAATTTCAAAAGGATTATTCTTTCATAAATGGTTATGAATGCAATTTTTTTATCAACAAAAAAATGTATTTATATTCACCTAATAATTTGGATTCCTGGAATAGTAATGGTCACATAATTATCAATGTTGAAATATTCAACAAGTCATGAAAACATTCTTGGTAGCAATAACATTTAAGATAATAATCTACTTTGATGCAGATCCATGGAATGCAAGTAAACCATCTATTTATAGTAAACTAATGAATGAATTCCATTATGTTGTGCCTTCAATCTGTTGAAATCCCCAAAACAAGGTTGACCTTGATATTGCAGTATTTTAAGAGAAACAAGAAAAAATATCAAGCCAATAAAATGATTTGTCAGCAGCACCTATGTTGTGTAATAGCTAAACATCAGGAGTGACACTGGGGTAGAATTTGTGGTGGAGATGAGAGGAGTCTGAAGATGAGTCTAGGCATCAGTTTAGGTGAGCAGAATCAAAGGGGTCAATTTGTTTGTCCAACAACATTATTTGCAACACAGGGTCAAGTAGCAAACTTACACTACCCCCTCAGAATTTATCAGCAGTAGAGTAGAGAATGAAGTGTTTGAAGGGCATGGTGAATGGAAAAACTCACTCATTTAAATGAAACCATTAATAAACAGCATTAGGAGAACACAGAAAAGCTACTTGCAGATAATATGTTCAAAGATAGTGGTATTTAATTGGAGGTATTGTCAACCATGGAAAAATTTTATATCAGGGACCAACTTAAAGCATGATTTTATGTGGAATATATCAAATTGAAAATGTTAGTGGAAGTAAATATTTGCAAGACCGTTAGTGGAACTAGAGTGTAAAGAGAAAACCAGGTACATATTTTCATCATAATTTTATCTTAAATGATATCAAACCCTCGAAGCAGTCATTTTTTCCATTCCATAGCCATTAAATAAGTAGTCATCAAATCACGTAGACTCCAATTGCTAACAAATGAGGAACAACAGTTATTTACCCCTGAACATAAAAGTTTCTGAGATGTGATTGACAAGAAAAAAATTCAAAGATACACCATTTGCCATAAATATAAGTTCAAACAATTTGAGTGCCCTAACAGCTAATGCATGAAAAAAGAAACTTCATCATGTTTCTTGGCATGGATATTAACAAAGGTTGTCATTTCAAATTGCTCCATTACTTACAATATAAGATTCAATGTTCATTTTTAATCGGTGTCTTAAAATTGTAAATATTAAATGTTTTTTCATAGGCATGCTGTTTCTAGCACCACAACACATTTACCATTAATCACCATGAGAGGTGAACTCAAGGGTCAATGGTTCTTATAATTAGCATATGTCCTTACATCAATGACCTAATTCAAGGAAAAGATTTGAGCCAAATAAGATAAAAATTATAGGGTGAATATTTAAAAAAAATGTAAAATGCTAAACAAAGCCAAATTTAATGGGCATGTGAATTTGCTTTAAGAGTGAAAAACTTTAATCTTTTTCCCAATTGGACACTGTTATCAACTTGCAAAACTAATAATAGAATGGAAATTGACCTTGTCAATGTACATTCATTTTTGTGGTAAACAACTGGTAAGTTAACAGAACACAACATAAAGGCTCACCAACAAGAGGTCAAGATATCAACTATATATTACTGTAACATTTCCTACAGTCACTATGTTTCTAAAAAGGATCAAGTTAAACAGCTCTTTACAAGTTACTATTTCTCTTTAAAAATATGCTTCAATAAATTAATCAAAAGCAGGAGAATGAACTAAAGTAATATGTGATTTCTGGAGAACCAAAGCAAGAGAAGGATAGATGACCGTGCATCATTACACAACTAGTACAAAAGAGAGGAAAGGCTTAGTAGCATTCTCATCTTGAGAATCATTCTAATGTAAAATTGCTGCAGTTATACATTTTTACTAATCTAAAAAACTTTAAAAAAATTAAGACAAAAATAATCCTGTCACAGGTATGACAAAACAGACCAGAATATAGACAAGGGTAATAACCTTTCAATTAAAACTAAATAATATCCTTGCATGCTTTCATACCTCCCACTGATTTTACATGATTTATGTTCCTCTAAATCTATTAACATTGGAGTCACAAAGGTATTATACAAATTAGAAAATGATAATATTAACATAATTTCAAATAATATATGCATGTAAAACGATTTTCTGAGCACCAAAGAACGAGTTTATAAAATGTACAATAATAAAATTTTTCTTCGACATCAACTACTTGAATCAGCTAACAAAACTAATAATCACAATTGAATGGATAAATGAATTTTTATAATTACTTGACAGTGCAATTTTTCAGACTGTCTCAAATGGGTCCAGCACTGATGCCTCTGGAGTGCTTCCAATGGCCAGAGGCTTTTGATGGATACCTATAACTATCTACCGAACAAGAGATTTCCAATATCATGTGTAAAGAGATTTTACTGGAATGCCTCTGATCATTAAGGGGTGTTAAAATGTATATCGGAAATACGCCAAGCTATATTGATTCAAAATAACATGACTCATGGCCTGACTGAAAGGACCAATTGTATTCAAATGGCATCAATGGTATAAGGTCACATGAAAGTTAAAGTGCCAGCAATACCTCATTAACAGGGTTGGCATCTCTGCTCAATAACTTCCACAGAGTCCATAGGAACATTGTACATAAGACACCACCACCATGAACTAATCCTTTTGTGCAAGGTGAAAAATCCTGAATTAGATTTAAAGTAGATATATAACAGAAATAACATTTACTAATTTGCTATTTTTAAAAGTGTCTATAAAATAACAAAAGCGAATGAGTGACTGAGATCACAAGAGCAATTTTCCTGTGCTAATCCATCTATTGCCTATGCAACCACGCTACCCTCACCTGACCAATCATTGCTCGGCCCTACACCACTGCTCACAGTTTAACGCTAACCCCATTATAGCCTGCACCTTGGCCACAAGAAATTGGACTAGATGGTATTAAATACCTCATTGCAAGAACTTCACTGCAGAAAGATAGCCATGTGCATTGTAAACCCTTGCAAATATAGATGTGGCAAATCAACCATGACATTATGCGATGGAAGGCTGCCTTGCAAGGAAATGTTTTTTTCTTCTAAGGCAGTGGCCAAGTAACTTTGCTTCATCCATGTATTCAGATCTCAATGAGATGTCAGGCTCAGACAAGAGGAATTTTGTGGGAATATTGACATGAAGACGACTGAAAGGTGGATTCCATAGAAATAGTTTAAAGAAATAGAGTGATTGGGAGAATCTATTTTGGTACAATCAAAGGAGTTTACGGGGCTATGTCACAATATCTCAATTATTAACCAAATAATTAAGTTTTGCAAGGAGCATCTCATGGCTGAAAAGCCTAAAAATACATCCATTGGATGGTACATGACAAGTTAGCTGACAAATGAAGAAAGCACAATCCGGCAAAAAATCAGTCCTGGACAATATAAAGAGGTACTCACCTTGTGTATGATGATCAAATACTTGCAAGTAGATGCTGTATCAAACAATAGGGGGAAAAGGCCTCGCGGAGGATGGTAAGGTCTGGCTCCGAAATGAAAGTCAATATTGATGCCATCACAGAATATAATACTCTTTTGCCATGAGAAATTTCACTCCAACAGGATCATATACTCAGGTTCTACAGCTACAAACAGAGTGAAGTTAATACTATAAATGAGATTTAAAACCCTTCTTTAAAAACCATCAAATAGGCAGCCTAGTTGAGGTGTTAAAAATGTCTTTATATACGAGCTACATTCATATAATAGATCAGTGTTTACTCTGGCTACAGTTTATGATTTTGAAAGCCATTTCTATCTCATTATTCATCCCATTTTTTTACTGTTCTCAGGATTGCATCCATTCCTTTGGATCCTTGGAAGCAAGGGATTACACCTTTGATAGACCTAGCCCTATCAAAAGTACATTATGCTTAAATTTCCATATTACTTGGTGGCTTGGACTGAACTCTTTAAAAAAAGCTAAAATAATGACTGCACTAAAAACCTCTAATTTACACTCCATAAACCCTGATTGCACAAAAACAATCATTGACCCATTGTAAGGATGAGCTGATTTCTATTACACTTTGCCCCTGCTGTCCTTGAAGACTCATCACTTTTTCATTTCTGTTATAATTACATGCCTGAAGGGAGAGTCCTGCTGGCCAGAGACATAGGTTGGATTCCCATTGATGCCTCTGTTCATATCTCTTAAGGAATATTTGAGTCTTGGTTTTGGGTTATTCGCCTCATGTCAAAAATATCCTGCTTTTACCAAAGACTTTCTCTATCCGGCTAGTGTTACTCGACTTGATCCCTGCTGGCCTTCTATTATTTACCATGCACTAATACTATATCTAGTTTATGCCTTTGACAAGCTTTGAGTTTTAGTTGGAAGGAAGTGAAACTAGGAACTTACCAATTAAGATCTTACTGCGCCTTCGCCGGTCTTCCACCGGGTAAGGGATCCTGGAGGAAAAACCGAGAAAATTTCACCAAGCGGATAAGTTGTGAAAAGAACCAGATCTTAATTCAGGCATGATATGTTTTGGAGTCAATCTGTTCGATTTCGCAATCACAGCAGGCCTTGTAATTAAAGAAATCCACACTTGCGACTGCAGAGTCCAAAGCGAAATGTGCCGGGTTCAGTATGATTGTCACTATGTGATCTTGGTAAAAATTTCGACTCGTCTAAATAATCGTAGTAGTACAAGCAGTTTAGGTTTTTTAAAACAAGCCTATGAAACCCAGCATCGTAAAGAATTGCAATGTCTATTTACATTCCTGAGGATTGGCATTTAAAAAATTTGGTGAATGTTGTACTCAAATCCATTTTCTTACGACTTCAAAGTCATTGCAACACAGAATTACCAGAAGGAATGACGATAATAAGGATTTTGAAATAAGACGTTGAGGAATTTATATTGTGTCATAACTGCATTCTTTCACGTCCATTATCATATAAGAGAATTTATTTTGCCTCCTCTTAGGAAATGTGAGGGTTATATTTGTCATAATTTTCATTGTGGTACTCGTTTCATTCTACTTATTATTGCATGCAACAAATCGATTTATTACATCCAATATCAGTGGTGAGAAAAGAATGCTGTCCTCATATCATAGGTTCAATTTTCAGTTCCTGCACATGAATAATATTTATGGCGTAAGATCCTGATGACAAAATCGTAAAATTAAGAGCGAAACGACCATGTTTGAATTTTTTATTTTAAGTGTAGCTTTTTTGAGAGCAATTATTTGAAAGTTCGTTTGAATCCTTTCCAAATTAAAACTATCGATGAATGTGTCAACAATGTTTCAACCGTTTCAAATGTACAATGTTGCAGACTAATCAACCAGGCGGCCAATAAGGTATGGCTCTATTGATCACGTGATTAACTGCCTCAACGTCAGTGATTGTTAGGAGTGAGACTGAGTCGACAACGAGCTTTCTATTGAACCAGACTTATTATACGCAATGTCCGGTGGCAAGGATACTGAGTGTAAGATGAGTCTTCCCATGAAAGCAACAAGCGAACAGGAAAAACCTGTTGAGAAAGCCCGATCCACGTCGAAATCTAGTGCGGTGAGAAGGAAAACGGTGGAAAGAGACCTGAGGTGTTTGGAAAGCAAATTCAAGGGTAAAAGCTTAAAAACAGAGTTTACCACGGATAAGCCAAGAGAGAATGTTTCAGAAAATGCTGAGGGAGCGACGGCTTTACCATTGGGTCCGACTGCTTTGCCCGAATGTGAAAAGCAGTCCCATAAAAAGAACATTCAGCTTGATCCTTGGGTCCTGGGGGTAAAGCCGTTGCTTGTTAAAAGAAAACCCGGTTATTTTAAGCAGGAAATGGTCAAAGATACACCGACGAGTATGCCAAAAGGCTTGCCCCCCATTATTAGCTGTCAAGAGCCATCCACTTCCAGGCAGAACCTTGGAGCCATTCCGAGGACGAGTATGCCAGTCCGCTTGCCCCCCATTAGTAGTTCCCCAGACCCATCCACTTCCACGCAGAATCTCGGTGCCTTCAGAAAAACTCCAGCCTTTCAGACGAAGAACCAAGCGATGAAAGTAAGGGGGAAAGGCCATAAAATGCCTGACCAATCCAGTTCGTCCGAATTAGGCCTGCCGGTGAAAGAACTAAAACCCCTTAGGAAATATCAGCAAATATCATTGGAGATGCCGCAGCTGGAAGGTACGATTTTACACTCTTTTGATTTAAATATAATTATACCAAAAATCATTAGTTGTATTAGGCTCCAGATAGCTCATTATGCACCAATGTGCTATGCTGTATTGTTCTTAGAATAACCAACTCACATGACACAAATTGTTTTTAATAATCGTATTAAAAATAGTCAACCTTGAGCACATACCCGTCCTTTATCGACACCACTCATTCCTTCCTCCACTTGTCATACCCAGCTCTCTCCACTATATATCAATTTTCAGAACCAATTGCCTCTCATCCACTCCG
Source organism: Hetaerina americana (assembly GCF_022747635.1). Classification (NCBI taxonomy): domain Eukaryota; kingdom Metazoa; phylum Arthropoda; class Insecta; order Odonata; family Calopterygidae; genus Hetaerina; species Hetaerina americana. The sequence goes on along the minus strand of NW_027286719.1, from coordinate 2,651,817 downwards.
GTATTCATCTTTCCTTCCTCCTACGAATTTCCCTCAACATTCATCTCTCTACCGTGCCTAGCTTATAAATAAATTGCACCCTCGCACAATTCTTTTTATCCATCATTCTGCATGCCTATATGTGTGAGTAAACCATCATAGAATATATATTCTGCACAATAACTTGGTTTCAATGTGGACGTTCTGAACTTTGATTTTATTGGGGATGTTAATAAACTTAAAGGAAAGAATAGTAAAGAAATGATATAAGGTGTTCCACTAAATGTTTTACATTTCATTTTACATTACTACAAGAATTTTCTTCACTGCAGACAAAATCAACAAACATCATTGTTTCAGTTTGGCTGACGCTGATAATATGACAAGTTCTGTATGTCGTTGACTCTTTTTCAAATGCACAGTTCAATCTTATTAATTATACTTTTGTAATACAGTGGAAGAAGTATATTTTCCTGATTAAGGTGTCCACTTAAAGCATGAAGACTTAAATTTACTTTTTTTAATAACCAAAATAAGACTATTTAGTGCACTATTAATTAATATCTATTTGTTTTTTCACAGAAAGCTCTTCAAAAGGGTCCTCTTATTCAATTTCCAGTGGCAAGGGTTCTGAGTCTCATATGAATCACCCCATGAAAGGAGCAAGCAAAAAGAAAAACCTTGTTGAAAAAACCCAATCCACGTCAAAATTTAACAAGGTTCAATGGGAATTGGAAGAAAGAGACCTGGGATGTTTGGAAAGCAAATGCCAGGGTTTAAGCATCGAAACAGAGTTTATCACAGATAACTTATGGCCAAGGGAGGAGGTTTCAGACAATGCTGAGGGAGCGACAGCTTTGCCACTTGGTGCCACTGCTTTGCCGGCAGGCGCATATCAGACTTATAAAAAAAGCGTTCAGTTAGTACCTATGGTCCTGGATGTGAAGTCAATTTTTGCTCAAAGAAAACCCAGTCCTCATAACCATAACATTATCCAAGCTACACCGATGAGTATACCAAAAGGCTTGCCACCCATTAGTAGCTGCCAAGACCCATCCACTTCCATGCAGAAACTGGGAACCATAAAAAGAACTAACACCTTTCAGAAGACCAGTATGCCAGACCACTTGCCCCCCATTAGTAGCTGCCTAGACCCATCCATTTCCATGCAGAGACTGGGAACCATAAAAAGACCTAACACCCTTCAGAAGACCAGTATGCCAGACCACTTGCCTCCCATTAGTAGCTGCCTAGATCAATCCACTTCCATGCAGAAAATTGGAACCATGAAAAGACCTAACACCTTTCAGAAGACCAGTATACAAGACCGCTTGCCTCCCATTAGTAGCTGCCCAGACCCATCCACTTCCATGCAGAAAATTGGAACCATAAGGAAGCATAACACCTTTCAGAAGATGAGTATGCCAGACCGCTTGCCCCCCATTAGTAGTGGCCAGAACCTATTCGCTTCCACGCAGAGTCTTGGAGCAATAAAAAGAACTAACACATTTCAGAGCACGACTATGCCAGACCGCTTGCCCCCCATTAGTAGCTGCCAAGGCCCATTCACTCCATCAAAGAATCTTGGATCGTTAAAGAACACTCCCACCTTTCAGACAAAGAACCAAGTGATGGAAGTAAGGGAGAAAGGCCATAAAATGCCTGGCCAATCCAGTTTGTCCAATTATAGGCCCGCTGGTAGACGAAAGAAAAACCTGTAAGAAATACCAACAAATATCATTGGAGATGACACAGCTAGAAGGTATGATTTTCAACTCATTTGATTTAAAAATAATCACACCAAAAATCATTGCTGATATTACCCTCGAGGTAGTTTATTATGCACAAATGTGCTATGCTGTATTTTTCTTGGAGTTACTAAATCCCTTGACACAAATTTTTTTAAGGAATTGACATAATAATAGTCAACCTTAAGTGCATACATACTTTTCTTTGATCTACAGTATTCATTCCTTCCCTCACCTACCACACCAACTCTCTCCACTCTTTTACAGTTTTCAGAATCCATTGCCTCTCATTTAATCCAGTATTCACCTTTCCTGCCTTCTTCAAATTTCCCTCAACATTCATCTCCCTCCCAAGCCTAGGATTCATAGTAAATTTTCATCTTCACATGATTTATCTTTTCATTTATTCTGCATGCCTATGTGTGAGTAAATAATCATAGAATATATATTCTGCACAATGATTTGGTTACATTGTTGACGTTCTCTACCACTTTCTTTTTGCAATATAAGGGAAGTAAAAAAATATAAAGGAAATAATACTGAAGAATTGCAATTATGTATTCAACCAAATGTTTTATTTTATTTTAAATTATTATTAGTTTTTTATTTTTCCGCTGATGAAATCAGCACATGTGATTATTTTAGTAAGGCTGGCTGGCATTGGTAATACGACAAATTCAATGTGAAATTAATCATTTTTTCAAATGCTCAGTTCAATCTTCCAGGTTATGTTTTATCATTATATTGACAACATTATTTCTTCCTGCCTAGAGTGTCTATGTAAAGCATGAAGACATAAAGTAACTTATTCAAATAACCAAAATAAATCTATTAATTCCACTATTAATATATATATATACCTTTATTTCACAGAAGCATTTGCAAAAATGCCCCCAAAAGGATAAAGAAGTCATAACCATTGATTGAAAAGGGAAGTCCATGAGTTTTACGAGAGAAGAATAGTTTTCTAATCACAACCCCAGGATTACCTGCTGGAATTTCTACAAATGAACATTCATCAGCTAAAATTGGATTGAACATGAGGATCCTATTTAATTTAGCTCCTTCATTAGCGGAATAACCTGCAATTTCCTTAAATACTCTATTAGCTACACATTAAGCATCAACTGTTATTTTCATTAATGAAAAAGTATAATGTTATAACCTATTGTTCAATGAATAAGCGATGACATAATAACCTTTAATTATAATTCTCAACCACATGATATACCACTGTGTACCATAATCTGGATAGCTTCTCGAACTAACCATAATATTTGCAGTATTAAAACAAGAGTTTTCCATTGTTACGAAATTGATTGTATGCACATAAATAAAATTTTCATAATCAATATAAATGATTTGGTGATTTATTCCCAATTATGTTAACTGGGTAAATTATGCAGCTTAGATGACATATTTGAAGGCTATCTGCTGTACATTAGAAATGCCCTTTAGTTGTCTGTTTCAGCATTGAAGAACTTATCGATAAAAATGGTATCTCACATTAACATCCAATATACATATATAATGGCTCTAAAATGTCATTATTTATCATAAATACCTTAGTGTATCTTACTTTTCAGCAAATGTGTTTCAGGTAACCATCAACAAGAAAGCTTACATGTTTTTCCAGGCATCCAAATTTGTTTATCGTAAGACATATCAGATCACCTGTTTGTTTAAATTCTCAATTAAGGTCATACTTACTAATACTTTTTATGGCTGCCAAGAGAAAAATCTCTAATGTATTGCATATCATTTCAACATTTTCTACCAAACAGAATTCGTATTTTTCATAGCTAATTTTTCCTCCATCTTAATGAGCAAGAAAAAAAATTCCCAAAAAGTCCGTGGTCCGTCCAACTGTCTTTCCTATATTTTAGAGCCTTTTTCTCCAATATTTTAGTTAGAAATTCAAAAGGCTATGAGCCAATGATTGATTTTGTCCTGGGATTCTATTTAAAGTAGAGAATACTTGAACTTTATTCTGTTGACACCATAATATTTGATAAAGTCTTCTCAAAAATGCATTAGAGTGTAGGAGCAATCAAAAGAGGAGGCATTTTGAATTTATGCAGCTTTTATTTGGAATAAAATTGGCTAGATTAGTCTCATTTTGATGACGACCAACAAATTATGAAATGATTCCTGAAGAAACCTTTTTTAATGGCATAGAAAGCACCTCCAGTGTTATCTCAATCAAATTTTGGAGCGGAAATATGGCTGTATATGGTCTTTATAAAAGATGGTTTATCATTGGTATCTGCTATTAGCTGTTGATATATGCCTCGATATTCACTCCATCCATTGGATATTTCATTTCCCAAGGTGCCCAGACATTCTTTTAAGAAAAGGTTTTATTGCTTTTTTCTGTACTTTCCACAAAAAAGATCTTCTGGCATTCATTCCGCTATTTTCATTTGCTTTGATGTATTTTGTCCTTTGTCCCATTTTATTTTTTTGGACTTGGACATTCTTGCTAGGGCAAAAGAAATGATTACTAGGCACCAATCATTCATGCCTGCTAAATGAGAAAATGCAGCAGTTTTATACTGATCTGATATGTAGCACCAAGCACGGAAATTTAATTTGTTAGATATACCACACAAAATTATCTCTATAATTCGACTCAGCCTGATATTTATGTATATAAAAATTACTTTGGTCATTCCATCATCAAGGGATATGCATCTCCTTAGATGCTTCACTTTGGAGCTCTATAGATAACCCATGTGCTGAAACACGGGGCCCTTCCCTTGAACATGGCCACCATACGCAAGCACACTTGTTCATCTCTTGTTATCATTCAACACTATATAGACAACCAATGTCTAAATTCAAGTAGAAGTAATTAGATGAAGACCAGTGGTTCTCAAAACTCCCCTTTTAAGGTCAGCTTTAATAACCACTCTCTTAAACTTGATGCGGAAATATTTCATGCCAATCTAATGCCTATATTGAAATTTCACCTTGGACAAAAAAACTACTTTACACCAAAACTTTATTCATAAATATTTACTGAACCGAGAAAGGAATATGATACTTTTCCAGGCTTTATTGAAGAAAGCGAATATTCATAAGATGCAATGCCACAATGTAAGGGATGGCATTCATTCAAGGGTATGAAAGATATTTACTAGATCCTGGTAAAATGTAAAGAACCGTAAACTCATGGGATAAAGGAGACCTATCAAACAGAGAAGTAGATGCCATTGGGGCACTACAAGGAAGAAGTTAACCTCTAAAATCTCGAAATTAGTCTCACTAGACTCTGGCATTTTTAGCTTCAATGTGAGCTTCTTATTTTACTCTGTAGCATAAGGCTTTTCATTTCAATTGATTTTAAAAAAATACAACATTTTTCAAAGTTTTTTAGTACGCCAAGAATAGATCTGCACTGATATGAAAAGTGTTCTTTATTTGCCACGTTATATTGCCATGATCTTTCACTTGATAATTTTGTTAACTGCAGGAAAACATTTTCAGTAAGTTTTAAAAGTATGAAAAATAGCCCCTGGAAAGGTACAGGTCTGAGAAATGTGATTGACTTAAAATATAATTACGTGAATCATGCATCTATCTTGCCAAGAGAACAATCCATCCACATATATTGCTATCATGGACAATATCGTGTAAATGACAATATATAATATTGATTTTATTATAATAATATCAAGACATTAATTGTATACATATTGACAATATTCAATTGTCTAGAGGAAGACTTTCATTTAAAATGATGCCTTCATTTGTTAAATTTTTTGACTCACCATATATATATATGTATGTATGTATGTATATATATATATATATATATATATATATATATATATATATATATATATATATATATATATATATATATATATATATACTCATATATACAGAAACAGATATGAGGAAAAGGGATAGGAACACATATAAAGGACGAACACAATAGAGGCGGGGAAGGCGGAATCGAACGGATCACAAGAGTAAAAATATTTCCTCAACCGGGACTCGAACACCGGATCTTTCCACTTGCCGGGCGGATGCTCTTAACCACTTGAGCTATCGAGGATAGTCAATTTACCCTGAGATCCGTGGGTCTAATATGTCGCCAAGCGCCCCGATTCTTTCAGCCAAGAGATGGCGTCAGAGGGCAGTTTCACCCACCAAAGGAGAAATAGACAATACACAAGGAAAGGAAAGGACAGTGGGTTAGAATTCATACAACATCATACAGGAAAGGAACAGTGCGTTTCGTGGCACGCATAGCCAGAAGAAAGAGATGAGCCACATTGGCCAAATACACATTCAAACACGAAATCCCGCCAAACGGCGAATAAATACTCATATATACAGAAACAGATATAAGGAAAAGGGATAGGAACACATATAAAGGACGAACACAATAGAGGTGGGGAAGGCGGAATCGAACGGATCACATGAGTAAAAATATCTCCTCAACCGGGACTCGAACACCGGATCTTTCCACTTGCCGGGCGGATGCTCTTAACCACTTGAGCTATCGAGGATAGTCAATTTACCCTGAGATCCGTGGGTCTAATATGTCGCCAAGTGCCCCGATTCTTTCAGCCAAGAGATGGCGATCCGGTGTTCGAGTCCCGGTTGAGGAGATATTTTTACTCTTGTGATCCGTTCGATTCCGCCTTCCCCACCTCTATTGTGTTCGTCCTTTATATGTGTTCCTATCCCTTTTCCTTATATCTGTTTCTGTATATATGAGTATTTATTCGCCGTTTGGCGGGATTTCGTGTTTGAATGTATTTATATATATATATATGCATAGATATGTATACATATGTATACATATGTACACACATATATGTATATATATATATATATATATATATATATATATATATATATATATATATATATATATATATATATATATATATATATATATATATAGATATATAAACATTGGGGCATGGTGCCAAAAATTTAAAGATTAACGCCAACAGACTTTGACTTAAAAAGATTCGGTTCATTCCATTTTAAATGGTCTACATCTTTTATTTCTAACAAATGGCATGCCTGGGGAAACACAAAGCCGGCTGTCTAGCATGATCATAATGGGTCAACTTTTCATTACAAGATATTGAGCTTTCAAAAATTATTATTAGAATGTACGCAAGTAACTTAGAGTAGAGGTAAGATACCAGGAAGAAAAAATGAAGGAGAAAAAATGAGATTTTGCTGCAGGCAAAGGTTTGGAAATCATAAGTGATCACAATCCATACCAAATGAACACATAGAAGACAAAAATATTTTTAAACCAAATATAAATACAAATTCTGCAGAGTAAAACATTGCATCAAAATTTAAGGCGTAAACATCTGATGTATCAGTCAACATATTCATATATTGCTGTGCATTTATAGCTTCATGGTCGAAAAAAGACTGTTGTTCTAGAGTTTTTTAGTTACTTAATTTCAAAAGGATTATTCATTCATAAATGGTTATTAATGCAATTTTTTTATCAACAAAAAAAATGTATTTATATTCACCTAATAATTTGAATTCCTGGAATAGTAATGGTCACATAATTATCAATGATGAAATATTCAACAAGTCATGAAAACATTCTTGGTAGCAATAACATTTAAGATGATAATCTATTTTGATGCAGATCCATGGAATGCAAGTAAACCATCTATTTATAGTAAACTAATTAATGAATTCCATTATGTTGTGCCTTCAATCTGTTGAAATCCCAAAAACAAAGTGGACCTTGATAATGCAGTATTTTAAGGGAAACAAGAAAAAATATCAAGCCAATAAAATGATTTGTCAGCACCACCTATGTTGTGTAATAGCTAAACATCAGGAGTGACACTGGGGTAGAATTTGTGGTGGAGATGAGAGGAGTCTGAAGATGAGTCAAGGCATCAGTTTAGGTGAGCAGAATCAAAGGGGTCAATTTATTGGTGCATCAACATTATTTGCAACACATGGTCAAGTAGCACACTTTCACTACCCCCTCAGAATTTATCAGCAGTAGAGTAGAGAATGAAGTGTTTGAAGGGCATGATGAATGGAAAAACTCACTCATTTAAATGAAACCATTATAAAACAGCATTAAGAGAACAGAGAAAAGCTACTTGTAGAATATATGTTCAAAGATAGTGGTATTTGATTGGAGTGATTGTCAACCATGGAAACCATTTATATCAGGGACCATCTTAAGCATGATATTATGTGAAATATATCACATTGAAAATGTTAGTGGAAGTAATTATATACAAGACTGTTAGTGGAACTAGAGCGTAAAGAGAAAACCAGGTACATATTTTCATCATAATTTTATCTTAAATGATATCAAACCCTCGAAGCAGTCATTTTTTCCATTCCATAGCCATTAAATAAGTAGTCATCAAATCACGTAGACTCCAATTGCTAACAAATGAGGAACAACAGTTATTTACCCCTGAACATAAAAGTTTCTGAGATGTGATTGACAAGAAAAAAATTCAAAGATACACCATTTGCCATAAATATAAGTTCAAACAATTTGAGTGCCCTAACAGCTAATGCATGAAAAAAGAAACTTCATCATGTTTCTTGGCATGGATATTAACAAAGGTTGTCATTTCAAATTGCTCCATTACTTACAATATAAGATTCAATGTTCATTTTTAATCGGTGTCTTAAAATTGTAAATATTAAATGTTTTTTCATAGGCATGCTGTTTCTAGCACCACAACACATTTACCATTAATCACCATGAGAGGTGAACTCAAGGGTCAATGGTTCTTATAATTAGCATATGTCCTTACATCAATGACCTAATTCAAGGAAAAGATTTGAGCCAAATAAGATAAAAATTATAGGGTGAATATTTAAAAAAAATGTAAAATGCTAAACAAAGCCAAATTTAATGGGCATGTGAATTTGCTTTAAGAGTGAAAAACTTTAATCTTTTTCCCAATTGGACACTGTTATCAACTTGCAAAACTAATAATAGAATGGAAATTGACCTTGTCAATGTACATTCATTTTTGTGGTAAACAACTGGTAAGTTAACAGAACACAACATAAAGGCTCACCAACAAGAGGTCAAGATATCAACTATATATTACTGTAACATTTCCTACAGTCACTATGTTTCTAAAAAGGATCAAGCTAAACAGCTCTTTACAAGTTACTATTTCTCTTTAAAAATATGCTTCAATAAATTAATCAAAAGCAGGAGAATGAACTAAAGTAATATGTGATTTCTGGAGAACCAAAGCAAGAGAAGGATAGATGACCGTGCATCATTACACAACTAGTACAAAAGAGAGGAAAGGCTTAGTAGCATTCTCATCTTGAGAATCATTCTAATGTAAAATTGCTGCAGTTATACATTTTTACTAATCTAAAAAACTTTAAAAAAATTAAGACAAAAATAATCCTGTCACAGGTATGACAAAACAGACCAGAATATAGACAAGGGTAAAAAACTGTCAATTAAAACTAAATAATAACCAAGCATGCTTTCAGACCTCCCACTGATTTTACTTGATTTATGTTCCTCTCAATGTATTATCATTGGAGTCACAAAGGTATTATACAAATTAGAAAATGATAATATTAACATAATTTCAAATAAAATATGCATGTAAAACGATTTTCTGAGCCTCCATGAACGAGTTTATAAAATGTACAATATTAAAATTTTTCTTCAACATCAACTACTGGAATCAGCTAACAAAACTCATTATCACAATTGAATGGATAAATGAATTTTTATAATTGCTTGGCAGTGCAATTTTTCATACTGTCTCAAATGGGTCCAGCACTGATGCCTCTGGAGTGCCTCCAATGGCCAGAGGCTTTTGATGGATACCTACAACTATCTACACCACAACAGAATTCCAATATCATGAGTAAAGTAGTTTCAGCAGAATGCCTCTGATCTTAGATCAGAACCTAAGGTCATAATTGAAACACCACCAAGCCATGTTAAATCAAAATCAGAGCCCAACTGAAAAGACCAATGGTATTCACATGGCATCAATGGTAAATGGTCACCCTGAAGTTACAGTGCCAGCAATACCTTTTTATCAGGGTTGGCATCTCTGCTCAATAACTTCCACATGGTCCATGGAAAAATTGCACATAAAATACCACTACAATAAACTAATCCATTGGTGCATTAAGACAAATCCTAAATTCCATTCAAAGTAGACATATAACATAAATAACATTAATTAATTTGTTACTTTCTAAAAGTGACGATGAAAAAACAACTGCTAACGAGAGAGTGGGCACACAAGAGCAATATTCCAGTGCTACCCCATCCATTGCCCAGGCAACCACTCTCCCCTCACCTCACCACTCATCGCTCAGCCCTTCACCACTGCACATGAATCAATGCTATCCCCATTATGCCTTGCACCAAATCCAAATTAATAAGAAAATTGTTTGATATTTGATGAGAGCTAAATATTAACATCATAACTTCAATGAAACAATCTAGTATTTTTCAATATCAGCAATGCTTTTCAGACACATTGTAACAATGATTGAAGTAAACACTTATTTATACACGAAAAAATCTTATTTTTCATTTATCAAGCTCTGATGATTAATTGCACATAAGGTTAATCACTTATTTTCTTTAGTTCCATGAGTTGACATATTTTTCAAATAGCCTTAAACACCACAGTAATGAGTGGCAGACCAAGGTGGCTTACTTACATCTTGGCCACAAGAAAATGGACTAGATGGTGATAACTCAGGGAAACTCCTAAAACCAAATTAAATGCCATAAAAATGACATAATTTAACACTATCTATTACACAAGGGCATAGTACTTTGTTTTCAAATACGTTTTAATGCTGAAATATTTTCCATCCTTAACCAGAAAGGGCATGAACTACCACATGTTCACCCACTCTGCCCTCAGTGAAATGAGCATGGAAGAATTTTGCTGCAGGAAGGTAGCCATGGGCATTGAGAAACCCTTGCAAATGTGAGGGGTTTGATATCATTTCAGATAAAATTATGATGAAAATACGTACCTGGTTTTCTCTTTACGCTCTAGTTCCACTAACAGTCTTGTATATAATTACTTCCACTAACATTTTCAATGTGATATATTTCACATAATATCATGCTTAAGATGGTCCCTTGTGAGGGCAGGCTGCCATTGCGAGGAAATGCCTTATTCATCCAAGTAAGTGGGCCCAAGTAGAACAACTCTGCTTCATCCATGTATCCGGGTCTCGATGAGAAGTCAGGCTCACACGAGAGGAATTTTGTGGGGATGTTGACATGAAGATGACTGAAAGGTGAATGCAAAACAAAAAAGGTGAGTGAAAGTGAGTGATTGGGGGCATCTCATCTGGTCCCTGTGGGTACGACCAAGGGAGCTTTTTGGGGCTATGACACAATCTATCAATGACTAACCACATTCATTTAGGTTTACAAAGAGCATCTCATGGCTGAAAAGCCATCAAATGCATCCACTGAATTGCAAATGTTTGGATAGCTCACAAAGGATGGAAGCGCACTCGGGCAAATAATCAGTCTTGGACAATATGCAGAGGTACCCTTAAGGACTTAAAAGAGTCCATCCTTGGGTATAATGACCCAAATCCTATGATGACCAAAAATTGGAATGCGGCTGCTCTATCAAACAATAGGCAGCAAACTGCCTAGAGGAGGGTGCTAAAGTCTAGCTCCCAAATAAAATTCAAGGTGGACACCACCACAGCATTTATTTTATTTTAAGCATGAAAAAACTTACTTTAGCAGCCGCAAAACTTCAGTGGAAGACAATGGAAAACTATTGCATTCCCATCCTGAGAAGTCTCAGCTCACCCAACCTTCCTCTTTGATCATTTATTGACCAAAATTACAGGTGTGATGATAATTCCCTTGAGGAAAATATTCTAGAGTTAAGTAAGTCTCCCGCTTGGATCCCCTGGGCTGGGGTTTAGCCAATGGGCATCATGCACATTAATCGACTTACGAGATACACATAGACAACCTAGACCACACCAAGCATGAGGGAAGTTCGAGAATGTGAAAGCACTGAGTAGAATTAGATGAGATACCTTGGGTGAAGGAGACATGAAATGTCCTAAGCAAGGAGAGTTTATGATTCATAACTACAGGATCATTTACTCAGGTTCCATAACTTCAAACAGAGTAGTGTATATACTATAAATCAACATTACAACTTTCTGTAAATACTGATCTATTAAGCAGACTAGTTGAAGTTTTATCAATTTCTTAAATTACAAGCAAGATTCCTAAAATAGATCAGTATTTACTCTGGCTATGGTTTATGATTTTGAAAGCCATTACTATCTTCTTATGCATCCCATTTTAATACTGTTCTCAGGATTGTATCCATTCCTTTGGATCCTTGAATTCAAGCGTTTACCCCTCTGATAACCAACACACTATCTTTTTGGAGTAAACTGAGAGAAGCCTAGAATTTACAGACCCCAAAAATTACATTACTCTCAAATTTGCATATTACTTTATGGCTTGGATAGCTCTCTTTAAAAAAACTAAAAAAATTTATAAATGACAGCAATAAAAACCTCTCACTTACACTCCATAAACCCTGATTGCACACAAACTATCATTGACCCACTTTGATGTTGAGCTGATTTCTATTACATTTTTCCTTTATCACTTCGCTTTTTTATCTCTGTAATTTATATTGTCCTGCAAGAAGAGCATTGCTGGCGGGGGGCCTAGGTTTGATTCCCAATGATGCCTCTGTTCACATCCTTAGGAGTTTCACCCAAGCTGTGAGACATCTTTTGGGCACTAGACATTCCTGGGGAGCTACCGTTGGCACAAATTATTCTCCCCTTCACTACTGATGAGTGCACTTCATACACCTTATAAGGCTTGGAATGAGATGAGCTCTACCTTTGCCTATCAAACCAACCTTCAGATTGATTACTGTGGTTTTTGTGTATATTCGTTCATTCCATTAAGTTTTTGCTAATAAATTGGTTACTAAGGTTTATGCGAAACAAATTTTAGCATTGTCATCGGGTTGTTTAACTATGGAGATTAAACCACATTAAAATGGGTGATTACAGTTGGGTGGTCTGCAAACAGAAAATAGATCCCAATTCCCAATGTACGACAACCGGCAACTACTGAGACATACAAACACAGAAAGTATTCTACGTTATCGAATAATTCATCAAAACTGATGGTAAATGAAACTGATGCTTCAGGGTGAATCATAACCCAAAATCCATTACTCCAATGAGCAAAACTTTATCTAACAGCAAGGATTGTATTTCTTGTCACGCATCCACTCCCCAAAATTGGAAATAGGTGAGCATAAAAATAGTCTCAAGTGAGAAGTAGATGAACTACACACCTAATCGGCTGCTGCCTATGGGGAAATGGATAATGATTACCTCCTGGAAAGCATAATTGAGGACCTTAGTGATTGCAATTAGCAATAGATATATAACACATATCATATGGTTGGTAAAAGTGCCACATGAATTTCTGCATTTAATTGGCAGGAAGTTGCATGTTCCCAAAGAACAAATCAATTATAAAAATCATGAATTTCCTTGACTCTCTGGACCTCACTTGGAAATCAGAAGGAATGATTCGACTAACACCTCAATAAAAATTATTAGCTTATTTATTAGATTTACAAAGGCATTTTTCCCATGAACAAGGGATCAGAATAACGCTGTCTGACCACACTAGTAGGGAAAAGTAATTTGGGTCAAAAGTAGCCTGGTGTGTAGTATTCACCCCATGCCACACACCCCAGCGGTGACTTGCAGGGTACAATGCAGATAAAAAAATTATAAAATAAAATAGACTGCCCAGAATTAGCACATTAACCATTTCAGTAATGTAACCCATTAAACCCAATAAGTTTTTCAAGTTGTTAAAACTAATTATGCAATCAATTCTCCCATAATTAGAATCATGAAAATTGGTAATAAATACAAATTCCATTGACCAGCTGTGATGTTGAGTTAAAGATGTGAAAAGTACAAAAAGGCAATCAAATAAAAGGTATCCCAATTTTGAGAACCATATACCCATATGAAACAATTATTTTATATTGTAAACATTGATCTTATTTTATGCAAATATAATTGGTTTAATGTTGGTTTCAATTTGTCTTCTGTTAAAAGACAAAGTAATAAGATAAGATATAAATACCTAATTAAATGAAGAATACAATGTATCTTTTCACTGCCCTTTATTCACGTACAACTAGTTTCAACGCTCAAGCGTCATCATCAGGTACAAATTAATCAAGTTGTCAGGTACAAATCAACTAGCTGAACGCGAATAAAGGACAGTGGAAAGATACTTTGTATTCTTCATTTAATTAACATGAATTTCCACAAAGTTGAGCCGGGAACAATTGAATACAAAAATACCTGTAGAGTGGTGTGGAATGGCAAGGCATTAGAAACAAGAAGTTTGGTTTTGGCTGAGATTTGCCGGCCTCCTTGGCTAAATAGTCCATCACATCCACGGTTCCTCGCTGATGATAGAATCCAAAGTAGAACGCAGGAAGTGCATTCCCAATAATGAGCGTAATACCCACAATCCACAGCAGCGGACTGCACCACCAAGAGCATAACAGGAATCATGAAACGGGGTGGAAAATAAAGTAATTCAATGCCATGACTTAACATTACATTTTCATCATAGAATTATGATTAGAATAGTATGAATTAGATTACACATTACCTTTTTGGTTCCACATTTTTATTGCACTTAGAATTAACATTAATGCAAAGCGGGGTGGGGACCCATGAGCAGATTGCTTCCGGAGAGGTCACAAGTTGAGCAAGAGGGGAGGGTGTGAGGTTTCCTTGCTTACGCTTTCATGGGAATCAGATGGTGGCAGAGGGATCACCCAGAATTTCTAAATTTACACACCTCATTCGGAGCTTTGTATTTGGAGGTGAGTTGCCATCAACTGTAAGGTCCACCCTTAGGACTGATTACAGTGGACTGCAAACATGCAAGGGTCCAATGAAACAGTGTCACAAGGACATGGTAAAAATGTCACCTATTACAGCCTATATTTTGAGTAACATATACCCTGTGAATAAACCAGAAGTTTAGTGATATAATTTTAGATCCACGACTTTATTATCAAGAGAGGCACTCATTTTCTGGAATCCAATTTCTGAACCCACCCAATTCAGCCAGATGCATGCTAGATATAACAGTGATTTATGTACAATTTGACTCATACCAACTTTCAGTCATACATGAGCTACAAAATGATATTTTCGGGATCATCACCTGGCTTCTGTAGTTTTTATAATGCAAAAAAGATGTAAAGCAAAACTACCACCACATTCAACCTTATTTTAAAGAATTGAAAATTCTAACTTTACCTTGCCTGTATATTTATTACTTAGTTATGTATGTTAAGGATAATATGAACAAAAAATTACCAAAGCTAAAGTACATGCACATAATGCTCGGCAGAGTGCTGATGAATATTAGTTCTGCCACTCTTCTGCAATGTATAATCTGAGTCCCTTTCATGTGGCCATCAACATTGTCAACTATGTGCCACAAGGCATAAAATCTGCTCCTGCCAGGGGTACTTTCAAGAAATATCTCAAGCATTTTCTGATAGATAAACGCTATTAAAGAGTCGAAGAGTTTCTGGAATCTTTGGAACACGGAAACAGCTGATTGTTTGTTCTCTGATTTGTCCTATATTTTAATTTTTAAAGTCCTGGGACCAATAAATATTATTAATACAGTAGAGTTTCACTTCACACATTAGCGTGGAGATGACATTCATTTAAGAAATTTGGCATGAATACATGACAATGCACCAACTCAATCCTCTACAGTTATGGCAGCAAAATAGATAGAGTTATATCCCCCAATTTAGAAATATTTATTGTTAAAGCTGATTCAAAATAGCACATTTGACCGTCAATACTAACAGTTGCTTTCAACTTTGCTGATGACCAGCAAGTCAAACAAGGTTTGGTCTAACTAGTAAGGCCCTTTTTGGAGTTTTCAACTAAACTTGGTATTCATTTGAACTGCAGGCTGTGTTGGCTCCTTTGTTATAAACCTTCAATTACTGCTAATGAAACTTTTTCTGTCATGGAGGAACTGCTATTAACAGTTTAGACCTGAGAGTGCCATGTTTCCTCTAAGAGATGGCGTGCTCTAAGGTCTAACAACCACAGGCTTTTTTGTTTTTTCATTTCATTCATATTCCCTTAGAAATTACGCAACATGTAATTATCAATTTAACAACTAGGAAGTTATGAAAACATAAATGCTGGAATAAAAAATACTGATTTTATTGTGGTACTATGCATATGAAATTACATACATGTATTGACCATTTACTCCACATCTTTGGCTCAAAACACACAAAAATATTAAATGCATGGAAATTCTGTAAGAGTATTCTGTATAATTTGATGATCAAAAGACTTGAATGACTACTTCCTAAATGATGCCTCTACTTTCACTGTTTTGGATGGCTGCTTACACATGCGATAAGGGAAGATAAAGATAGCTACCATTTACCTGGCACACACACACTCATTTTTTGTCTCCCCTCCCCCCCCTACAAAAATGTACTTCACCAAGTCTCACCGTACAAATAAGTACTACAAAATTGGTAAATACCTATTATCACAAAATTTCATAGGAGTCGAATGTTGAAGATAGTTGACGATTAATGGAACTTGACCAGATCCACACTCAAATTACACTCCATCAAATATCACTCAGGGCAGTGCTCATTAGCATTGGTAATAACAGTGGCAACTCATTTAAGAGAAATAAGTTGAAGGATGCATTTTGGAGATCAAAATCAAAACAGGATTAAAGGAAATGAATTTCAAGTAATCTTCAGGATAGCATGAAGTAGCAGTGACTGGAAAAGAGTTAAAAGAAAATGAGACTGTCATCACTTCTTGATGCTATCCCCAACTGGAAAACACATTTAATCAATTTCAAAACAAAAAAAAAACAATGTTTTGTGCACTCAAATCAACATCAAACTATCATAGGAGCAACTTGGAATTGGTTTTCATGGCTTAAGCCTTGATTCTAGATACTAAAGCAATTGCAATGTAGTACCAAACATTCAAAAGACATCTACTATGTTTGTGTACCAGATATGTGCGTACCCTCATGTTTCCAGTCCTAAATAAATTATACGAAACATGTGAGGATTGAATTGGTGTGGTGGCTAATGCACTGGTTTCCCACCTCAAGACGGCCAGGGTTTGAGTCCCATTGGCGGCAGCAGATATTTTTCAGTGGTATCCCAATCCCTACTTGAGGTGCTTTGTGGAGGGAACCTTTGGGTGAGTACACTGTCCGTCGGATGGGACGTTAAGCATCCGATGGGCCCCTTGGTGTCTTTCGTTAAGAGTAGGCTAAGATGTACACAATATCCCATTTATCGTAACCTGTTTTGACTTTTGTTTATTCCCCATGGTTATATTATTCACAGTTACCATTATTTTATACCTTTTAGTAAGCCTCAAACTTAACAGAAGGTATTGGATCATGAACAGGTCCACAAAAATCCCAAAAGAATCACTACAGCTTTTCTTTGGGTTATTCCAGAGAAAATGTTGCATGGGGCAAATGGGAATACTTCATTTACAGCACAGTAATCAACCCAAAGTTTGGTGTGGTGCTGGTTCCCTCATACTAAGCCCAATGGCATGCAAAAAACACACACCCTTGCATGCTGACAGTGACTTCTGTGGAACATTTGGTGCCCAAAATATATCAGACAGCTTGAGTGAAGCTGTCCGAGTGTGTAAACAGAGACATCACACAAAGCCAAGCCCAGGCACTCCACTCAGTAGCCACTCCACCCGCTGTTTGCTGCCATGCCCCAAGAATATATAGTAACTATTTCAAATAATTAATCATTAAAATATATAGAAATTAGTACATGTATTGATTGTGCATGTAATGAACCCACCACCAGTATCGTCTATTAAACATCATGGAGGAAGATAGTGTGGCATATTTCTGATTTCTACCTAAGATATAACAGTTGTGATTTAATTCTTCAACCAGTAAAAGGCAATTGTCAGATTAGAAAAACAGTGCCAAATGATCACAATCGGTTTGTATTTTCACTCTTGATGATTGAATGTTAGCAAGTTGTACCTGAATACACACTTAATGCATTAATGTTGGATGCAATGCTCAAATATGATCTTATGTAAATATGGGTGGTATTTGAAATATACCATATGCTTGTGAGTATGGGTCATATTTAAGTTTAACAAATTGACCTTTTGAACTTTGATTCCAAACATTCAACTGATTACCAAATTGAATTGAAACTTAAAGCTTTGCAGTTTCCTAGTACAGGCAGTTGCACTTTACATATATATCCAGGCATTTTAGTAGGTGTGAAAATCGTCCACATTGACTGAGATTCAAACCCAGATCCCAGTCGGTTCAGAGAAGCTACCTGTGTCCTCTCATACATTGTGTATTTATATAGCATTTAAGGAACATGGCATTGTGACCAATTACTGCAAGCTGAACAGTTTACAGCACTTGGTCAGATATCGAGCAACTTGGGTTCGATTACAAATTCTTACCTTTCAATGCACAAAGTGGATGACTCCATTTAAGTAACTGCCAAGATATCTCCGGCAGTTTTTTGATTTTATGGAAATGAATTTGAACTATCCCATTCCCTGCAGCGCCTACACTGATATCACCACAGTAGATGCTCTGATAGTTTTGATTTTAGCAATTTGTCATCCATAGGATTCTCAAAACATAACTCTAACTGCTTCTACAATTCCTGGATCCTGGATATCATGTACCCTACTTTATAGAAAAATTAGCCCCTCCCAATTATTTTGAGTTTTCAAAGAAATAGAAAAATTCTATACATTTTCCCAAATTCCTGCTTTTCAGTACTTGGTGGCCACCCTATATACCTGTATATAACTGGTTATGCAAAATAAATAAAATCACAAGAATACATATAGTACAAGAGGCAAATATTTTCTAGTCAGTATATTGAAAATTGAGAGCATAAATTGCCATTTCTACCAGATTGTCTGTCATGTCCAACAATACTCCACATGGCACGTCAAATTTGTGGTGCCTCAAATTATAATGGAAACACGATTCCCCCAACATCCACTCTCTGTTCCACATTCCTATTTAACAGTCATCACTAAAGAAGGCCGAAGAGTGTTGTAGCCAGTGAAAAACGTGACTACTGTCGACTAGATTACTGAAAAAGGTCTTTGCCCAAATGAATGGGCACTAAATCCAAATGAATGGAAATTTAAGATGTCAATATTCATACGCAAATTGGCTGAAAAAATTTGCCTGAAAAAGAAGCAAGTGCAAGAGTGAGGAGATAGGATGGGCCGAGCGAGCTGGAGAACAGATCAAGGGGAGTGAACAGGAGGTCACATGCCGGCGGAAAAAGCTGGAAGGGACCAAATGGAAACGGCAGACAGTTGCCACAGACCGTTGCTGTCAGATGCCCAGTTTCAGGGTAAAATTGTTGAGGGAAGAGAACAAGGGAAGGGGGGAAGGGAAAAAAAACCCAAGGTTCAAGTGAAAAAAGTATCATGGATACTTCCACAGGGTGCTTTGCGGGAGGAATTCCCAAGTGGCCACGTGGGCTTTTCTGGGAATGGATGGTGAGGTGATCAGTCAAACCCCCATAATACCCACCTTTTTGCATTGCGACTCCATTGGGAGAGGCGCCTGCAGCAGATGAAAAGTGCCATCGGCAACACTGCCAGGATAAATCGGAACTCTTTGTGTGACCGGAAGCTGCATTGGCATCATCATGAAATTAACACAATAATAATTTATTAAAATGTTGACACAATGGTTGATTCATAATATCGAATTGACAGAGTGAGAAACCATTCAAAATTCCAGAGGGCAGATCTCAGAATTTCCAGTTTAGTGGATGAGAGTGAAAGGTGTGCTTTTCAAAACCACTCCTATGGTAAGGAGGATGATGGCTGTGGGCCACTGTTTACAGCAATGTCAACATTGAAATTGATTTCTTTGAATATTTTCATCTCAATATGACTAATGGCACAACATGGCACTTTGTTTTTGAGTTGGCAAATACATTTTAAGTTTTCAGAAATGTTTTCAAAATCCTCAGTAATCATTTATTGTGTGAGGGACTGCATACAATTTTGTACGGAAATGTCACTTTTGCATTTAATCTCCCAGTTATTAGATATCTATGAATAAGGTTAGATTGCATTAAATATCCCATGACACCAACACTACAACATGAAATATGTCGGTGCTCTTGCCATTTCATTGCTAATTAGATGTCCATTTGACAACACATGCATTATTCATCTGCTGATTTTCTCAGTGTCATGCTGCTCATACCTGTCCATGAAATACACTGACCCTGCCTCCATCTTACTTAATTTTCAAAGCTTTGGGAGCATAAAATCTACACCATGAAATTTGTTGCTTGATTCCTCAAGAAACATGCTAATTTGATTGAACAGGGCTATTTGCAGAACAGAAAACTTTCTTGGTTAGGGAAACTAAATTTGCATGCATCCAGAGATTTTTTTGTTGCAATGAACATTCAATGCATATTTAAACCTCGAAAATTCTGAATGCTGATACATAATTTCAATTTGTTTTCTGAATACTAGATAGACTTATGAATGAGCCATGAATGACCAACAGCATTTTTGGAATGAAACCTATTTTGTACAAAAGCTAGGCATCAATAGATTTACTCCACATGCTTTTATCTAATAGTATTGCATGATAATATTTGAGGGTCTATCACTTCAACGTGGGTTTTGGGCTGACCCAGACTGAATATGCCTACATTCCTAGGCCTAACCTAACAAGGCACAATCTCACACCAAAAAATACAGAAAAACCTCTCCATACTTCCTTCCTCCCTTCAATACATCCAATTTTTCTATCCTGTTCCCATGCCTTCTTCGTTTGCCTAACATTCTACCCTATATCACAGTCTCAAACATTCCATTACCAGTCAATATGCTCTGAATCTATCATTTCTGCCCCCTTTTGATTTCTCCCAACATATGCCTCCCTTCCCCCACCATACCTAGTACTTCCTCATTTGTTTCCCTATCTGCCCACATCATCTTCTCCATATCAACATTTCAAAAAGCTCCAATCCTATACCATCCTGCTCCACTGACCATTCTTCCATGCAGTAGAAAACCATGCTCCACATCAAAGTTTTGACGAGACATTTGTTGATGTCCTTACTCTATAGCCCTCTCATCAATACCCTCTTCCTCACCTCTTTTCTGAGTTTGAATTCCTGCATTCTCACTACTTTGACAATCCTAGTCCAAAAATTAAAAGATAAGTCAATTGTTTCACCCGCTCTAGCTTCCCAGTCCTTCTCACACCTTTGCTTTCATCCCCAGTTCTTCTCATACCTTTTTTTAACACTTCCTCCACACATATATGATGAAAAGGAAAGGTGATGATGGATCCCCATCATATTTTAACGCTGCCCCTCCCAACTGCCCACATGCACCCAAGCAATAATCGCAATTAATGACTATTCCCCTCAAATTGCTATTACCTGAATGTTAATGTGTATTGAATTTTGATTTGAGGGAAAAATATAGGAAAACTGATTTTATAAGTGATAATGCATTATAAGGAATTCAAACATAATTGAGCATAAAATATCAATGCATGCATACATGGTACGTCATTCTGAAATACAGAGGAACCTCATATTTACACCCCTGGAAATGGCAATTTCCCATGATATCTTCTTGAGGCCCCAGGAATATTTTAATCCTTTAATACAATCGTATCCCACTATGTATACTTTCTATTTTCAAAATACCCTGATAGTTAAAACAATTAATGACCAGTAAGATGGCAGCTAGCAAACTTCATTCATAGCAAATGACAAATAAGACTTTGTTCATACAGTTAATACAATAGTTTAAATATTAAATATGAAACTAAAAAGAAAGACTCGTACTTTTCCATAGATTTTATTTTACGGTACTATACCATGTAGTACCGTATAATAAAATCTGTGGAAAAGTACGAGTCTTTCTTTTTAGTATGGATATTAAATACTTCCATGAAGTGAAGCCTGAAACAATAGAATATACGAGGGTCATCCGGAAAGTAGTACCCGTTCGTGCCGCATGAAGTGCTGACTACGCGAGTAGCCGCTGGACGAGGTCAGATAGCTTCAGTGGCTTGTCTGCCTTCTCTGAGCCAAGTTGCGTGACGCTAGCATTGCCTGTGTTGTTTCTGTGATTGTTTACAATGTTTAAAAAAATTGAGAACGCCGCCAGTTGTGAAGTGAGGGCAGTGATTAAATTCCTCAATGCAAGAAACGTTCGCCCATGTGATATTCATCGCCAATTAAAGGAGGTGTATGGAGACAATGTAATGGACGAGTCGTCTGTTCGGCGGTGGTGTCGCAACTTCAACATGGGGAGGGGGAACACACACGACGATGAGCGTTCGGGGAGACCGTCTGTCATTACAGACCAACTGGTGAGCTCAGTTGACGAATTCGTGAGGAACGATCGGCGCGTCACAATTGATGACATCTGTGAGCATTTTCCCAATGTTTCTCGAACAATTGTTCATGAAATTGTTAAACACCATCTGCATTATGCAAAAATTTGTGCAAGATGGGTCCCTCGCGTATCTCAATGAGCTGGCGGCGAAGGACTATGCAGCAGGAATACAGAAACTTGTCACACGTTATGACAAATGCCTTAATTTGCTTGGAGATTATGTTGAGAAGTAGTTTAAAGTATCCTCTTTCAAATAAAATTTTTTATGTTTGTTAATATTTACTTTTGTGTCTTTATTTCACGAACGGGTACTACTTTCCGGATGACCCTCGTATTAAATATGAAAATTAATTTGGTCGATCTCCTAAAAAAATATAATTCTTTGTTTGCTGGAATTACATTACACCACTGTCATTGCTGAAAAATGTATGCCAAAAACTCTGGTCACTTAATTAGAATTGATTTCAAATGGAAAATCACCATAGAATGGAACATTAAATTACACTTTAAATGTAGTGCATTACAAAAATATCTTCAATTGATTGTTAACTGGCCTACTATTTCCAATACTCTGTTGTCATGATAGCATGAAGGTTACCGCTCCTCTGACCTCCAAAAAAAATGTAAATTGGTCGAGAGTAGGGGGTATTTGCCATTGAATCCCCTGCCTCAAAGGTCACATTCCAAGGTAAACCACTGTCCTTGGGGAAAGAGGGCAAAGGTAATCTCTTGCAACAATGTAGATGTATCTGTGCAACTGGGTTGCAAATAATACACAATCCCTCAATTTACTTTTCCCCATGATTGACACACAGCTCCTTCGGTCAGTAACCTATGCACTGAATTTCCTTTTTTATTCCCATGATGAACACCACATCTTCCATAATTACCCATGGAATTCATGTTGAATATATGACCAATTTCACCACACAGAGCCATAATACAAATGGATATTATAAACATACACACAAACTCACACCCAATGCACTCAAATTCATTACTCAATACTTTAGTTTACAAAATTTTTAGTGCATATTCCTTCATTTTATTAATGAAAGAAATGCCAAACACTTACAAAACCTGATAGAGAACTATACTTGCCTAAACAAGATGATTGTCCTGGTGATACCAAATAGGAGAACTGATTCGATGGCTGGCTCTTTGTTCTTGAGAATTCTCCAAGACCCATACAGGAAGGGAATGAGGTTGACTCCCAGTATGACGGGCAAACCACAAAATACGTACCAATACAATCCATGAATCCCATAAAATGCACCAACACCTTTGAAAACATTCATCATAAAAAAGTTCCATGGCGTGAATATTAATTTTCCGTAAAAGTATTTGTCAACTAATACTGACAGAGCAATGGAGAGGATACTGCAAGCACAAGAAAGTATTACTTTAGGTAGGAGAATGTCAACTTAAATTCAAGAAATTGTGCAATTAATGTGACATAAATCATGTAAACATTATAAATTACAACTTACCCAATAGGCAAATATTTTTTAAAAATAACTGCAGTTTTGTTAGATACTCGAGACAAGTGATAAATGCAGAAAGGAAGCCAAACCACAAATGCTGTTGGTCTCATGACACACGCCAACCGGACAGGAACCAGAAATGTTGACCTTCCAACTTAAGGGGAAAAGAGAAACATTAAAACTCATGCAGCCAATTCTCAACCTCTGCAATGGCCAGAGTTACAAGAAAATTATCTATGCATAATAATTTTACAGGTACCCAAACACCTAAAAGTCTGCTATCCAGGCATTTATCTCATTTCATTATTATCCAAATTGTTTCATACTTCAGAAAGGAAGTATTGAAGTCAATAATGATCACCTCATTTATGCTCTATGTCAATTGTAGCTTACTTTTAAACCAAGTTTTCATTCATAGAAAATCCATGGTATTCTACTGCACGCCCAGTTTATTAGGAGATTTTGGTGCTGGTTAGCACAAGTTAACCAATGTGTGCAACAAAACTGTATTCCCACCAATATGTTGCCCCTCCCTTGCTGCATTTGCAAGTGGTTCAGTACACATTGGCATGGTCACATTTATGTCCTGCTACCTGAAGTCCTTCAGCTTTGAATTTATGAAGTCAATGATTCTGTGTACCCCAAAATATGTGTACGCATAAATACGACGGCTGTACAGAAAGTAATTACCATTTTTGTGTAGCGTGAGGATGTGTGGAGAGAGCCAAATGGTCACTGTATTGACGCACCCATTAGGCCAATACGCCTTGAATTGCAGTGGTTGGAAGGCTTGTTGTTTGTTTGCAGCAGCCAGTTAAAATGAACAGTTCAATTGAAATTCACACCATATGTGAGGTGAGTTCAGTGATAAGGTTTTTAATGATTAAAAAAAAACTTCAAAGCTGGTGGCATTCATCATAGGGAAATTTGTGCTCTCTATGGACCAAATGTGATGATTGACAAGAGTTGAATATGTCAGTGATGTCGTTCGTTTATGAGTGAAGGGACAAATGTCCATGATGATGATGACAGAAGTGGCCACCACCGTCTATGGTGAACAATGCATTGCACCTGAAAATTGATGAAAAAGTTTGTGTAAACCGGAATTTTATGATATCGGAATCCTTGGATTTATCCACAGATTTCTATGACTCTGTTGCATGGAACCACGACTGAAAAGTTATGCTACTGCACATGTTTTGTGCTCGCTTCGACAAGGAACTTCAAGATGCCATCATCACAGGTTGGCTGATATCTCAGGTGTCAGGATGTTATTCTGAAGGAATTTGAAAACTAATTCCGAGAAACGGCAAATGTTTAATCTTGTTGATGAATAAGTATAAAAATAGTAGAGATATGTAGTTTTGAGATGAAAATAATAACTTTTTTGTGCCTATTCCAGTGTATTTTTTATAGCATAACGGAGGTTACTTCATGGAGAGCCCTTGTAATATGATGATTGTCAGTGGAATGTTAAAGACTGTGACCTCAGGGGAAGTTGGGGAGGCACGACAGTGGAGGGAAGAGAGGATGGGCATGTTGGATGGAATGAAGAGATGTAGGAGGTACGTGCAGAGTTGAAGAGGGGTTTCGTGTGATGCTGGCTCTTTCCTTTGGTTCCATTATAGGTGGTGCCTTGAAATATTGCAGTGCTTAGGTAGTGAAACCACCAAAACCCAATATTGACCAGTAAACAGTTCCTAATAATGTAAGGTGGTTTACATGTGTAATGAGCATATCCTAACACCTAATATTTAGTAAACAATTCTTTTGACTTTCTTATATTTATTGTAACATGCGACTCTTTTGATAATTCCTTGGAAAATCCTCATGGTGTCAACACTCATGGTATTGGAAAAGGCTTGTTTTTAATACAGCTTATCTCTCATTAGACTGCTATTATGGTGTCAGCTATAGCCATCATGTGATTTCATTATCATAGTCCATTAAAGCAACAAACTTTTGTTTATTTCGAAATATGGAAAAAAATGACCTCTGTGTATTGATTAACACTTTTCGTGCTGGTGCTCTTTAAATTTACCAGCCCTAGGGGCCGGCCACTTTTTGTGCCTCTGCATGGAAGGTATAAGCATTCAATAAAGCACACACAACTCCTGAACTATTGAATATTTTAAATGAAATTTTAAATGCATATACACCAGAGAAATTAACCAGATTGTGGTAATGTTCAAAGCATGTCCCTCTATGAAGTGGAACACAACAAAAGCCACAAGTTAAGTGGGTTTCACTTCTCGGTTGCACATACTTTACAAGGTCTGTGAATAATTTTCTTGCTCCCAGCATAAACTACTTTATGCTCTTTCATCTCCACTGAAAGTCCTCCCGGCAGGTCCATCTTAGGAGTACACCTTGTTGGAAAAATGTGAATGTTTTTCTCTCTCGAGTGTCCGAGATTGGCTCCTCTGTATCTCTGTGACTCATCCACTGTCTTGCAACTTCATGAAAGAATTTTTTATACACAATTTGTTTTCCATTTGCATGTGTGAGCTCCACACACGCACCCCCTAAAAGAATTAAATGAGGCACTGTTCAACGAGTACAGCACTGTCTTCTTTGACCACTTAGTGGTCTTTCTCATCATTGTGCAATGCGTGTTTCTGTTAGAGGGAGGGCTCAGTGTCTCGTGATCACTTATTCTGTTTTTAAGCACCTGCCCCACAAGGATGACCGATCCTAAACATTTGTCATTTCTCCAATGGTTACATTATGCTACTTCAAACTTCAAGATTCTTTGCATTATATTTATGAGCATTTTGCTCATTGTAATGATTTGTTTTCTCCACCATCATTGAAAAGAGGTCAATCCTAATCAATAAACTAACTATGCCCCTCACATTTTTTTGGATCATGTGGCATAAATTTCACACCTGGTATGCCAGCAAAATGTTTCTAAAGCAGGAATAATGTCACTCTCCAACCAAAATAAAACATTGCCACTCGTCATGCTAGTCAAATCATTATTATCATCAACTTCAAAATCACCGGAATAATACAAAAGTAGAGCACTAACAGTTTTCTTGGTAATCACAAAATCTCCACACTGTCACTTTGGATTTCGTTATTGTTTTTGTCAGGACTTCCATCAGTTCCTCCATGACTTGGGACATCAGACAAATTAAAGGCAAAAACAGTTTAAAATATGATTTTTGCTCATTCTCCTTCTGTTCTCCACAGCCATGATTGCGTAAGGGGTAACAATATAAGTTACCTGTTAAAAAAAATACAATTTCTCTCAAAAACACCTTAAACTTTCACAAAAATAACGGGAAAAGCTTCTAGACTTATAAAAATGAAAGAAATAGGTCTTAATAGTTCCAAGTTAGTCCACCGGTGGGCAAAAACGTGAAGATTACATGAGCACATATTAATACCTGAGCAGCCACTTGATACTGGTGACAAAAACATGCAAATGCATGAGCGGACAATCAAGTATTAATACTTCTATTTGAGAGGATTAACTCCACAAGAGATCAAAGCCAAGTTGGATGAAGTTCATGGCACATCTGCTTCAGTGTTTGTGACTGTTTACAATGAGTTTAAACATAAGGAAATGATTAGGAAATAACATAAAGACAAAACAACTCCAAAATTGGTATTTTGGGGTGACCATTGACTGGTGGGATGTTTAGCATAGCTTTAGCATGAAGTACATCATACGAGACATTTTGCTCATGTCTGTGAATACATAAACTTCCCCATGTGGCATCTATTCTTTTTTACTGAAGGGTTTCAGTTGTGTGAGATCTTTAGATCCAATGATGTATCCTGTCTCAAGGAAATTTTTGGTGACTACATATCCTACAAAGGACCCGCTTTAAACATATGTTTGTTCTTTGAGCTTCCTGTCGGTGGGATTTTATTGAATATCTACTACATATGTATGTTCATGAGTGATGCATTCAATCTAGTCTATCAGAGATTTCTCAGGTCATAATCTTTTGTCCTTGAGATTACCCAGCAAGTCGTGAAGTGTTCTGCGCTTTATACATGCGATGTTTAAGCTAACTCATTTGAAAATATTATCAAGCCCTTTGGTCAGTAGGGAGTAACACAGATATATTTCTTTGTGGCCACAGCAAAGTCCATTTGCAATGCAAGTATGGTGTATCTATTAGGTGCGTAATTTTTTTTCTATTGATTATCATTTGTGTATGATGTCCAGTGCATATCTGTCGTTGACCACTATTTAATTAATGCATTTAAGTTTGTTGGTGTAGCACTGTTTATTGAGGGTTCAGAGCAGTCTTTTCATGAAAAATTTGAACCCAAACATTGATCATTGATAGGAGTGTTGCAAAGCTTGTTTTCTCATGTTTGACCAACCCTGACCCCATAAGCACACTCATAAGATCTATCCCCACCACTTACTATTTGACTCACAGCCCTGAATGACAGTTTTCTGACCCTTGTAAATCACCTTCCCTTAAGAGTAGACAGAATTTTCTGAATAGTAATACTATTTGCTGTCGACTCAATTTAAGATTACTCAGCATAGTTAGTCAGCATAAGGATTGAAAAAACAATGAATGAAATGATGGTAAGGCGAGGAGTGAACAGAAATCAGGAAATTTTGCAGATCATTTAGAATTCTCAGAGAGTAAGGAAATGTAGTAAGCATTACAGTATGTTGAATAAATAAGAACCAATGACATTTTATGGATTTTTTTGGCTGAATAAAATGGCTTGCGACAATGAACTTGGTTTAGTATCAACTAACGATATTTTTCGCTGTGACCGCAGAGCTAGGGTTGGCAGATTATTAGTATGCACTTAACTCTCCCCTCTTATCTAAACACTGGAGTGATCTAGATACAAACTGCGAGATTTTTTGGACAGAAACATGTTCCAGAATTGGCTAAACTGGTGATTCTTTCACTCAGTACTCTGCAATGATGCAATGTAAAGTGCCACATTGCTCGTTTTTATTGCCTCCCCTGACCCCCAGTAGTTTTTTTACAGTCTTTGAGAATTGTTTTGAACCCTGCTTCATATCCATACCCCACGTGGTTATTTGATCATTGTTGGAGACTAGTTTATCCATCAATGGAACCTCCCATGACAAAGGAGTTCCCTGAAGCACACATGAAAAATTCTTTTTTGACCATTTTCTTAGGGATTTATGGTTGAGGCAATGTAATCTTAAACCAACTAGAAATATGGCAACATTGGCTCTCATTCTCACGCTTGACATCACGCTATACATGTCCTCTGGCAGAAAAATTTTCTCCTCCGACCATGGGACTTTGGAATTACCACTTGCCCCACACCCCAGCCACATACCCCCAAAGTTGCCTCAATGGAGTCATAAATGACCTTATCCCCATCCGCAAAATCTCCAAATGAAGACCCTTGTAGTTATTTAAGGAAGCCACCAACAATCTTTGCAACAAGGATCCAGCATGGTAATTAAAAAATTTCACCCAAATCATCACACACAAGCTGAGTTACAATTACAGTTACTGAGTTACAAAAGCTGGGAAATTACCAAGGATTTAAAGGCAAATTCAATAAGATTCTGGACTTCAATTAAAACAAGGAAAAGGTCCACCAGAATCTCCTATTCCCTGAAGCTTGGTCCTATGAAATATTTCTGTCCCAACACTTTAAATGATTTCTGTATTGCTGATTTCTCCCCACCCACTTAACTTCAACAACTATGACGCAGTTCACCCAAGGGCTTTCATTCACTCTTCCACTATTCCCAATGAAATCTTTAATCTTCTCACATCCTTACCGCTGAATAAGGCTACTGGTCATAATAGATGGCACTGGGACTCTCTTTCTCAAAATCACTGTCTTCACCTTTCAGTAATTTTCAAAAGATTTTTCTCTGCTGGTTCTTTGCCAATGGAAAATAGCATATGTATCAGCTCTATTAAAAATCAAAATCTAAGAACAATATTGATAACTATCTAAATATCTCCATTCTCCCAGTTTTTCCATCCTTTTCGAAAAGTTATTCATAGTTGTTTTCTTTCCCTCACAATTCCCTCCTTGTTCCCCCAACAACATGGCTTTCTTCTAGGTTGCTCAAGTCTTACTTATCATCCAATAATAAATAGTGAAATCATTGAATCTTTCCAGCTGTCTTCACCACTTGATGTTTTCTACATCCATTTCTCCAAAGCCTTTCAACATTTTTGATCATGTACTTTTGTCAAATGAGCTTAATAACTTGTAAAATATACTTGACCTTTTAGGTCATCCACTCACCGACTTTCTTTCTAACAGATCTCAGAGAGTGGTATTTCTTCTTCTTATCTCTCCTTAATTCCGGTGTAATACAAGTTAGCGTTCTTGACCCCATTCTCTTTGCTTTTTATACTGATGAAATCACTGACCCTGTTCTCTTCTTCAACTTAGTATTCTTCTTTTAGCTGAGGACTGCAAAATTTTTAGGAAAGCTGAAAGCCACTCTGACTGACTGCCCTCCAAGATGCCCTCACTTCTCTTAGTGAATGGTGCTGTGCAAAGAAGCTCATGATCAACCCCACTAAATCCAAAATCCTCATATGTACTCTATGCACCAACCCTTTTACACCCTCCCATTCTCTCTTTGACTATTCCATCCTAAGTGTTAGTTTTCATAATCTACATGTAATATTTAAATCTAGGTTTATGAACTTTCACCTTACACATAAAAGTTACCTCTATATCTAGGCCTCTATTAGGTCTCCTATTCAACCTCCCCAGAACCAAATATCTACTAGCTCTCCAGGCAATATTTTACAATTATCTATTTTGTTATTATTATTTATTATCTTTTACCCCTTGTTATCTTTGTTAATAATCCTTTATTGCAAAGGTCAATTTGCCGATTTTTCCGTTAACTGTTATTTAAATAAATAAAATATTTACAGAATAGCAGTGAAAGCAAATGGAAAAGAATTTAAGCTTGGGTGTATATATATATATATATATATATATGTGTGTGTGTGTGTGTGTGTGTGTGTGTGTGTATTTACATACTATATATAGGATTTATACAAGGGAAAGCATTAAATACAGAGCACCTCAACAGAAGCATCAACCAATGAGTAACAGAAAGTTGAAAGAAAGATTAGCTTCACTTTATAGCATTGGCTTTGGTAAGAGAAAAATCTGGATGTGGAGGAGGGGGCCCACAGAGGGCTCTGAAATTATTGGCAAATGGAGAGGGAAGAATTGGGGAGGCATTTAAGAGCCGCGAGCACACCAATGAGCAAGCAATTTGTGGGAGTGCGAGTGGGGAGTCGGACTGCAGCCAACTGGCCACAATGCATCAGGTTTCACTCGGAGTGCCCACCCCATGAGAAACCTGTCCATCTGCCCGTCTGCCCATGCCTTGGCTAGGACTTCAGGAGGAAGAGTGTGATATGAAGGATATGCTCCCAATCCCAGAATAAATTGTATTCTGTAGCTATGGTAGGCTAAGCCATTCTCAGTCCATCATAAGTCACCTTCATTTCGAAATTCCTACAGTTAAAACTTTCCTCTCTCTTCCAGACATTTGATAATCATAAGATCCACTGCAAGTGAATCTAACATTTTATTTGGCCATCAGCACAAGAAAAATGAATTATTCCATCAAATCACAGGGCTGACTAATATTGTTCCCTTAACATTAAGATTTGGGAAACTTCCTGATCCTGAGAATACTGGAAAATAGGGATAAGGTTTCTACAAAATTTACTGGAAGGTAAACCTGACACTGGTATATTTACTATTAATTGTAGACTGAACTTCATTCCACCAGTGATGATGAGTTTTGTAAAAAAATTGAAGGTTTGAAGGCAGGTAACCCAAAATGGTGATGCAGCGCAAAAATCCTTAGGTGGTGTTAAAACTTTCACACTGAATAACCATCAACCAAATTTATCGAACCAAAGATTCGTTTGATAGGTGATGGTAGAGTGCACTTGGCTTAAAAGTTCAAAACGCTGTGAAATTCAAATATTCTCAGGGTCATTTTTGTAATAAAGGGGTCCAGTTCCTTTCGGTGTACCAACTATGGTTCCCAGGGAAGATCTTGTACCCAAAATGTATCACACAGCTTGGGTGAAGCCAAGGATGCCCAGAGGCATGCCCGGGAGTTGAACCCTGGACCTCTGGCTAGCAGTCCAGTGCTCTGTCCATCACTACCACATCCCCTCATTGAACGAACGTAAACGATAAATGCCATAAAACGAGTGCTTATCCTTAATCCAGTCAAAATGATTATGGAGCTACCTCTTCACTATGGAGAAAGATAGTGAAGCAATAAATACTTCTTTTTTCAAGGAATTTAGTTTAATAAAAAGTGAGTGATAAGAGTTTTGTTGCATGATTTATCTTCTCTGACTATCTTCTAATGAAATCACATTATGCGGAAAATGCATTTTTGGTGTGCCTAAAATTTCAATCTCAGAACTTTGCTTGCTTGCTTGCCCAGTGCTTTTTATTTTCCTGTTTGATTTGTCGTTTTTGAAAACTACACATCACTGCCATGCCTGATTCCAAGGAAATTTATGTTTTGCATGAAACTGATCTCCTATACTGTTTGCTGTGAATCTTTAATTTTTTATTGCCATGCCCAGATGCCTATACTTTTTTATGAGAGTAATTTCGTAACCAAATGGAAAAAGATTAAAGCTGTATGCAGAGATAAAATGAATTGCTCTCTTTGCCCTTTAATTAATTAAATAAATTAATAATTTAATCAATTTCATTAATTCCCTTATTTGTCAATGCTATACGCTGGTTGTGTGGAATCAGTAAATTTGCTTGATGAAATAACTTCTTTTGTAGACGTTGGAGATCCAACTGCAGGGGATTTTATTGGCATACTGTTCTCAGGATATGTGCCTGCCAGTGAGTGTTTAGTTGTATTTTTCGTCTAGTAAATTGGCAGTTGTGTTTCTCTCTTATGGTTTATGAATTTCTTTATACAATGACTCTGTGAAAGTAAGTGTGTTGAAATATAGTCAGTGGAAATGTGATAGAATAAGCAAGATAGAATTTTCCTTAAATTCTCATATTTGAAGGAAATCATTGTTTGTTTCAACAGTATGTTAATTGCTCATCTATTTTCGCCTATTTGGCATCAAACAAAAACGCTATTTTGTTAAGGATCATTATATTGTAGGCATCTGTGGAATTTGAAGGCATTTTATACATTTTTTTAATGACAGTTGTGTCCTTAGTGTTTTCCCGTGTGTAAA
Source organism: Hetaerina americana (assembly GCF_022747635.1). Lineage (NCBI taxonomy): Eukaryota > Metazoa > Arthropoda > Insecta > Odonata > Calopterygidae > Hetaerina > Hetaerina americana. The sequence continues at coordinate 2,618,862 of NW_027286719.1, read as the reverse complement.
ATACAAATTTTATTAATGATTTAAATTTATGCATAAAAAGTTTTCATACTCTCCAGTCTCATAATTATTTGTAGTTATTACAACTATCATGAACCACATTTCCACCTGTGGAGTTTCTTTGCTGGCAGGGTCATAAGCCCAGTTTTTTGCATCACCTGGTACATTATATATATATATATATATATATATATATATATATATATATATATATATATATATATATATATAAAATATCTTCGAAATGGAACGCTCATCGGCGACACACAAATATATAAAAACACAGATGTAGATTTTTAGAATATAGAGACACAAAGAAAGGACACTCACAGTGAGTGAGTGTCCTTTCTTTGTGTCTCTATATTCTAAAAATCTACATCTGTGTTTTTATATATTTGTATATATATATATATATATATAATTATAGGCATCTGGGCATTGTACCAAAAATTAAAGATTCACACCAAACAGTATATGATATCAGTTTCATTAAAAATGTAAATTTTCTAAGCATCATATATGTGTAGTTTTGAAAAGCAACCAATCAAACATGAACATAGAAACACTTTGATATTAAGTCCTAAATAAACTGTAACAACAAAACTGAGCTACGTTTATTATTTTAAGCTTTGATGGATGGATTGGAAGTTCTGGGATTGAAATTTTAGGCACACCAAAAATATTTCCCTACATTTTTTCTTTCGCCATTAAAAGATTGATTTTTAACCATCCAATTGCCCTTTACAATATTGATTTTAACCAACTTAGGACATTTAAAAGACTTGTGAGGAAAATGCACACACAAACAATCTAATTACATACAGTGCTACAGTCTGTTACTGAATAGGCTACCAACAGGACTATAATGACATCATTAACTGCTTCAATGGCATATCCTATCATCAGAGTACCCACCACTAACCGCAAAAGAGCTGATCATGGTTTTTCTTATGAAACTGGAGTAGGCTCACTATTCTGACCAACGACCTCTGCAATGGGGTATTTTCTTGCAAACAGAAATAGCACTCGAGTAACCATGACAAATACAACAAGGAAATCAGACACACTGTGATAAATTCATTTTCAAAAATGTTAGGGCTCAACTCGTAGCATGAAGGGAGGGCCATTGTAAATTAAATTAAAATAAATAATTCAAAATTAGGGTATATACCTGGTTACTTGTTAGTTCACTTTAATCAATGGAGGACTTTATTTGTGACAGTCTTCATCACACTTAAAATTTTATGTGATGTATTAATCAGACTAATATAGAGCCTGGTTTAACAATTAGAAGGTTTTCTGATAGGCTTATGAGGCATATATGAAACGGAAGGCACAGATATATCTAGAAAAGAAATTACTTTCGATGGATTTGGCAGTGGAAATCCACCTTTCCTCAGAATTAAAAATCATATTTATTTCCCGACGGTCGTATTCTAGTTTATAAACGAGGGTGTCCATCGTATGACTTAAATGTATTGTGCAAGGAGAATGGAAGAAAGTTGGTTTTTTTAGCTGCAGTTTACGAAAAGAGTGTGATCCACCAATATTTAAGTGACCGTGGTCTCCACGTTCAATTCTCTCTCGCTGTGGCAATCAATTTGAGCCTCGTGAAACGAGTTCTCTTCTTCCGGGGTGAACTGTCTCGTCGGAATGGTCCGTTTATACTAAGCAGATGTTTTCTCTGCCTCGTTTTTCAAATGCCCTAAGAATACTGGGTTTGTTCGTTTGAGAAAGTACGGTGGCTTAAATCCTTAGGGAGAGACCACGTGGCAAGAGCTGTATTTTGCAGATTCCATTCTCTCGTTAATATTTACTTCTTATCTCTCGTTCATGGAAGAAGCTTCGTAGGAACTAACGTTCTCAAGAAGGCATGCTAAGTCTGCGGATAATATACATGGCACTCGAAAAGAATTATTTATGCGTGTAAAATTTAACTTTGTATCCGGTTCGTCTGATGCTGTCATTTGAATCGTTTATCCCAAACCCATTACACCATTTGCATGTGCTGATTTAATTTAGTCTGTTCAAAGAGTAATAAGTAAGAGAGCGTCTGCAATCGAATATTCTGGTGTTATTTTTAGTTATTTGGGAATCAACAAACCTTTAAAAACATTTATACGATAAATGAGCCGTTTATTTAGTCGTAAATGGTAATTCATAGTGATCTGAAATCTCAGTATCCATGCTTTCTCAAATGATACACGTTATTTATTCATGTAATCCGAATAAATTTATTCGTATGCTAATAACCGGTACGAATTTTGTAACATCTTTTAGCCTGACTGGGTGCTTTACGAAGTTTCTTATATCACCCCGGCGAAGTTATCTCGTATCGTACTTAGAAACTCTTGGAGAATCTTTCGGGATGTTCCTAGCACTAGTTGCGTATTGGAAAAAGATGACATGATTATGACCGTTTATTGTATATTTTGTGTCATCGACTTGTTTAGGTAGGCCCGGTGTACTGAGAGCCTCTAAGCGGTATGTAATCATGTTCCCTTAATTCGAAACCCACAATTTCGGTAAAATGTCAGCCGAACCCTTTCCCTTGGAATCCAGATGTTTCCATCAATATTTTGGGGTATGCCTCCTAATTTTGTTCCTTATTATTATTATTATTTAGCTCTTACACGCGTCGATTGATAGCCCCAAGGGAAGCATCCATTTACTCTCTCGCCGTTGCGGATTTCACGAACAAAAACAGTGCTCAAATTTATCTCAATCTTCTTAGTGAATCTATCGTTCCGTTTTTCAATCAGGTTTATTGAAATATCGCCTGAAAAATATACTAAGTCTCAAAATCCATCTCTCCGGAGTGATCCAAAACGTTTTTACCATAGACCTGATTGCCGATTCGATCTCCTGAGAACCGCTACCTAACTGTACCGTTATGTTTTGTCTGTGTTCGTCAGGGTTTCCTTAGGGCATGCCCTCGTTCGCGCCGTAGCCCCTTCGCAATAAGGGCATAATCTCTATTCCTATTGATTGATCAAGCGCATCAATCATTCTGCTAGAGATTTCTACATAATCCGCGATCTCGTTTTGAAATTCGATACGTTTGCGTAAGTTTGCTAGTGCTCGTAGTTCCCCCGCCTTGGGGAAGGATTTCGGAATTGAAATCGTTCAGAATCTCTCGGATAGTCGACACGTTGAGTGTTTTTATATAAATAACGATTTGCTTCAAAAGGTCAGACGATCAATAAAGAATATTAATTTGAAGTTCTAATAAGATTGCGTGACGCCGTGGGAAGAAAACGACCGCGTCTTTGGTCAAGCGGTGACTGGCTCTTCACCACGATAACGCGCCAGCGCATTCATCGAGCCTTGTGCAGCGATTTCCGGTGAAACAAAAGATTTTGCAGCGTCGCCAGCCTCTGTACAGTCCCGACAGACCACCCTGCGACTTTTGGATACCCCCAAAATTGAAAATGGCGCTCAAAGGATAGCGGTTTGACGACATAGAGTAATGAGATGAGCGAGCTGAAGGCCATTCCAAAATCTGCGTTCGAGGACTGTTTTAAGATGAGAAAGCACCGCTGGGAGCGTGTGGTTCAATCAAATGGGGACTACTTCGAAGGATGCAACGGCCCCGATGACGAAGATTTGCACCAATGCGGAGATATGACCGCAGGTCGGATAGCTTTCGGAGACATCTCGTACCCTATTCAATACGTCACATTCACTTCAAACATCCTTATTTGTCTTATAGAAGTCTTATGTATTAGATAACATATTTTATTTTTATACTTTTTTAGGCTAAAGGTTATAAGGGAAATAGCATATTTCAAAGATTTAGAATAATTATTAGACCCAAAGGCGGGCATATCTTCCGTAGAGGTCCAGTAACAAATATTTTTCTAATTTTCATCACCGAAAGTCCAGGAAAAATTTGATGTGCCATTTTAAATATATAGATTAATGCAACGGATGTAATAGAATGGAATCGTATTTCTGATATAGAGAGCTACATTTATGTTAACATGGACCACGCTTTCATTGTTTCATTCAAGGGTATTCCAGCCCCGGCCAACCTCTCCTCAGAAGTGAGGTAAATGACACTTGGTGCATCGGATGACCGATCGGATAAAAAACTCTTTAGTTTAATCGACCTTTTTATCTATTCAAATGAAGGTGAATACGGCCGCAGTTTTCCCAAAATTTTGTTCTTGGCCTACCTTGGACCTGAGTTTCTCCCATTGAAAAAACAAGATCATTACATTTCCCTTCCCTTGCACACCTTGAAGACCAGGCGCATGTATAATATATTATCAAAGCTCCTAATATCTTGTAGACGGATGAGAATATTTACCTGTATCGGGCCTTTCTAAGTATGAAATATCTCTTAATAATGCCCATTTGTTTTATAGCTGGATACGTTAGACCGGCGTGTCCGATCACTGGAGAAATTCCCCTGGTTAGAGGACGCTCACATATGTAGTTTTGATGTTTCGACGGCGCCACCGTCGTCATCAGAATTACCCCGCTGATGGCCATTCTGATGACGACGGTCATGCTGTCGAAACGTCACAACTACATATGTGAGTGTCCTTTCTTTGTGCTTTTTATCTTTCAATAATCTTTTTATACCTTTGTGCTTCGCCGAAAAGCGTAATATTTCGAAGATATTTTTGTTAATATTTGTTATCGATAGCATTTATCAAAGGCGCTATAGTGCAGCTATAGTGAATCCATCATAGCATCCCTCCCACCCTCTGATCCTCCACTGATACTGAAATCATTAGAGCAATCCTTCATCTGGCTTTTGGAGTCCTGGAATTGGCCAGGAATCAATATTAGGCATTAATTACCCTGCTCCAATTATATTTTCATCCCCCTTCCACCGCCATCACCTTCTACATTTTCCCCACCCTTCTAACGCTGCCCCTCCAAACCCGTTCTTTCGGAATTCTCTCCCACCTTCCCCTTCCATCCATCGCTCCAGCCCTCGTATTCCCTTCAGTTCTGTCCCTCTCTTCCTTGATAAAGGTGGTCACGACCACCGAAAATTCGAAAAATAGTGAGTCTCTTTTTTGTGTATTTCTGTGTTTTTGTCTGTGTCCACTAGTGCTAAGTGCTATACGTTATATATATATATATATATATATATATATATATATATACATACATGTGTGTTTGAATGTATATATATATATATATATATATATATATATATATATATATATATATATATATATATATATATACATTCAAACACGAAATCCCGCCAAACGGCGAATAAATACTCATATATACAGAAACAGATATAAGGAAACGGGATAGGAACACATATAAAGGACGAACACAATAGAGGTGGGGAAGGCGGAATCGAACGGATCACAAGAGTAAAAATATTTCCTCAACCGGGACTCGAACACCGGATCTTTCCACTTGCCGGGCGGATGCTCTTAACCACTTGAGCTATCGAGGATAGTCAATTTACCCTAAGATCCGTGGGTCTAATATGTCGCCAAGCGCCCCGATTCTTTCAGCCAAGAGATGGCGTCAGGGGGCTGTTTCACCCACCAAAGGAGAAATAGACAATACACAAGGAAAGGAAAGGACAGTGGGTTAGAATTCATACAACATCATACAGGAAAGGAACAGTGCGTTTCGTGGCACGCATAGCCAGAAGAAAGAGATGAGCCACATTGGCCAAATACACATTCAAACACGAAATCCCGCCAAACGGCGAATAAATACTCATATATACAGAAACAGATATAAGGAAACGGGATAGGAACACATATAAAGGACGAACACAATAGATAGGATTTCGTGTTTGAATGTGTATTTGGCCAATGTGGCTCATCTCTTTCTTCTGGCTATGCGTGCCACGAAACGCACTGTTCCTTTCCTGTATGATGTTGTATGAATTCTAACCCACTGTCCTTTCCTTTCCTTGTGTATTGTCTATTTCTCCTTTGGTGGGTGAAACAGCCCCCTGACGCCATCTCTTCGCTGAAAGAATCGGGGCGCTTGGCGACATATTAGACCCACGGATCTCAGGGTAAATTGACTATCCTCGATAGCTCAAGTGGTTAAGAGCATCCGCCCGGCAAGTGGAAAGATCCGGTGTTCGAGTCCCGGTTGAGGAAATATTTTTACTCTTGTGATCCGTTCGATTCCGCCTTCCCCACCTCTATTGTGTTCGTCCTTTATATGTGTTCCTATCCCGTTTCCTTATATCTGTTTCTGTATATATATGTATATATATATATATATATATATATATATATATGTATACACATACACACATACATACATATATATACAGTGGTTTACCGTTGCCTTCCTCAATAGTGTTTTAACCCCATCACTCAATAGCCGCCCTTCTGGGGTCAGACTCCTTTGCAGCCTGAGGAGCAGACGCTGCATGGGTGACCCTGCCAGGAGCACTACTTCCGCCAGCACAGCTCTAGGAGTCATCGGGACGCACAAGCCCTTCCACCACGTGACGGTTGTAGTCCATTGATCGGCAGTGAGATGCTGAAAACTATAATAGAGGGGAGAATGTTAGGCAAACGAGGGTAGGGCAGGAACAGGATAGGGATGTTGGACGGGATGAAGGGAGGAAGGAAGTACGCTGAGATGAAGGACTAGTAGAGTAGGTTGCTAGATTGTGTTTTGTTAGGAGTCACAAAATATTGATTTGGTAGTTGTTGCCATGCAAAATCTAACTTAGCCGGCAGAAAACCTAATGATAATATATATCACTCTGGTCTACCCTTTTAATAGCGGCCGGAGATGTGTAGAGGAGGAGATTGGAGGAATGAGGATGGGTGTTGACTGGTTAATGCAATTCTATGCAATGCAATGCAATAGATGATCCTTTTTATGCTTCAATAGTTTACGGGTTTGTTTGAAGAGATTTGTAGAATATTTTAAGATGGAAAAATGTTCTTTTCCGTAGTGCTCCTCTTCCTCTAAAATTATTATTCACTGAAACAATCGGGTTTTCCTAAAATGTCAAATATTATGGCATTTATAACAGTGTAATATAGGTGTCTTGTAGGTGCAAAATTCTCTCTTCATTTGCTTTGCCCTCTTGGCTTGTTCCAGTGTCTGATATTCGCTTTTTAAATCTAATTGGTAAGCGTCTAACGAACGCGCTTGTGGCGGACGTGAGAGTGGTTTGGGAATTCGTTATTGCAGCGTAGGAACGCGACGACTCTGTCCTTGGGTTAAATTTCAGGGAACTTGCGTGGGCTGGCTTACGGGGTGTCGACTGTCAAGTGCGACACACGGATGTTGTGCAAATCAACTGTGCCAAAACATGGATTTCAATTCTACCCACGTATTTTAAGATAAAATCCGAGAGTGAGATGGGGGACGCCTGTACCATTTTATATAGTTGAGTGTCCGTATTTCAAAAAATTCGTGAAAAAACGATATTACTCTTGTGAAAAACGGTACAACTCTGCTACGGAGTTAATTTCACCTGTTTTAATAAAAAGAAAACCTTAGAAGGGAGGCCTTGTTATGCAGATGGTGGTCCAAGCATCTACTCCGCAGCTGAATGCATCTGCTACAAATAAAAATAGAGGGGAAGGACGTCATTACTCCGCCATTCGTTTGAAAGCACGTGTTCTGACAAAAACTGTGAGAAGGGACGCTTGCAAACGTAATGTGCCTCCGAGAATATTCCTCGCAGTTGAATGTCCGTTTTCCAATTAAAAATGAGAGAAAGGAATCCATTGGTTCGTTATATAGCTGAGGTTGAACGCTTTCAGACGCAATGTTCCTTCAAGAATTCGCCGTTGACTAATTGCATTCTGATTGAAATTGTGAGAAAAATTGCCATTAGTACAACATGAAGTTGATGCATATGGACTGAATATTTAAGAATTGACTTTATTGACTCTCGCCCCATGAGTGAATCCCAACCTAGATCCCAAGTGATTAGTGAAATTAGTTATAATTGAAAGAAACGTCCACGTCTACAAAGGTTATTCTAGAAGAAATTATGGAGACGAAGGAGGAAGAGGAGCAGGCATTGAAGGCAAAGATGAAGGTGTTCAGGGATTTCGTATCATGGGACCGGAGATGGAAAATGTTTTCCGAAAATGTTTTTGGAAGAAAGGGAACATTGGAGAATAATTGGTCTTAAAGATGACCAAGGTTTTGGATGGATTCATTTACTTCTTTCGCCACGGCCTGGAAGTAGTGACAAAAGATGTAAAGAAGGAGCATCCTATAGCGAATGTGCTGGAGCTAGAATTGGTCATAAAAAAGGATAGGTGAGTGATGATGACATGGGAAGGCTTAATGATAAATTGTCCTAATGATGTGTGTGGTCGGGCGTTTCAAGGGAAGTAATCGAGGGAGGTGGGTGAGAGAGAGAGCTAGGTTGGTGAGTGCATTTATGTATAGTAAAAGCGGATCCATCATGTGGAATTGAAAGAGGATACAAAGAAGGAAAACGAATGATGGTTCAGCAATATTCTGAGAACGGACATGTGGAGAGAGATGAGTAAATCAGTTCAAAGTTTATGATAATACCAGAAAATCGGTAACAGAAAGAAGTGCAGGGAATTTTTTTATGTACTTCAGAATGCAATCATTGAATTTGAAATCAGTTTCAAGTTTGTGATTGAGGAGATAACAAATGGGAATTAAAAAATGAATGCCATCAGTGGGAGTATTGGAAATAAGGGCAAACCCGAATTTGCTGTTCGGCCTTGTAAAAAGAAATTTCACATACGTACTAAACTCCCGATTTTATTCATTGAGAGCCCAAAAACCGTACACCTTCTTTCTGGCAACTAACTCAGTCAATCAGTTTCCATGAATTGAAAATGCATGAGATCAATGGTGCCCGTCTTACGGTTTGAGGACCTTCCAAAGACCCCATGAGCCATTCTTGTGGCCTCCGAAACACTGGGGTCACTCCACTCCACTGCATTTCAGTTTCCAGCCCCATTCCCATCTGGGAAGGGCGATGGTGTCCTCCTGAGGCCATTCCTCTTGAAATGCAGGGGTTTTTCTTTTCTGTTCGGGGTGGCGAGGAAGTAGCCATGGCAATTTCCGCATGCCGCGATCCTTTTGCGTAGGCGAAACCGTGGATATAACCGCTATCATCGCATTCTCTGATCAACGAAAAATAGAAACAGACTGGTGTTTCTTCGTTTCCAATTTTTAGAATGCATTTTTCAATGAAACATTTTACTATGCAAATGATCCAAATTATGTTTATGTTGAGATTTCATAGCAGAGAATGGCTCAAATAAACAACTCATATTCCGCAATGATATTCCATGCAATCTACGAGTGAGTGCGAATGCCAAAGAACACGGAAACCGCAGCGGAGAGGAATTTCGGGTAATCGGCCATTGATAACATGATAAGAACTAGGGACAGACATTAGAGGGACTTTTAATTTTTTAATTTTTTTTAAATTTTTGGACCCATTTGACCAATGGTTTCCTGGGTCCACTTTTATTTAACTTCACAGTTAGTTGGGGATTCCTTTGAATCTTGGTTCCCCTTTTTACAAACAATAATCAGACATAAGGAAACAACATAAGTTATTCTAAAATTTTAACATCTACAGGTGCTTATATATGTTAGGAGTTAAACTAATGATAAACAATTCAAGAAAAAAAAATCACTCAATAGACAAATAGGAGAATACATTGCTACATTTTACACAAAATATTTTCCAGTTAGTTCACTTGTTGCAGTTCAGTATTTGCAAAAAGCTATTCTAAGCAAATAAATACAACCGATAAACACAATAAAATGATAAACACAGCCGGCGAAATGTTATTGAAAATGGCCAGAGGAAGACATGGATAAAAATGGGCATGGATATGAAGGCGAAAAGGAACCGTTGGATGCAGTCTACATGCTTTATGTGGCACCTTCGCGAAAGAGGGTGAGACCTAGCATTTCGCAGGTTTGTGAGTAGGTCAAAACATAATGGAATGCTGTGGAATTTGAGAGCTGTAAAATCAGTGAAGATATATAGAAGTTTAAATTGCATTTTACAGTTGATGGCACAGAGGAAGATTTGTTATAACATTTCACATATGAATAATGAAAGTAAGTTAATTTTTTACTAAATTCTTATATCCTTTACTTAAGGCACATTGTTCAAATGTATGGAACGATGATTGCTTTAACAAAATATGCAAATAACTGAAAAAGGTATGCGGCATGAGCTCTCCAAATTTTTGTACCCAAAATAAATATCTAAACCCAGCTTACACCATAATAGCCTAAAACGCTAGATTTCCTCTTTTAATTCATTTGGTAGTCCAAAATTTAGACTTTGTTTTTGATGGACACAATCTGAGCGCCGGCTTTCCCCTCAGCTTCTCCTGACAAGGAACAACCCAGCACTGCAGTTAGCCCCTCTTCTTTCCTCTTTTCAAGAGGACCAATATGCCTTTTGCTTGCAAGGTTTATACCTTCCTGATTGCCTAGCTTTCTCCCCTCTATTACAGGGTGCAACGTCCAGGTGCCTATCGCAATACGCTGCATCCATCTTTCCTGCATCCTCTTGATTTCCTCCAAAAGTTCTCTCTCCTCGCCCACCGTTACATGCAGTTCCTTCTTTGTCGTCCACCTTACCTTTTCCATCTAACTCCAAACCATCAATCTACGTTTACCATGTTTCTTCGACGACCATGTTTACCGGCTATGTAAAACCACGCTCAATATAAAGATTTGTGAATATTTTCTCAGCGCCCTGCCGCAACTTCTTTGTCTTCAATTCCCTTCTAATTGGTTTCTCTGCCCATCGCAATTCTTCTTATTTCGTGACAACTATCATCTTCTACAGCGGCTCACGGCATGCAAGGTCCGTCCCAAATAATAAGTTCCATTTTTCTTGCCGCCTCTCTTCGACTCTCGCGTTATCAACAGAGAATTTGCAATTCTACTTATTACCTAACAATGTCGAGCTTCTTGGAACTCAATAGAATTAATTTCACACATTCTTCTACGTGTATCAAAAAATATGGACACCATATGACTTAAATACCAATTTTCGGACCCACACAGCATACTTGTTCCTGGTCGGTCCCAAAAAAAAGCAGTATTTTCCGACTAAAATAACGTATTCCTCAGAGAGTTTACACCTCCGGGACAGAGACTGAGCAGTAAGCTTTCCCTCTTCTCCTTACGCACTAATGACTGCGCCAGGATCCCCCCAAAAATGCTGCCTTAATATCTAAATCATGCAAATGCTCAATTTTCCCTCCATCCAGCTTCAAACTGCCCTGAACTAGCTCCCTTGTGAATCTCTATCAGTTTCCAGTTCTGAATAGCCTTCTTCCTATTTTAAATGCAATGGAGCTGTAGCGATAGACGAAAGGGCATTTGCCAAGGGAAGGAAATCGAAGGCAGCTCCGCTAAGTAAAGATGTAAAAAAAGAATAGTTACAAGTTACGGATGGGGCGAAGCACACAATGTTTTCAAATGTATTCTAATTGAAACTATAACTCTTAGGAAAAAAGAGTAGAATAAGATTGTCTAAGAACATTAGCACGCTGCAAATAGTACGAGTATGCCACTGGTTAGGGATGAGGGGTAGGTGGGTAACGATGGATGGCTACATCCAATATATGTTTTCGAGGTATTCGCAGATAATTATAGGTTCGAACCCCGTAAATCGGTGCAACGAGTACTATTTTCCAATGACCGGTATGGTTATATTGTTTAAAAAGAATTTTCTTACGTAGACTTAGTGGAACGTATATTAAAAATTATCCAAGTGCTACGGTAAACAGGTTAAGCAACACCCAATCCAGTGCGAACAAGTATATTGACTAGTTTACTCTGTTATCGGATGTGGGAAAACGTAGAACGGCCCCAACTCAGCGGATATTTTAGGCAAGACGTCCACATTAACCGTCCCCGGTCCCTATTTCTCTAGTTTATTTATCAGGTAATCTACCAATTAAGATAGATTTTTGGGTGGACACAGCTACTAAATAAATATTTTGTAATTCCTAACAAAATACAAATTCCAGTATCCTACTCTACATCAGGTCCCTCTTCATATCTAAGTACTTTTTCCTCCCTTCATCCCGTCCAAAATCCTTATCTTGTTCCTTCCCTTTCCTCGTTTGCCTAACATTCTCCCCTAAATTACAGTCTTCAACATCCCACTGCCGGCCAATACTCCCTTCATCCACTTTTCCTGCCTCCATAGGATTTCTCCCAACAAACCCCTCTCTTTGCCCGCCATACCAAGTATTTCCTGATTTGTTTTCTTCTTTGTCCATTTCACCTTCTCCATTCTTCTCCATACCCAAATTTCAAAAGCCTCCAGTCTACGTCCATCCTCCTGCTTCAATGACCACGTTTCCGCGCCGTACATAGCTACGCTCCAAATCAAAGTTTTTACGAGTCTTTTCTTAATATCCTTACTCAAATTCCCTATCATCCACTCCCTCCTCCCTGTAAAAGCCTCTTTGCCTAGCGCAATTCTTATCCTTACATCCCTACTACTTTGACCGTGTTGGTCCAAAACACTTCCGAGATGCGTAAACTGTTCTACCTGCTCTAGTTTTTGCCCTCCTATTTTAATGTTTAGCTTAGTCTTTTTCTTTCTAGAAAATTGCATAACCTTTGTTTTATTAATATTGATTCTCATCCTATACCTGTCGCACTGAATTTCCAATTCACTCAGCAATCCTTGCAACCCCTTGGCTGACTGACAAACTAAAGCTTGGTCATCAGCAAACCTAACTGATTTTACGAGTTCCCCGCCCACTTTCATTCCTACCTCCAGTTCTTCCCATGCCTCCTTAATCATTTCCTCTACATACAGGTTGAACAGCAACGGTGATAATGGGCAACCCTGCTTTACACCTTTTCCTAACATTGCCCATCGGGACTCCCCGTTCCCCACTCGCACCTGAGCAGTCTGAGACATGTAAAGGTTGCGAATTAGCCTCCTTTCCCTCCAATCTATTCCTATTTTCTGCAATATACTCATTAGTGTTTCCCAATTCACTCTATCAAACGCTTTTTCGAAATCTACGAAACAGGCAAATTCCTCCTGGTTGTATTCTATATTCCTCTCGATTAATAATCTCATTACTGCAATAGCATCACGCGTGCCTCTCCCCTTCCTACACCGAAACTGATCATCCTCTAAGTAATCATTTGCCCTACTCTCTATCCTTTTGTTTATGATCCTGAGAACAACTTCAGCTGCGTAGGATATCAAGCTTATTGTCCTGTAGTCCTCACATGATGTAGCCTTTTTCCCTTTTTTGGAATAGGAACTAAAACTGATCTCACAACGTCTTCCGGCCAGATTCCTTCCTCATAAATACCACGGATCAGCTCATATAGCCTCTTCCTACCACATTTTCCTATACATTTCAGTAGTTCCTCAGGAATGTTATCCTCCCCCACGGCCTTATTTAGTTTCATATCCCTTAATGCCCTTTCTATCTCATTGTCGAGTATGCATGGACCTAAGCTATCTTCCTCTACGTCATGTTCCTTTTCTATTTCTAACTTTGCTGATCTAAGTTCTTTACTATGCAGTTCTTCTATATATTCCTTCCATCTCTCTTCGATCTTTCCTGCGTCAACTATTATCTTACCCGCCTTATCTCCAACTGCTATCATTGATCTTCCTTTCTTACTTCCCGATAAAAATTTAACTTTGCCGTACAGTGCCCCAATTTCACCCTTACTCTGTAAACCTTCCATATCCTCACACTGCGTATTCCACCACGATTCATTTGCTTTATTTGTTGCCCGCCTCAATTTATTGTTTAATTCTTTGTACTACATTTTGCCTATCTCTGTATTTACAATCTTCGATTTTCTCCGCTCATCCATCTTTGTAATCATCTCATCCGTGACCCATGGTTTCCTAGCCCTTTTCGCATTAACGGTTCCAATAGTGTATTTTGCGGCTTTCGATAACCCTTTCTTGATACTTTCCCATTTTTCTTCGATAGTACTTAGCTCTTTACCATCCTCCCTGATTTCCTCTACGGCCTGTTGGTACTCCTTCCTTTTCAATCCATTTAATACTTCTACATTCCATTTTCTAACCCGCCGCCCCTGCCTTAATTTTTTGAAACGGACGCTATATTTCATAGCAACTAAATTGTGGTCTGAGTCCGCATCCGCTCCCGGGAAGCTGTGCGAATTTATCACACTGCTCCTAAACCTTTGTCTAACCAGAATAAAATCTAGTTGATACCTTTCTGAGTCACCTGGCATTTTCCATGTATACCTGCGTCTTTTGTGGTGTCTATTTATATAAGAAATGAATTATATATATATATATATATATATATATATATATATACATATATATATATATATATATATATATATATATATATATATATATATATATATATATATATATATCAGAACCCAATAAGTTACCTTGATCAAATTTACTATGGTGCCTTCCTCCCGAATTTAAGGTTAACCCAGAATTTTTTTCCCTGAAATCTTGAAAAATTAGTTAGGTCAAGTTCCCCCGTTTTTAGTTACGCAATTAAGCATTCAATGCAGTCTTTGAATCAGCTGGTCGTCGATGAAGAAGGGGGTCCTGGGGAATGGTGGGATTCAGTAACACACACGCCCGATGAATCCCGAACCACATGCCATTACCTATTTCCAGGGATTTAACTGACTTTACGTAGCGTGTCCCTCCCCCTAAATATCCATCGATTACATTCTTTCTACGAACCTTTAGTTAAGACGAGGGTAGCAGGTCTTTTAGAGGAATAAGGCTGGAAACCGCTTGAGTTTCGACGAGAACAAATGAGTTTCAGATATTAAGAACGGATCAGAACAAACTGAGTTTAATAATGACACTTAAGGAATTATTAGGACCCCACACTATTTAGGTAGGTCAGACCATAAAGATAAGATGAGGGAGATAGACTCCAGTAGAGATAGATACAAATTCATTTCTTTCCCAGGACAGTCGGGAATCATAATAGTAATAAACCAAACTCCTCAATGAAATATTAAATACATTCTATTTACAAGTCAGGACGAGATTAAACGCTGCGTAGACATACGGTGCACTAGCAAGTGCAGGTCAGTTCATAGCATATGTATTTATGTATGCGGGTAAGTTAAAAAGGTTTCCGCATGAATGTATACACCTCTGTGGGTATATATTTGCATGCATTTGTTGGTTTTGTATGTGTTTTTATTCTCTCTTACGCCTGGTAACTCGCCACACGTCCTTACGGCGGCTTTCGGGATATATGTAGATGTAGAAGTTTCTTTTAGACTGAAACCAATCACCATGCCCAACAATGCATATACTCTCAGACCGAAGATCATTACATCATAGAGCTGGAATGCGTTAAAATTGCATAAATGAAAAAAAAACCCGGTCTGTCTCTCGGGAATAAACTGAAAGCAAACCTTAGCTTCGTATCGGAGGACTGCATCCTCCCGAGAGTAATCATTGTCCCGGAACAATGTGTCCCAAGTATCGCTCTCAGCATATTTTAAGATTTAAGACATCAGTAATCTTTCTGGGGGGTAAATTACATTGCCGGAGGTGCGCGGGCCACTCCCTCCAACCATTCATTCACTCCCAACTCCCTTTGCTATTCACGCGAACTATTTTCTCAACCTTGAGCGCACAACCACCCTGCGTCAGGATATTCGAGTCACCACGTACATCACGGCAGGAGACGCAACCCTTAACAACTCATTGCCCCGAATCTCTCCCACTTATTCCTCACCCACAAATCCTTCCCAATCCATTGACTTCAGTTCCAGGTCAAAGTCTGTGGGATGGGAAGCAGAGTCAGCCCTTTATCCCCAATGCCTGCGCCTTGGCCTCCCCGGGAGAATTCATTCCCAGTCACCCTCTGCATCTCCTGCTCTGGGTATGATACAGGCGTGTACGTAGACGTCATACTCGCATTTATTTCCAAAACACATGTATTCCCCCACCCCAGCGCCTCCTCCCGTTTTCCATTCACCTCTACCACGTCGTCCTCAGAGATAACATTCCTCTCCTGATCGTCTACACATCTCTTGCTGATAAAAAATCCCACATGTCTCTCCACATAAAACAAACCAATAAGCAACCATATCTCCACCAAGCCACATGCAACCATTCATATTGAACTGTCTTTTCGTGTATTCTGTCTGTCCTTGGTCGTCGAATATGAATCAATCCTAACTCCCCTGACTAATTTCCGACGAATCGAAAGACCTTAAGCAAACCATCATCAACAGGAGAAAACATTGGTTTGATGGATGTGGGTATGGGCCATTTGTATCAAAGGGCTCTCTCGGTTGTGTGAAATTCGGAATGCGGCAGGATAAATCAATTTATTTGTTTCTCAATCCCTTTGTCCCGCTATCGGTCCCCAGGAAGTTCGGATACCGGAAAAATCACGCTCCTCAGAGGCGTCACACGTAGTCGAATCACGGCCCTTCGGTCACTAACCCAGCGTTCTTCTCACTAGTCAAGTGAGTAGAACTTGGGGTTTACCACTGCTTCGGAGGACCTCGACTAAATGGAAACT
>NW_027286719.1:2519872-2597372 GCF_022747635.1 Hetaerina americana | reverse complement strand
AACAGGCAAAAATCGAAGACAAGCCCAAACACGTCCAAGCAAAACAGCTGTCAATAATTCACTGAACATTCAAAATGACCGAACTTTTCGGCATAAGTTAGACATAAGTACCAACATAACGCCAAAAAAATCGAGTACAAATGTACGTATCCCGCAAAAATTCAAAATTCGCGATACTTTTTTAACAGACCTCGGGTAATAATGTGTGTGTATATATATATATATATATATATATATAGGGACAGAACAGAGTTCAGCAGAGTTCTGTCCCTCCCTTCCCCGATAAAGGTGGTCACGACCACCGAAAATTCGAAAAATAGTGAGTCTCTTTTTTGTGTGTTTCTGTGTTTTTGTCTGTGTCCACTAGTGCTAAGTGTTGTACATTATACATATATGTATATACATATATATGCACACACAATTACACACATATACACACACAATTTCTGTTTGAAACTATCGCGAATTTCGAATTTCCGTGTTGATAGTAGCATTAGTAGTTGATATATATGTCAACGCCGATATAGATTTTTAAATCATAGGAACACAAAGAAAAGTCACCCATTTGTGATGATGGTGGTCGAGTCGTCGATATATATATATGAGAGTTAAGTGGTGGTATGCAGTGGGGTGGAGTGGTGAAAATAGGGCAGGTTTTGCATCTTGCTCGATGACATGGAGTGGCTATGGCTCTGGGGGTGTGAGGGGCCTCAAGCCTGCCTCAACCACAGACTCCCAGCCTCTCTCAATCTGTACTACCCACTTCCCAGGCATTCAGTCTCTCAAATTCATCCTCAAAGACCTATTCCCCATCCTCAAAAATCACAACACTTCCTCCAACCTTCTTCCCAAATGCCCCTCTGTCACCTTCAAACGTCCCGCCAACCTAGCAGATATCCTCAAATCCACCAGGCCGCTCTCAAAATCCCCTCACACCCCTAGAGCCATACCCACTCCATGTCATCGAGCAAGATGCAAAACCTGCCCTATTTTCACCACTCCACCCCACTCCATCCCACCATTTAACTCTCTCCCGCCCTTCCCCTATTCCTCTTGCACTTCCAAGAATGTTGTTTATCTTCTAACCTGTAAACTCTGCCCGTCCTTTTACATAGGCCAATGTTCCACACCACTTAACATTAGGATTAATAACCACCGCGCCTCGTGCAATCCCTCCTCCCCGTCCGCGGGTCTCCCCATCCCTAAACATACTTCCCATCATAATACCCCTTTCAACCAGTGTTACAATTTTTCCGTCATAGCGTCCCTTCCCACATCTGATAACCCTATAGAATTAAAAACTCTTGAAATGGCATTCATTTACATCTGTATGGCCTATCAGCATCCGGGCCTCAATGTCGTTCACTGATGGGAGTGGCCTAAAATGGTTACTTTGTGGAAGCGATGCATGTGGGAGGGTGAACACTGTGTTTTTCCGCATGAGTTTTGGTGTATGTGGCCTTTGTTTCGACTTGCGAGGTCTTGATCAATACTTTGTAGGTTGAAACCTGGGCCTCGTATGTTGCAATAGTTGCGGTGAGCATGTTGTTCTATTTTCCGATTTTCTGTCAATTCCACCTCCTCCCCCTCCCTCCTTGCCTATCTCCGCTCCCCTCTAGCCTCTCCTCTCACTTTCCTCTCCCCAACCATTCCTCTCACCCCTCCTCCGCCTCCCGTTCTCCCCTTCCCCTGGCCCCCTTCCCTTTCTCTCGCACCCCTCAACTCTACAATTCCAGCAGTCAGTACTTCTATGTATTCAGATGAAGACGGATTGTTTCCGTCGAAATATTAAGAAACAACGTGTGAGTGTTCTTCTTTTTTTTGTGTTTCTATATTGTGTGTTACTGTGTATTATATACCCTTGATCAAAAAGTTCCCGGAATAACCACCGTGTGGCGCTCCCATCGTTCCGATTTGAGTTCTGTT
The DNA here is from genome assembly GCF_022747635.1 of Hetaerina americana. Classification (NCBI taxonomy): domain Eukaryota; kingdom Metazoa; phylum Arthropoda; class Insecta; order Odonata; family Calopterygidae; genus Hetaerina; species Hetaerina americana. Next base: position 2,595,446 of record NW_027286719.1, on the reverse strand, counting down.
TTTTTTGTTAAATTGGTACATCTGTTGTTGATATTCCCTTTAAATCTTAGTGTCATAACTTGACATTTGCAAAAGTTACTTAGCCAAGAGTACATCTATCTCTGTGTGTGTTGGCGATTTTTTACAATTGCAGAAATGGATTTAAATTTGCAACAACGAACTTGTATTAAATTTTGCGTAAAAAACGGATTTAGTGGCGCACGGACGTTGGAAATGTTGGAAAAGTGTTTCGGCAACGATTCTCTAAAAAAAACGGTCGTTTACCAGTGGCACGAGCGGTTCAGAAGTGGTCGTGAGTCAATCGAAGATGATGAACGCAGTGGCAGACCATCGACATCGAAAGTCGGTGAAAAAATTGATAAAGTAAAAGAAATGTTGGTCAATAACCGCAAATTAACCATCAGAGAAATAGCGGAGGACTTGAACATTGCCTATGGATCCGCCCAAGACATTGTGGTTAATGATTTGGGTTTCCGTCGTGTAGCAGCAAAGTTGGTGCCAAAAGACCTCAATTTCATGCAAAAAAGAGACCGTGTTGACGTCGCAAAAGACATGATTTGCGAGGCTGAATCCGATCCCACATTCATCAAAAGGATCATTACTGGAGACGAGACGTGGGTTTATGAGTACGACACGCAATCCAGACATCAGGCAAGTGAATGGCGTTCACCAAATGAGCCGAGACCAAAAAAACCACGTCGTTTTCAGTCAAAAAAGAAGGCAATGCTGACGGTTTTCATGGATTACAACGGTGTAGTGCATCATGAATTTTTGCCAGAAGGCCAGACAGTAAACAAAGAGTATTATTTGGGCGTTATGAGACGTTTGCGTGAAGCAATTCGCCGAAAGAGACCAGAAATGTGGGCAGAAAACTCGTGGATTTTGCACCATGATAACGCACCGTCGCACAGTGCTATCATTATTCGTAATTTTTTGACGAAAAATGCAACAAATACCATCCAACAGCCACCGAATACACCTGATTTGGCTCCCTGTGACTTCTTTCTGTTCAATCGAGTTAAAAAACCATTACGGGGAACGCGTTTTAGCAGCCGAGAGGAAGTAATGGAAAAATCGCAGGAAGCACTGATGGACATACCGAAAACCGAATATAAAAAATGTTTCGAGGATTGGATCAAGCGCTGGCATAAGTGTGTTGCAGTCGATGGGGATTACTTTGAAGGGGACAATATAGATTTAGATGAATAAACTTGTATTTTTAATTTTCTGAATAAATTCCGGGAACTTTTTGATCAAGGTAGTATATATATATATATATATATATATATATATATATATATATATATATATATATATATATATATATATATATATACATTCAAACACGAAATCCCGCCAAACGGCGAATAAATACTCATATATACAGAAACAGATATAAGGAAAAGGGATAGGAACACATATAAAGGACGAACACAATAGAGGTGGGGAAGGCGGAATCGAACGGATCACAAGAGTAAAAATATTTCCTCAACCGGGACTCGAACACCGGAATATTTTTACTCTGGTGATCCGTTCGATTCCGCCTTCCCCACCTCTATTGTGTTCGTCCTTTATATGTGTTCCTATCCCTTTTCCTTATATCTGTTTCTGTATATATGAGTATATATATATATATATATATATATATATATATACAATGGGCTGACACAATATAACACAAATAGAATAGAATAGCAACATTTAAAAGACACTCACACGGATAATTGTTCGAGCTTTCGGCCCTCTCAGAGGCCTTCTTCAAAAGAGACTGAAAATATGCTGTTGCTTTGGAGAGGGGAAAGAAGTATGGGCGGGGAGGGGAGGTGTGGAGGGAATGCTGGGAGGGAAATTAAAGATGGCGGTTAAGGGTGGGAATTTTGAAAGAACGGAAAGCTAGTATGTAGGTCAATGTTGGTCAATAACCGCAAATTAACCATCAGAGAAATAGCGGAGGACTTGAACATTGCCTATGGATCCGCCCAAGACATTGTGGTTAATGATTTGGGTTTCCGTCGTGTAGCAGCAAAGTTGGTGCCAAAAGACCTCAATTTCATGCAAAAAAGAGACCGTGTTGACGTCGCAAAAGACATGATTTGCGAGGCTGAATCCGATCCCACATTCATCAAAAGGATCATTACTGGAGACGAGACGTGGGTTTATGAGTACGACACGCAATCCAGACATCAGGCAAGTGAATGGCGTTCACCAAATGAGCCGAGACCAAAAAAACCACGTCGTTTTCAGTCAAAAAAGAAGGCAATGCTGACGGTTTTCATGGATTACAACGGTGTAGTGCATCATGAATTTTTGCCAGAAGGCCAGACAGTAAACAAAGAGTATTATTTGGGCGTTATGAGACGTTTGCGTGAAGCAATTCGCCGAAAGAGACCAGAAATGTGGGCAGAAAACTCGTGGATTTTGCACCATGATAACGCACCGTCGCACAGTGCTATCATTATTCGTAATTTTTTGACGAAAAATGCAACAAATACCATCCAACAGCCACCGAATACACCTGATTTGGCTCCCTGTGACTTCTTTCTGTTCAATCGAGTTAAAAAACCATTACGGGGAACGCGTTTTAGCAGCCGAGAGGAAGTAATGGAAAAATCGCAGGAAGCACTGATGGACATACCGAAAACCGAATATAAAAAATGTTTCGAGGATTGGATCAAGCGCTGGCATAAGTGTGTTGCAGTCGATGGGGATTACTTTGAAGGGGACAATATAGATTTAGATGAATAAACTTGTATTTTTAATTTTCTGAATAAATTCCGGGAACTTTTTGATCAAGGTAGTATATATATATATATATATATATATATATATATATATATATATATATATATATATATATATATATATATATATATATATATATATATATATATATATATATATATATATATATATATATATATATATATATATATATATATATATACATTCAAACACGAAATCCCGCCAAACGGCGAATAAATACTCATATATACAGAAACAGATATAAGGAAAAGGGATAGGAACACATATAAAGGACGAACACAATAGAGGTGGGGAAGGCGGAATCGAACGGATCACAAGAGTAAAAATATTTCCTCAACCGGGACTCGAACACCGGAATATTTTTACTCTGGTGATCCGTTCGATTCCGCCTTCCCCACCTCTATTGTGTTCGTCCTTTATATGTGTTCCTATCCCTTTTCCTTATATCTGTTTCTGTATATATGAGTATATATATATATATATATATATATATATATATATATATACAATGGGCTGACACAATATAACACAAATAGAATAGAATAGCAACATTTAAAAGACACTCACACGGATAATTGTTCGAGCTTTCGGCCCTCTCAGAGGCCTTCTTCAAAAGAGACTGAAAATATGCTGTTGCTTTGGAGAGGGGAAAGAAGTATGGGCGGGGAGGGGAGGTGTGGAGGGAATGCTGGGAGGGAAATTAAAGATGGCGGTTAAGGGTGGGAATTTTGAAAGAACGGAAAGCTAGTATGTAGGCGGATTCACGAGTTCTCACCTCTATGTTGGTGGCTGAATCAGGTAGGGATTCTAGGATGCTGAGAGCAAAACACTGGTCGAATGAAAGGTTGAGGGAATTGGCGTGTGAAGGGATAGGTAGGGAAGAGAGTGAGGCAGAATTGCAGGAGTACCGGTGATTATCCATTCGGATGGATAAGGAGGTAATGCATTCACCTATGTAAAAGGAAGTGTAATGTTTGCATGATAAAAGATATATAGTATTTTTTGAGAGGCAATTAGCGTGGGAACGAGGTGAGGGGGCAATGAGGGGATGTAGGGAGAGGGGAGTAGGCATAATAAGAGGACAGGTTTTACATTGGGGGCGGTTGCAAGTTGGGGAAATTATTCACGGGGGGGCGCCAAAGGGTTGGTGGATCTCAGAAGGTTTTTGAGATTGGCGGGTCATCTGTATGCGATAGATGGGCATTGGGGTAGTAAGGATGAGGTCGCGTCATTGTCATGTAAAATTGGAAACAGTTCTTTAAGGAGGGTTTTCAGTCTGTGTGATCCGGGGAAATAGGTGGTGCAAAGGTTGAGTCCTGCGTCAGATATGGGCTTGTTATTGTATATATATATATATATATATATATATATATATATATATATATATATATATATATATATATATATATATATATATATATGCCGCACCTAAGCTATGTGAATTTTCGGGTACCAGATCCTCCTGAGAAACCATAATCGGCACAGGGAAAGGAACTGGCATTCTGCCCTGATGTTTAACTTTCTCCACGCTGCCGGACTTATTACTGGGTGAACTCTACCATCACCTACCAAACCGACCTTAGCGTTGATTACGGTGTTTATGGTTATTGGTTTATATAAAATAAACGCGCATACAGATCTATCCTTATGGACGCGGTAGAAAGGTTTCTGCGTTCTGATGACCTGTGGAGTTATGCTAGTGGGATCAATGGTGTTTGCTCCTTGTAGGGTCACCCTTGCCCGATAGGTCGAAGGGTGGGAGCCATGCAGAACGTAGTCCGTATCGTGCCAAGCCCGGCGGCGGGAGGGGCAAGGCTTCTGTATCTCGTGGAATCCTTCCAAGGCGAAGAAGCATAGTAGGACCAAACCAGGTAGAATGATAGGCCGATGTTGAGGACACGGAAACCACATTATATAAAGCGATAGATGGATAGAAGAAATATAGATATTATAGGGCTGTGCGAGGTGTTTTGTAGTTTTTCGGGGCGGATTCAGATCATTATTTTGTACTAATGGTGGGTAAGGCCAGATCCACGATAAAACTGGGAAGATGGTTGATGAATCGAAGGTCTAAAACAACACTACCGGAAAAATTAATAGGAATATGGTTAGAAAACAATGGATTTCTGATGAGATAATTAGAAACATAGACAAGAGAAGGAAATTGATGAATGTTGGCACAAATACAGGTAGAAGGAAGTATATAATGCGTTGACTAATAAACTGAAGCGAGAAACAAACAGAGCAGGAGAGCGTGGTGGAAGACGCAGCGCGAGGATATGGTAAAAGTACAAAGGAAATTTGTCATTGGTTCACTTCTTGGGAAGACGGATGCACAGTTAGAAGAGGTAAAAAAGGAAACTCCGGGTAAACAATCAAGGATAAGCCAGGAAAAGAGTTGTTTGGCCTGGGGAAAATTCAAGAGAGATGGAAGGAATATATAAAGGAACTATACGGTCAAGACTTTAGGCCATTCAACTTAGTCTTAGATAATTTGATGCAAATGAGGATAGCTTAGGACCAGGCATATTTGATGGCGAAATTTAAAAGGCTTTAAGGCAGTCGTAATAAAATAAGGCCTTGGAGTTAGACAAACGTAAAGACTTCGGAATACGTAGGAGGAAGGATTTTTAAGGACTAATTCCATAACATCGACCATTGATACACAGGTGGCATTCATGAGGGAGGAATTTGGTCGGAAGATTTCTTCAGAACAGTGTTAGTTCCTATTCCAAACAAGGGAAAGGCAGCCATATATGTAGATTACACAGCAATAGGTTTGACTTCCCTCGCAGCCATGGTGGTACTTAGGATTATCAATAATTTGATGGAGAGCAGGGAAAATGATTACTTAGGGGGATGAACAGTTTGAGTTCAGAAAGCGTGGAAGCACGCGTGACGCCATATCAGTAATAAGGTCCTTGATAGATACAGGGTTCGTCCGGAAAATAAGTGTACTGAGCTCAGGAAAAAAAATTTATTACACTTTTACATATCTTAAGCTAATATTCCTCAAAATAGGACCCTTGTGAGTCGATACACTTGTTCCAGCGGCGTTCCCATTCCTGGAACGCTCCCGCGAAGGCATCATCGGGAACCTCTCGAAGACACGTCGTCACGGCCTCTTTGACGGCGTCCAAAGTCCCGTATCGCGTTCCTTTCAAACTCCCCTTTATCTTCGGGAACAGAAAGAAGTCCGGTGGTGCCAAGTCCGGGCTGTAGGGCGGGTGCGGCAGCGTTGCCACGCCGTGCTTGGCCAAGAAGTCCGACACGACAAGCGCGGTGTGAGACGGCGCATTGTCGTGATGACGCCGCCAGATGTTTTTGATCGCTGGCCGGACGCGGGCGACTCGTTTTCGAAGCCTGTGGAGCACTTGGACGTAAAATGCAGCATTTACAGTTTGTCGTTCAGGTACAAATTCGTAGTGGACGACTCCCCTTTTGTCAAAAAAGACAATGAGCATCGCCTTGATCCGAGATTTGCTCATGCAAGCTTTCTTTTGACGGGGTGATGATGGGGTGTGCCACTCCGCACTTTGTCTCTTCGACTCCGGGTCGTACTCAAAGATCCACGTCTCGTCACCCGAAACAACGTTCTCTAAAAAATGTGGATCATTTTTGCAGTGATCCGCAAGTTGTGTCGCGATTTCCAAACGATTGAGTCTTTGATCATCACTGAGTACTTTCGGCACCAACTTTGCACAAATTTTTCGCATCTATAATTGCTCCCTAATAATCTCGTGCACTATTGTTTTTGGCACATTACACTGCTCTGCTGTCATCCGAACACTAAGACGACGATCAGAGTTCAGTACATCGCGAACTTTTCGCACATTTTCGTCGGTGAGTGTCGTTGATGGGCGTCCAGGCCGTGGTTCGTCGTCGACCTCTTCTCTGCCCTCCACGAACATCTTGTGCCACCGAAAGATCATGTTTCTGGACATGGCTGACTCCCCGTAAGCCTGGTTAATCATACCGACAGTTTCGGTAGACGATTTCCCAAGCTTTACCGCAAATTTGATGGAATAACGCTGCTCCAAAAACTTCGGCATCGCGTTCCGTGACGTGGGTCGAGCGTGGAGGTTCGCGTTAACAGAGCTCCTCACTACACCACAGCTCAGAGCCGACTGCCTTTTTCAGCATCGCTTGCCAACATACCCCCCTCCAATCGCAGCCCGTCAGAGCGGTGCTGGGCGCGCCTGGAGCGGCGGGAAAAAATCAGTACACTTATTTTCCGGACGAACCCTGTATATAGTTAGAGGTCTTTATTTGGGCGAAATTAAGACCTAATTGTCCCTTCTTCCATTTAACCCATCGTCATATACATATTATATTAGGTATAAAACTTATAGTTACATTCACTCGTGCACATAAATGCATATAGAAAGACATATAGTAAATTATTTGAGCTGTAGCTATAGCTTTAAATACATTTGGAATGTAGTTGAAACAAGATGATAGGCACAGATTGGAGCCTTAAATATATAAATACATGCATACACCTATATCGAAGACTGCATCAACGTGTCCATTATCAATTCCAAACCTGACTGCACGCCTATCGAAATTCCACACCAGGGATGACAGGGCGGCACACGCTCCGAGGAAAGAAACGAATACGTTTTGACGAGATTCGTAGCTTAGTACCTGTCAGGCGGAGGGAGTGTGTGTACTAATGGGTGGGAAAGAGAGTGCTGTTGAGACAGGTTTTGCAACTGCTAGTTGTCGGCGTGGGTTTACGATTGACGTTAGACCAAGGTCGGTGTTTTGTATTTTTCAGGATGTTAGGTGGATTGGTAAGTGGTAAAGTGGAGATATGGTTGCTTATTGGTGTGTTTTACCTGGAGAGAGGTGCGAGATTTTTTATCAGCAAGAAATATGTGGACGATCAGGAGAGGAATGTTATCTCCAAGGACGATGTAGTAGAGGCTAAGGAAACAGGAGAGGAGGCGCTGGGGTGGGGGAATACATGTGTTTAGGGAATGGTTGGAGGTAGTGGCCCGCGCACTTCCTGCAATGTAATTTACCAACCGAAAAAATTACTGATGTCTTAAATCTTAAAATATGCCGAGAGCGATACTTGGGACCCATTGTTCCGGGAGAAGGGTTCCTATCGGGGTATACAGTCGTCCGATACGAAGCTAAGGTATGTTTTCAGTTTATTCCCAAGAGATAGACCGGGATTATTTTCATTTATACAATTTTGACGCATTCCAACTCTATGATGTCTATATCTCCCGGTCAGAGAGTATTGTTGGGCATGGTGATTGGTTACAGACACAAATACAATTTAAATTAAGGTGCGTGGAAAATACGTAATCGATGGATATTTAGGGGAACATGCTACGCAAGGCCGGTTTAATTCCTGGAAATAGGTATTGGCGGGTGGTTTTGGATTCATCCTGCGAGTGTGCTACCGAATCCCACCATTCCCCAGCACCCCCTTCTTCATCGAAGACCAGCTGATTCAAAGACTGCAATGAATGCTGAAATGCGTCACTATTGTTCCCTGACTCGCTGTCATTATCTCTGAAATTTACCACTCTCAACGGATGAATTATCTTAAATGTCTATGTGCTCTTCTCACTTGTGGGCGATGGCATAGACACGGCGAGGCAATACTTTTGAGGAAAACCTAAATACCTGACACACCTTGAAAATAATAATGGTTTAAAGGGTCACTTGCAAACATTCGTCAAGGGAACGACAACTTTTTCGAGACAAGGCGCACGTCAAGTGTCCGAGCAGCACTGAAGACGCGCACATGGGCAGCGGGGTGAGTGTTGGCCCTCGGAACTCCGAGGGTGGGCAGGCAGGCCTCGTGCATTGGCGATAGAGGGCGGGATTTGAGCAGAGGCATCCAATCATTGCATTTTTATGGGAGCCATTAATCTCCTAAAAATACTTCCTTCTGTTCAGTGAAGAACCGTCATTAAAAATCACGTAATCAGTTCATTCCTTCATGCTTTTTCAGATCGACATAATATATAGTATTCATAAAGTTCATTCGAAAAAACTTTTATAATTTAATGATACATGGTTTGTGTATCATTTAATTATAAAAGTGCCATTTGATAAAGAATTTATTACCATTTTGATTGTTTTTTTATTATTATTACCACCTTTATTTAATGCCAAAATTGGATAACTCGGTGGATATAGCTTAAACCACGCAAAAAAAGGAGAGAAGTCGGCCAACAAAATTTCTCAAGGTTCCGGGAAAAAACTTCTCGGTTGACCTAAAATTCAGGGTGAAGGCACTGCAGTGCATTTGATCAAGATGTGCGTTCTGATGTTTAGCATACCTGTAGATAGGAGTGGTATTTGGTCGCGGTAGTCCAAGGGCAGAGCGTTGGACTACTGAGGGTCCGGTTCGATTCCCGGACAAGGCGCTGTGGGAACCTGCAATTCCACCCAAGCTATGTGATTTTTCGGGTACCAGATCTTCGTGGGAAATCATAACCGGCACAGGGAAAGGAACTGCCTCCCCTACACTGATGTGTGAATTTCATACGCTGTATAGAGCTTAGTACTGGGTGAACTCTATCATCACCTACCAAACCGACCTTCGGGTTGATTACTGTTTATGGTTTTTACATAGGTGGTGGGAGCAATAAATAAAATAGAGGAATAGGGACCAAGGACGGTTAATGTGGACGTTTTGCGTAAAATATCCGTTGAGTTGGGGCCGTTCTACGTTTGCCCACATCCGATAACAGAGTAAACTAGTCAATATACTTGTTCGCACTGGATTGGGTGTTGCGTAGCCTGTTTACCGTAGTACTTAAATTATTTTTAATTGAAGTTTCGCTAAGTATACATAAGAAAATTCTTTTTAAACACTATATCCATACCGGTCATTGGAAAATAGTACTCGTTGCACCGATTTACGGGGTTCGAACCTATAATTATCTGCGGATACCTCGAAAACATATATTGGATGTAGCCATCCATCGTTACCCACCTACCCCTCATCCCTAACCAGTGGCATACTCGTACTATTTGCAGCGTGCTAATGTTCTTAGACAATCTTATTCTACTCTTTTTTCCTAAGAGTTATAGTTTCAATTAGAATGCATTTGAAAACATTGTGCGCTTCGCCCCATCCGTAACTTGTAACTATTCTTTTTTTACATCTTTACTTAGCGGAGCTGCCTTCGATTTCCTTCCCTTGGCAAATGCCCTTTCGTCTATCGCTACAGCTCCATTGCATTTAAAATGGGAAGAAGGCAATTAGAACTGGAAACTGACAGAGATTCACTAGGGAGCTAGTTCAGGGCAGTTTGAAGCAAAATGGAGTTAAAATTGAGCATTTGCATGACTTAGATATTTAGGCAGCATTTCTGGGGGGGTCCTGGCGCAGCAATGAGTGCGGAAGAAGATTAGCGTAGACAAAAGAATAATTTGCAGAGAAAGGGGAATACGTACTGTTCACCTTCTGTCCCTGAGGAGCAAAGTCATAGTGAATAACGCCATTTTAGTTGAAAAATACTATTTATTTTTAGGACAGACTAGGTGCAAGTATGCTGTGAAATGCTGTGTGGTTCATAATATTGGTATTTAAGGCATAAGATGTTCATATTTTTAGATGCACGTAGAAAAATGCGTAAAGTTAGTTGTATCAAGGACCAAGGGGGTCGAATTTATCAGGAAATAAGAAGAACCGCGTTGGGCTGAGAAACCAATGAGGAGGGAATTGGAGACAAGGAAGTTGAGTCAGGACGATAAGAAAAGGCTCGAAAACTTTAATAAGGAGCGTGGTTTTTTATGCCTCACAAACGTGGCCGTTGAAACAACATGCTTAATATAGATTGTAGGCTTTTGCAATGCGGATGTGAAGAAGGGTGAAATGGACACTATTGTATTAGCTTTTCGTCGAGAAAATTCATTATAATATATTTATGCCCACATGTTTTGCTGTGATCAGGAATGACGAGTTTTTTGAATTTATTATTAGAGAGAGTGAGGAGAATAGCGGGACAAAAGTTTCTTAATATTGAATTAGTCCTAAAAAAGCGCAGGCGTATTTACTACCTACTATACAACGATGAAACGTATCACCATGCATGTTTAGGGAATAAAAATTATCAAGTGAAACTGGAGATGAATCTTGTCGACGAAGTCAGCCGCTCCGTGGCGTCACACGCCGAGAGGAGGGACACCTTCGATAGAACATTGACGATATTCAACTTTTGTTTTGGTGACGGAAAGGAACACCACATTTTCATTGATAAAATGTTACTATTTCCTTGCTTCGAAAATATTCAACTAAGACGTTATAATCTTGACGTTTTTCTCGCAATCAAATGAAATTCGGTTTCCAATGCAGGCATGCGAAATATCCGCCCAATTGAATGAAATGGCGGACTCAATTTATAAAATTCAATTAGATAATTACTACCCACAGATGGTGACGCTCTTCACTAAAATGCATTATATAAACTGCATTATCTCTTAAATGCGACGTCTTAATAAATAAGAGTCCGACATATTATAGACGTCTTGCGATTTTTAAAGGCTTCAAGGGCCGTATTCCAAGACGTCCCTCGACAATGAGTCTAATGTTCTTCCCAGTGAACCCCAGACCCTTCTCCTCAGTAATTAAAGGGGATAAACTATTCGAGCACATTCTGAAGATAACCCTCCGCCTCCTCGGCCTCAAGTAGGACTGGATTCACGAGACGTGACGTGCCGCCAGAGTAACAACAATTGTTTCGATTTCATATATTACATACACAATATACAGTAAGTAGTGAATTTAAAAAATCGCTAAATAAAAAGCGTCAAGTTATAGTTTTTTAAATAAATAAATGTTACTCGACTGCTCGACTGAACAAAGCGAAAGTTCAAATAATAATGATTAAAAAGTGACATTGGTAAAAATGAATGTCCACAAATAGTTTTATGATAGAATTGTTCAAATAAAATTCGTTTCAAAGATGCTAGCAAAATAAATCTGTTCACTCATATTTACTTCGCTGTTGATGTCTCCGAGTCATGCGACGACATTAGTAGATATACATCCGACTTATAAATACGTTCTTTGGAAACAACACAATGGAGTATTATTTCGTTGAATGCTATATTGTTAGTGAAAGAGGACTCCGTCCCAGCCATCCATTGCTTCGAGAATACAGGCCGTTTAACATTGCCATTTCGTCTGTGACATTGAAGTTTCCACAGGACACTCTTCCAAGAGGATGATGTCGCTCTGCGGCCCGCTAGAGCCAACGTGAACAATCGGAATTGGGAAGGTCCTGAGTAGAGAAAGTGGGCTTCGCGGCTGACTACGCTTTGGTTTCTCAATTGGCACACTTCGTAAAACTGTGGCAAAACTGACCGGTATGGAATTATCGTCAATGAAACAAATGAAAATGCTGCTCAACATGACGCGTGTACCGTTAGGGCCCGTAACTTTGCATAACCAATCTTATGTTGCATCTCAAGGGAAACGAAAAGCATTAGACGAACGAAGCAACAGACTATACTGTCGGCACGTATGATATATTCAAGGTAAATATATTTAATGTATCGTTGATTTTCAATAAATTGTCGAAAAAATACATCGGCATATTTTGGCCATCCATATTGACAAGTAAATATGATATTTCTGAGGGATGCAAGGCTATTTCATTTGTTTTAATTATTTCAAATCAGTGTCCAATATTTTTTTCATATATTTTCGGCGAACTGATTAAAGAAATTCACTGGTTTGGGTCTACTTGCTATTGATTTGAACCTAATCCCATAATTAATCAGTACTTGTCGTTCATGTTAAACTTTAATCGGGCACATTGGCAATCAACTTGTATTAGTCGTTCTGAAAGTCCCTTGCAGCTCCTTACCAAACTGCGATCGCACCTATCCTTCTTCGAAATATCCTTCCCTCCACATCGCCACTTGGTCGCTAGGTGCTAATTGTTCCAGTGGTGTCCCTCCTCCAGCCCTTGCCTGCCCCCACAACTCTCCGCCCGATCCCTCTCTCCCTCCCCCGGCTCACTGCCAGTCCCTGCATTATGAGACCTCCTGCTCTTCTATTGCACTGCCTGATTATTTCAGTTATAACTGATTGCATTGCACGATATTAAACAATGATTCCGTTGTTATTACCAAAATTGTTTTCCTTTAAGGTTTCGAGTGGTGCCTAATGGCCAATAAACCATAGCCGTTTACGCACCTGTACATCCTAGCACCCAATATGCTTTAGTAATTGCTTATTTGCAAAGGCATTGTAAGCAAATTAAAGTGACTATGATATTACACAAAAGAATTAGTTACAAACAATAAGTCTACGTGGATTTTTTAAAGACTTTAAATTCTTATTTCCGTTCTAGTTTCACATAATCCCATGTAAAGGTCTTATTATTTCAATAAAATCTTATTTTACTTTTTGTCTCATGGGTTTTTGCTTCAATTAGAATAAATTTCCAAAAGTTGTGTGCCACGCTATTTAAGTCCCAACTAATCTTTTCTTTACAGTCTTCGCCTAGTTGTAGCTGCCTTCGATTTCCTTTTCTTGGCAAATACTCTCTTGACTGTCACTACAGGACCACTGCAATTAATATGGGAAAAAGAATATTCACTAGTGAAAACTGATGAGGCTCTCAAGAGATATGGAGGCTAATTCAGGGCAATCTAAAGCAGGAGGGAAGGAAAATTGAGCATGAGGATGGCTTAGATATTTAGGCATGATTTCGAGGGGATTCTACCATATTAATGAGGGCGTAAAAGGAAGATTTACGTTGACGAAATAACAATTTTCAGAGAGGAGGGAATAGTTACTGTTCACTCTCTGTTTTTGAGGTGCAAACTCTTTGTGAATAACAAACTTCGAGTCGAAAAAGATGACGAGAAAAAGAATACTTATTTTTGGGACAGACCATGCATACCGTGCAGCCCATTTTATTTCAGAAATTTGGTATTTTACGCATGAAAATTATTGACTTTTATGATGCATGTAGAAGAGTGCATAAAATTAGTTGTATCAAGGACCAAGAGGGTCAAAGACGTCAGAAAATAAGCAGAACTACGATAGGCAGAGAAACAATGAGAAGGGAATTGAAGACAAAGAAGTTAGAGCAGGATGTTAAGAAAATACTCAAAATTTTTATAAGGAGCGTGGTTTTGCATAGCGGGAAAACATAGTCCTCGAAGAAACATGGTAAGCGTAGATTTCTTCCGATTGGTACTCATTTCTTGGTATCTACACTCGTATAATCTGGAAATCATCATTGTACGACTCATTTCTTCAAAAAAAAAGTGATATGCTGAGGCCTCCAATTTTCCAATACTCCTACTGATATCATTCACTTTTTAATTCCCATTTGTTATCTCCCTTCCCATTTGTTACCTCCCAATCAGAAACTTGAAACTGATTTCAAATTCTTTGATTAAATTCTTAAGTACATCACAGAATTCCCTCAACTGCTTTCTGCTATCGATTTTCTGGTATCTTCATGAACTTTAAACGGATGCACTCATCTGTCTCCACGTGTCCATTCTCAGAATATCGCTCACCCATCATTCGTTTTCATTCTATGTATCCTCTTTAAATTCCACATAATGGATCTGCTTTACCATCCCTGAATGCACTAACCAACTTAGCTCTCTTTCTCACCTCTCTCGATTACTTCCTTTGAAACACCCGACCACACACATCATGAGCACATAATTTATCATTAAGCCTTCCCATGTCACCATCACCCACCTATCCTTCTTTATGACCAATTCTAGCCCCATGACATTCGATATAGGAAGTTCCTTCTTCTTTACACCTTTCGTCACTTCTTCCAGGCTGCGCCATTGGAAGCAGATGAATCCATCCAAGACCGTGGTCATCTTCAAGAAAAATTACTCTCCGATGTTCCCTTTAATCCATTTATCTGGCCCCAATTCATGGAAAGCATTTTCCTTCTCTGGTCCTATGATGCAAAATCCCTGAACTCCTTCATCTGTGCCCTCAATGCCTGTTCCTCTTCTGTCTCCATAATTTCTTCTAGAAATAACCTCTCTAGAGGTGGACGTTTCTTTCAATCATAACTAATTTCACATTTGGTCCAGATGACATCTACCTACAGGCGACAAAGCCTCTTAAGGAATGCATGCCATGCCCTCCACGGAGGTCATGACATTTCATTCTTGAATGATCGAGCTGAAAGCTGTGGAAATGAAAACCCAGAGGAGGGCCAGATCAGTTAGGATAGGTACTTGTAATTTTAGGATGATGATGATGGTAGGGAAGCCGGGAAACTTTAAGAGATAAATTGGTGTACAGACGTGATTTTTTGAGGTGAAAACAAGAGATGTGGTAGATTCCTTGGGTGACAGTTTCAGAGTAATTTATAATTAGAGTCAAAATGTAGAGATTGTAGTAGTGAATACAAAACTTGGATGATGGGGAGTGAATACAGATTAATGATCACCCATCACTGTAAGTACCACTTTTTTCCCTCCGATTAATTCTCATAAATCCACTCTAAAGGACATATTTCCAATCCTCTGAAGCCATGATACCATAACACGAAACATAATGCTGTAATTTTCCGTACATTAGGTTATTTATGGGTACTCCATGTATCTTTCAGACCAACTAAATTGTGTCTCTGAAATTGTACACTGTCAATTCAATTCGGATGACATACTCAGGCCGTACATTTTTTATGCACCTGTTAGATTATACCATGGTTTACGTAGATGGATGAACATTGTCATCAACCTATTCCGCCACCATGAAATGAAAATTTAAAAGGAAGAGGAAAGGTAGGAAATTATAAAAGTGAAATTTTTAAGAATTAATGGGAAGAAATAATAAGGGTTAGGTACTAAACAACTTTTAAAAATACATGCATTAGTAAAGAGGATGAGATACAAGAATAATTCAGGCTTTTTGGAAGCAAATGAAAAATCACAATCTAATATCATCAGCAAATATTTCCATTCCACTAATTTCTTATGTTTATCAATATTCTGCTGGGTAAGTTAGTTTTAATAAAAATAGAGATCAACCTACGCCACATTACTTTATGCAAGAGTACATTGTCCTGGAAACAGTAATGCCTGAACTTCATAAAGCAAACTCTCGCTCTGTATACTTCCTGCCTCCATACACTCGGTATTTTGTTTCAAAGGTCAGCTGTTGATATTTAGCTTACTGCCTCAGCAATCAAGTTTCCAATGCACTTGTTGATTAGTTTACTTTACATTATTAACTTTTGTTTTTAGAAATTATGATCTTTGGGAAAGCATCTTTCCCCAAAGACTTTTATTGATAGACTTGGTATGCATGCGTGTGTATATATATACACACCTATGCATGCATGTATGTGTGCGTATAAATCCTGTATGTGTTGCACTGGCAGTATACCTTGGTAACAGATTTCACAATGATAACTGCTAATCTAATGGAGTTACACTCTTTGAAATTTTTGGATTATTAAAATTGTCCCAACAGGACCATATACACTGAAAATGGATAACAGTATTTCAACTATTAGTGATTACATTTCTTTTAGTAATATGAGACATGATGATAGTGCACAGTCTATAAAAATTGAACATGAATATTGCATCTCATAGCAAATAATTCCATCTAATTCTGATGACTCATTAACATAAAACTTGTTGCATATATTGGGAAACTGAAGCAATGGCATTTGAATATGAGTTCTTTGTCTGCAACACTGCATACTATAACCTCTTCCATATCTGAGAGCAAACTGATTGGAGGGGAAGAACCTAGTGCACAGGAAGCCTAGTACATTCTGTCGTGTTCCGTGTAGGTGTCATTAATACCCTCCAGAATGTAAATCGACACACACTATATTAGATGGTGTAAAGTCCAGTGTGTTTGTGTGATAATCCCAGATTGTAGTAATATGAACCTCCTACCATTCCATTTTCTTCACAGAAACTTACAAAATAACACCCTTATTAGTAGGTCTTTTTTTAAATGCTACACATACATGCATCATAATTTCACACACAGCAATATAATTTCCTTTTTTCAATGCAAACTTGCATGGAAAAAAAGGAAATTATGTTGCTGCACCCTGCATTATGTAATATTTTTATTTCTTGTAATCAATGGTGTAACCCTAAAACTTACAGTTTGGATTTGTATTTCATAAAATTACCACTGAAAAACCTCAATATTTTTAACAGGTACTGACAAAGTCATTTTTTTCCAAGAAAGCACAGCAGGCAAATTTTTTTTCCTGAAATGCTTTCCCATGCATTATGATTATTAAAAGCAATATTGTAAGTTTAAACATCATTAGACATCACATATTTTTCTGTATGTCCTGTTAACTGCAACTGATACATTTATGAATATTTGGACAAAATAAATTGGGGTTGCTGCAATGATTTGCAATGAGAAAAATGAAAGACAGTTCTGAGTTCAGAACTTGATGTCTTATCATGGAAAAATTCAGATTATTCCATTAAAAAACCTATTTTTCAAAAATCATTCCATTCAAGAGACAGATTTAATTTTACAGAGTTTCTGTCTCAAAAGGGGTTATTGGTATGGTGGATTTAATGAAATTTCATATTGGGTAATTTTATTTAGAAAAAATTGGTTGATTTGACTTTGACTGACCCTGATGAGAGTAAAGGGGTCAGGCCAAAGTTTCCAGTCTTTGATTATTTTTCCAGCCTATTTATATGGGCAGAATTTGTCCTCCCTATCCTGGCAACATAAGTGAGCACAGTTCACTCTCAGAGATGGGTTTGAGATACATTTAAGTTACATGCAATTCGATCAAAATGAATATTTTCTACTTGAAAGGAATCTTTAGCTAATCAGGCAAATAATTAGCATTTGTGTTGAGATTTTTTTAATAAATTCCCATTATTTTTTGATTAAGTACCCACTCTCTTCCTTAATGAGAGTGCTGCTGATGTGAGTCATCATCTTTAGAAGATTGAATTTGCAGTTACATAGTTTTAACCATCCTAGATGTTTCATGAATTCCATTTTTAACCCAGCTTTGACTTCTAATCCTCCAAGTTTCAGTAGGTCTAGTGGATTACAAAATTATAGTAATAAAAAATTACCACACTATGCACTTTATCATACCAGGTCATTATCAAAATCAAAGCCTTCTGGTTGGTATATGTATATTTCCTCCTTTAGCCCAAAAAATCAGAATGTTGTCTATGCATTTATTGGCAAGTGATAAACTTCAAGATTCCTGTTCACAGCAAGAGCAGTAAGAAACAACCAAGAACTATGCATTACCTCAATACTGAACTGAAGACTCTTTGCAATCTATTCCATAGTACTAATATCCCTTAGCCCGCAAATATACTTTACATATATGACCTTCAGTATCTCTTTTCCCTTCAAATACTCGCCCATATCTTCTGTTGTTCTTAAACTCCAGCCTTATCTACTAACACCCATACTTCCTCACGAAAGAGTACAGCCTTCCATCGCCATTGCCCTTTTCTAGTGCCATTTTTATGGGGTAAAGAGCTTCACATACACACAAGGCATGGCCTTGTTGTCATCAGCAAAGTGCAATTCATAATTAGGGTTAACTTTGGACTTGACTAAGGTCAACTGAGAAATGACATTGATATAAACCAAAGCCATTAAATTAGGGATAAATACTGCAAGAAGTGGTCCAAGCTGTATAGAGATGTTTGGTTACAGTTTTGGCCAAGTCGTGTCACATTAACAAAATTATTTTGGTTTGGAACTCATATGTGACGTAAGGGTTGATCATAATGGCTGACCTGGACCACCTCAGCAGTTAGATTAAGCTCCACATCCCTGGTCCAATCTAAGCCACATTACTGCATACAATACAATACTTATACAATTTCCTAATACTCACATTTTTTTAAATGTGTCTGCATATCCAGGTAGATAGTGGTAAAATGAACACTGATGATAAGGGCCCATCAGTGCTATTAGTTATTTTAGTACTGATGTCGGTGGTATAAGAAAAATGTGGGGCCTGATCACACTCGTCTATGTGGCATAAGAGGCTATTTTCACAAAATAAGACCGATTTCCTTTGGTTTTTATTAAAAGAAAGTCGCAACCCATTTCACAACTTGTTAATTAATTTTGCATAATTACAGTTTGTATATCGGCTAATTGTGTGCAACTTGACTGAATGCTTTATCATAAGTCCAAGTCTAGCCTCTCCTTGATCTCTTGTTTTCTCTGATTATAGTATGCCTTCAGTGAATAACCTAGCCCCATTTAAAAGTTTCACTCATTTATAAACAGTGTAGGGTTTTTTAAATCAATGAAGTTAATAATAACAAGGAATTAGTTCAATAGTTTCAGCCTCAACTTTGTGGAAGTTCATTTTAATAAATGAAAAAGAAACACTTTGTTCCAATACACCAGGTACCTGAGGATGACGCCGTAGCGTCGAAACTAGTCGTACCTGTAATAAAGTGGTGGATTGGAACAAAGTGTTTCTTTTTCATTTATTAATAACAAGGAAATTTACGATATAACTTTCCATTATTTGCTCAAGACATTTGCAGGAGGGGGATGTGCCAGTAATAACTTATAGTAATATCATGATTATTTTATATTTCGACTATTTTGCATAAAGTGACATGAGGTATTTTCCACATGGGGAAGAGATTCCTTCTGTAAGCCATTGCTGCATAATTGGAGTCATACGCCATGCTGCCCTGTTAACCAAATACCTGAATGAGTTCAAAGCAAATTCAAGAGAGTTGCTAAACATTATGGCTAAAAAATGCCACAGGCATGGGGATGCGTAGGTTAGCTACACTTGGATATCTAACAGTCTTGAAGACAGCGGGCCCTACAAAAACTCACAGCGGGCCCTACAAAAACTCACAAATACAGGAAGCTCAAGAATATGTTTGCCATGGAGAGGCTAATCAACACCAGACTTTAGGCACATCAGCAAATCAGACCACCTTGATAAAAAGATATAGATTTTGATATACAAATTTATTGACTTATATTTCCATTGTCCAATAAATGATCACGGCAAAACTGCCATGGGCATTTTCACGGAGGCATTGACTTCACTTTCATTTGCCCAATTCCTCATTAGTCTTCTTAAAATAAACTCCCATTATTCCCAAGCTAACAAAATGAGACTGCTGCCTAAAAACCTCCCGTCAACCATCTGCTGCGGTGGGGCCCAAAATGAAGGTGGGAAACATCTGACAGGCCTCAAATACACTGCATTTAGGCAAAGAAACACCCAAGCACTTAATGACCATGTTCGAAATTTTGACCCAACTCATTCCAAGAGTATTCTCAAACATCTTTAAAATCCTGTCAACGTGAACGATTTTTACACTTTGAAATTGTTGCATTAAAATGCACATTAGTGGATGACTCCATTAAAAGTAACTGTTGTGGCTTCTCCTGCAATTTCTTTGGAAGAGCTCATTAACTACTGCCTATAAGATGCTATGGAATGAGTCTATTCATTTCATAGCTCAGTCATAGACTTTTTGAATGGATATTTGAAGACTGTGTGGTACTTATTTTTATTTTTAAAAATTGTAATTTCCACATAAAGAATAGGCATTTGAATAAGAACTGATGCAATGGTAGGCCACTTCATCTCAAACAAGTTTTGGAACAGCCCAAAAATATCATAATTGTGTGCTGATAATGACTTCAGGTCTAGGTTGACTATAGGGTATACATTAAGTTTCATTTGTGTACAAACTCCTAATTCCATTCCTGTAAAGAACTCAGTATGTTAATATTAGATTGTTATTGATCCACTAGTAAATAATTAATTATGCAGGATAAGTGAAGAGACAGGCTAATAAAAATAACGAATGTTTCATGCAAATCCAAGACAGAGTTGAACTATATCATAATGGCAATAAAACTGTTTGGATAACATAAATTGTATTTGTTGTACCTTATTAAACAAGTTGTACCAGCTAATATGGATCCCTTACAGATAAACGTCAAGGAAATTAGGAAACGATTCACAGCAATTCATGAACAGAAAACATTCATTCTAAAAAGCATCGTAATATATACATGCAATATCATGAAATAAATGAGGTCCAGTGCACACGGACAAGTTTAAAATCGCAATGTGAGACTAAGTCATAAATGAAGTGGATTTCGTTATTTCCAATATTCGGGTCAATTTTTATGCCAAAAGGATAATACTTCCACCAATATTGGCACTAATAAATGACCCTTGGTTAAATACGATGGTAATTGAATATCCTCGACATAGATCTGTAAATTTATGTAGTCGTATTTAGATGTAAAATTGATACAAAAATGGAAATGAAATATATTGTAGCAAAAGGAATGAACTTACAGCGTAGTCGGTTCATAAACTAACACAAAATGGTTAACTAAGACGGCCACCACACTGGTTCGGGTACAGGGGTAAATATTTGATCTTGAAATCAACATCCCAAGTACTTCGCTACACCTCATTTGTTAATAGTCCAGATTACATAGGGAAGTCAACATTTTCAAAGTAATTGAAATGTTTTCCCTTTCGATACTATGGTGTTACGATTCTGTAAGTTGATCTACAAAATCTTCACTACCAAGCGCGAAGATGTGATATGAATCATCTCCATATAACCTTTACTTTAGGATTCTTACTTCTGCTCTAGCGTCAGGGTCTGCTAACCTTGGAATAAGGTACAATCATAGGGTAGTATTGATCACGAGACCACTTGTTGGTAGCTTACTCCTCTCCTGATTTGGTTCTCGAGGTCATTTCAATTGAGTGCAGCTGAATTATATATCGTGTGATGTGATACAGATGACGAAATTCATTCTTCCGCAATCCCGCATAACTAACAGCTTGGAGGCTTGAGGGGTAAACAGATTGACACTCTTAGAAAATTAAAACGAGCACAACTTTGGGATAAGGAATATATCCTCTATAAGGCACGAACTAAGATGCGTGTAATTTCAAAACGGAGAAATTAAAAAAATTACACTCAATTTGAATAATTCTAAGGCCATTCGTGACAAATGCTCACATTAAGTTTTGATAATTTCAACTTAACATGTATTATTGGCAGTTTGTAATTACTTTCATTGCCATAATGGCTCGTTTACTCGATATAACTTAGATACACTTAAACTTGGCGACTCAGTTCGATAAAAAAACAATCCTATTCCCATGAATATTTAGAACGGGTTAATCTCGTTTATTTTCCCGAGTTAAAAACAAAATTACTAACATTCTTAACATACGTTTGATCACAATCATTAAAAACAGTCAAGGCGCGATCGGCGCTGTTAAGTGCGCAAATTTTGAAATCATTTCGTAAGAGTGAAATATACAAGATGTTATTAGTGGATACAATTATACATTTGAGAGACGTCAGAGTTCATGTAGATGAAAGCTTCCCTTTTCGGGTTTCTTATCTGCATAAGTTTCATACGTAAAGAGAATTTCACAAACCGGTTACAATTAATATACTTATTTGCTCTTGAACGCTACATAAAATGAAATATGCCCGCAACTTATTTGCGATATGAAAAAACTTTTTAAAAAATTCATATATTTACCTGGAAATGAAAAATTATTCCTCTGTGAAATAAGAGCTTAAGCTTTTAAAAAAAATCACGAAAGGCTGAAGGAGGCCGATCCCACGTGGAAGTGTGGCAACGTTGTTTTCTTGAACATGCGCAGTGTAAAATTTCTTTTTCTCTAAGCCCGACGGTATTTCTTTGCAGAAGAGGCGCACGGAGGCTTGCTGAAAGGGTACTCAACAGTGACTCTGCTTCGCTTCGTGCACCAGGTAGGATGGCTGAGAAAACCTTTGATAGACTCGGGCAAAGACCATGTCATTCATCTTCAGGGGAGGCAGTTTGCCCTGCAATGACACGGGGAATCGATCATATTAGGGACCCCAGGCTCAATAAGGTGAGTGAATACCGGTTTTTATTATATTATATATTTATAAATACCTTTGCGTTAAAATTTCAAATAGAGGAATTTTTTTTCGATAATACTGGTACCCGGCAAGTGTTTATCTTTACATTGCTGTTTTTAATTTTAATTGTCACCCCTGCAAACTACTTACTGCGTGCAATTGTGGCCGGGGAATTTTATTGATAAGTTAACGCGAACAATTCGGAAATAAGAACAATTTAGTGATGATCATTCAATGCTAAAAATCCTCATTATGTCTTAATTTACTGGACGTTTTCGAATATGCAATAGCTTCGGAGATATAGTGAGCTAATATGTTTTGTAAGAACGATGCCGAGTTGTTCATTTTTAAATATTATTTGTTTGAATGGTGATGAATTTTCAGTGAATTAATAGGAGTATAATATTGTATCATTGATTTGCCATAAAGTATATATTTTTCGTTTTTATGATACCAATCACAAATTGGATTTATTACCACATGCCTTATTTCCGTCGTTCGCTTTTCAAACCCCTTCAAGGGAGTAGTCGGGATCAGTTGGGTTCGTTGTCAATCATTATATCGTGCGGAGTCTCGAAGATTGTGTAGCTATTCCCAATGTTTGGTTGAAACGTATTCAAAACTTTTACGTGATTTTTATGAAACCTCATGGTTGGTGCTCTTGATATTATAATCGATTTAACAATTTATTCGTACGTTAAAAAATTGCCATCGTGTTTTTTGAACCTTGATATGCATGTGAATTGGGCCTTGAGCCCTTGAAATGTGAAGCATTAAGTTTCATTCTTGAGCGGAGCGTTCGAAATCCATGACTATTGTAATTGAAATAGTAGCCCGAGCAGTTTTGAGTGCCTCACCCGTGACGACCACTTAGTTACTCCCGCCCTTCAATCTGCCAGACCCGTGGCAATTTACAGATATTGTCCTTCACGGTGATGGAAAACTGATTCAAATGTCGTTCCACTCCGATCGCATCTATTCCATTTGCAATTGGTTGATGGGAAATTTTCAACGCGTAAAACTATAAAAGTTGTATCCGACTAGGGGACTCGGGTAGAAACAATTCATGGTAAAAGTTGTGGTAATTTTACACCATTGAATTCACCTATCTTGAAGTAATATTTGTATTCTTGAGAATCTCAAAAAATAGGCGATAAATGAGAAGAGCATTACTAATATACGTAAAGGTACCTCCACTAATACGCCTAAAATTTATAAATTAATTTCCTCTGGTACGGTGCATAAAATAAAAAAATGCCCGCAACTTATTGGCAACGTGAGAAAACTTTAAAAAAATGTCTTTACCCGGCAATGAATAATTGTTCATCTGTGAAATTAGCGTTAGTTATTCACCGACTTTTCATTCGAAGGTACCAAATCACGTGGGTGAGCGTTACGTTATCCACATTAAGATTTTGATAAATAAACTTTTCATATTAGTTGAACTGACGGACTACCCATAAAACCATCAACGCGTGATATCATTTCTTCGATCAAATTCTATCGCAATTACAGTAATATTTAAAGTGATATTTAGGTACTGCTTTGCTGCAGCGGTGTTGGTTACATTTAAGTGTAGAGAAAATACCATTTGGTGGGGAGACAGTTGATGCAACAGAATCTGAAGTCGACTTTATACCCGTTCAATAGACCGTTTCTCCACGATTCAGCAAATGGGGGTTCTTTGGATCAGTCACAGTACTTGTATGCTAGAGGCAATGTTTGGGTGGAGGCTGTTTGAAATACTTGCGAGTTTTCTTTTGACGAGAGACTCAGAATATTATATTTTCCAAATGCAAATGACGCCGATTTAAGATGATGAATGGTGCATGAGAGCGCACTTCGAGGTGGCAGGGTTAAGTGGGTGAGGGAAGGTCTGATACCGGCTGGAAGTAGCTCTAACCACTTCCGTTTCCGACAGCTTGGTTTGGAAACTTGAGTTTCCCATCAGCCATACGAACCTACTTCTGGATTTTTATCTTAAGGATTCTGCAACTGCTCTTCATGCGGCACCTCTACCTTAGTACGTTTTATCCTTTATCGAAAACCGGTGGTGCGTTTAATCATGCCTACTGGTGTTCGCTGGGGTTGCGGCAGCAGAGGTGATCTATTGGGCAAACCATAAGCCGAGAGTTGCTGTCTCCGGGGGTGAAATGCTGTGACTCCCTACATTGTAATCCAATCTGTCGTTCGGATTGCTAATTGAGTCTACCACCTGGTCGACGCTTGCTTGATTTGCCACATTGCCAATTTAATATGGTCGAAATGAGACCAGATCCATGGAGAAACATAATGGAGAAGTTGAGTCAATGAGTGTATCTCTTTGTCGTGAAGCCTTTTTGGTTCAGTTCCTTGCGCATATATCTGTTGTGGCGATCCGCCGCCGATGCTGATAATCACAGCCTTAAAAATAAACGTTTGGCCTCGTAGCACTTGGGGTCACGCTGCATCCAGGGTGGAGTGGAAAAACTTGTGGAGACCCCTCCCCCTCTTGCGACCCCTGTGTTCAAATTATATGAGATTTTTGGGAGAGGAGAGAGTTCAGGTATTTTGCGTAAGTTTTATTGTTCAATTATTTGAGCCATTTTTACGAAAAAAACTTTTAATTACCGATGATCATCAAAGAACACATTTTTCCAATGTTCACCGATGAAGCTGCCGCTGCAGAATGTTTGAAAGGATATAATCTTATGCTGAAAGAGTTTTTAAATGTTTTTTTTTCATTTCATCGTATGGATTCTTACGCCAAAGAAAACAGCTTTGCACATCTACATAATACCCCGTAAGCCGCCGTAAGGGTTAGTGGCGGGGGGTGTTAGGTCACCTGCCATGCATGCACTCTTCTAATCATGACGCCTCCAAGTAAATATCAGTTTGATTGTCGATTGTCACTCGTGATAGTGTGCGCTTTTCGGGAATTACCCGCAAATAATAGCTGCACGATCAGTAAAGAATCTTAGTGGATATCCCCTTCTCCAAAACCCACTAACACTCTCTATTTGAGAACTAGTACCCTTTCTATGTAATGATGATCGCTATGTGAGATGACTAGAAGGCTTATCTATTCCGGATCCCTACGAAGGAGTGAGGGGCGAAGGGGGTAAAAAAGCGAATTTGGCCTGTCACCTAACTTAAAGGAACAGCTTTTACTTGGGGTAGAATTGTTTTAGAGTATAGAATGTAGCATTGTTTTAACCCGAAAGAAAGCTGGTAAAAATGAATTCTATTGTACCTTTGTCATATTTTTGTTATCAGAAAAAGAGTAATAGTTACTGCAGGAAGTGAATTGCATTTTCAGTTTTGCGATTGAAATATTCATTGGCGGTTTTTATAACTAACTTTGACCGTTCTCGTGAATTCACGAAAATATTTTGCACCGATCTATCACTCATCCCAAGTACGTTTGAGGTTACTAGAAATTCATCTTTTACTTATTAAATTACGTTTCATTGAATTTCATTATATTTTTTCGGGAAACGACTCTTATTTCTTGCTCCAAGTTTATACTTGAAAGTCTTCGGACAAGGAATGTATAAACCACCTATCCTTTCGGAAAACGATTTGGTAAGAACCTTTTTTGCCCTTGGAAGATCTGTGCAGCAACGGGTCTCGCGACTGTTCTCAATCGGCACACCTGTTAAAACCCACCCTCTCCATCTGTGACTCAGCAACGGGAATTTTTTCTGCTCAGGCACGTTTCCTATGTCATTAAAAGGAGTAAGTGATGCTTGTAATTCCATCGACTGTGAAAAAAGCGAAGAAAAGAGTAGTCACTTGCTTATCCACCTTGAAGTTAATCCCTATACACAGCATGGCCATGAAATGAAATGCAATCCGCTCGTAATAGGCAGTAGCATCGAACGTGCCATACTAGTCTATTCATTTTTAAGTCTCGCTCTCTCCTGTACGTTAAGGATATCATTAGGTAATGTCACGCAATAGGAAATGAAGCCCTGCCAAAGCAATTGGTTTCATATTCTCAAAAGCGGTGAAATTTTCTTAAGATAAAATATTGTTGCCCAGTAGCGCACGTGACTCGGTTGGGCCGTGGGGTTACGCCTTCGCGACCGATCCACTCTAACAGCGGGTGGAGACGGCGGTGTGAGGCAGGCAGGCTCTGTATTCTCTCCCTGGGTCTTACAATTAGTTGTCGGACGCATGGAAACCTACTTTTTTTGTCCCGCATCGGCTTTATGCATCTTGGGCGGGAGGGAGCTGCCTTCCCGCGCGCGCGGCAGAGGAGGAGGGGGAGGAGTGGGCCCGGGCGGCCCTGGGCAGAGAGAACGTGTTCTTTGCCCAAGGAGGGTCGGAGCGGAGGGGCGAATACCGAGTGGCCAGATCACAGGTTAATAGCCTCGCGGTCGGGGAGTTCCGCCTGCCCTGGAACTGCTCACGGACATAATGATAGGAATCTCGTGTTGCGGTCTTTTTGTTGCCGCAAGGAATCCTGCATTTGCATTGACCTAGTTTTTTACTGTGCTCTCCCGAAATTTGTGTGATTTTTTTTGCGCGCACAGCCTGTTTTACACGATTGATGCTGGTTTCTCGTGGTTACACCATACCAATAATCATACTATGAAAACATTTCCGCGGAGAAATGCGAGCTAGGCGTGGGCTGAATTTAGAATGCGCACTCCTGTTTTTAAAATGTTTTCGCCGCAGGGCAGGTGGGCTGGGGTCGAAAAAAAGTCGACGAAAATCCCAAAAATGCGAGTTTTTACGAGTCCTGAGGCTGAAACTTCACTTCCACCCACCAGCGAATGATCCGTCTGATAAGTTATGTATTTTATCCCGGATGCTACGCGGTGAAACTATAATTTACCTCATTATTGTCAAATTATAGAAACAAACATTCGTTCTCAAATTTTCTCTCGATTTTTATAATCCATTGGCTCTTTTTCTTTCCGTTGGCCTTCGTTTCAATATTTAATCTGCAATTGTATTATTTTCGAATGGATATACACGTATGTCGCTGCTTTTCATCAAAATGTTGCATCATTCAACGTATTTCATCTGTTTTAAAGGTAGATTTTGGGCGGTCTCACCGTGGGAACTTCTGATTTCTATCTTCGTTTCCTCATGACTTCATCCCGTCTAAAAGCCCACCCTCTTTCATCCCCTATTCCGAGGTCCACTTCTATCGCTGCATTCAAAACACTGCTGCCATTTCGTATTTCCTCCGTCAACTTCCTCTGCCTTTTTCGGATTCCTCCCACTAATTTCCTCTCTTCGCCCTCCCCATTGAAATCCTCTGTGTCTTCCTCACAGCTTGCTTATATTCTCCATCCTTCGCCACACTCACTTCTGGGAAGCCCCCAGTCCACGCTTTTCTTCTTGCCTCGAAGACCGGGTCCCGCATCCACAAAGCACAGAGACCAGGTCTTACAAACATGTTACAGTCTTTATTTATCTTTTCCTTACATCCTTACCCAGTATCGCCGTTATCAGTTCATTTCTTCCTGCAAATGCCGCCGTCGATAACGAAATTATTCTCCTAATGGCTCCATCGGAGTGTCCCTTTTCCTATTAAATACTGCCCAAATGCATATACTTCTCCACCTGATCTAGTTTAATCCCCCCCCACTTCAATATTTTACTCAGATTTCCTACTCCTCAATAATCTCATCTCTTTTGTTTTCTTGCGGTTAATCCTCATCCTATGCCTCTCGCACTGTTACCGTTAAGCCCTCAATCATACCTGCAATCTATTGGCTGTCTGGCTTACTCTTGCTTCACCAGCTGTAAAACCAACTTTATCTTAATTATCTCGCCGCAAACTTTTATTCCCGGCTCCACCCCTTCCCATGCCACCCCTATCATTTCCTCAGGATATATATTTTGAAAATTATCGGCAAATAACGGGCAACCTTGTCTTCTTCTGTGTTCTTTCCTGGACCAAGGCTTTCATCGTTTTAATTATAATCTCTTCCTTTCTCTAAATTGGTCGGCCTAATATCATCCCCATAAAGCTCACCTAAGCATAATTTTCGCAATTCCTGAACCACTCCTGCCTCTATTGATGACTTACCTGTCTTATCCCTTTTTTCTAATTATTGTTTTTTCGGGCTACATCCTGACAAATCTCTTACTTTCTCATGCAGAGCTGCTACTTTTCCTTCTATTTGAACTTGTTCCATATTCTAGCACCGACTTTTCCACTGAAAATTCCTTAATCCTATACGTTTCTCGACTAAGTTTATTGTTTGGCTTTCTGTCCAATCTTCTCCTCATTTTCGTGTTGGCATCCCTCTTTTCTTCCTTCGTCCATCCTCTCATGCATCTCTCCCGCCGCCCATTGCCCCTGAATGCGCTGGTTCTCTAACATTCCGATTGATCCCGTGGCTGCTCTGTCTATCTCGCGCTCAATCTCCTCCCAACCTTTCCCAACCGTTTTCATTTCCCTGGCCTCATTTTGATATTTATTTATCCCATCGAAAAGTGAAAAGGGAACTGAGACAAGGTCTCACTTCCCTTTTTACTTTACGATTAAACTTTTGAGATATCTCCTCAGCAATGTCTTCTTAACCCTCCCAATTCTTTTGATTTTTAAATTGCATTTCATTAAAACGAAATTTTTGATTGTTTTCCGATCGCTGTTGATGGCCCTGTTTCAAAATCTATGTCGAAGCATGATATAATCGAGCCGGTTTCCTTTCAACACTTCTGTGCCTGTATCTCCCGTGATATTTGAACCGGGGCTCAGGTGTTATCAAACCCCATTCTTCTGCAGAAATTCAACTACACTCTCTCCCCTCGGTCATTTGCAATTCCCGAGCCGTACTCTCATACCTCTCCCCCATCTCCCCTTTCACCTACCCCCCCCCCCCGTGTTCGAATCCCCCAGCCCTATAAGATGCTTCCTTCCTGGCACATTACCAATAATTTATTCTAATTGATTCGTGCACGCTTCCCATGTCCTCATACCATTGACTACTTGTCGAAATATACTCCTGGATTAGCCTAAGTTTTATCTCCCTCACCTGTTCTACAACCACTATCCTTCTACCCAATTTACTTTTCAGTGCCACATTGACTCCACGTTAACTCTCCTCCGCTCAGCTATAAATTGCTCCATAACTATCCTTCCAGAAATCCCCACTGCCTTTCCTTCTCACCTCAGCTCGGTTGTGCAATGATTTCGCGCGATGCCGACTTCAGAAAGGCTTTTGCCGCTGACGGGCACGACACCCGACTCCGTGTGTCGGGTGTTCTAGTTGCCAGGTTTCATTATCTATATGTGTCCGTCCATCTTTATCAAGGGGATGATAATTGAGGGAGCTTCCCGTTGCCTTCCTCAATAGTGTTTTTAACGTGACACCATCACTCAATGGCCGCCCCACTGGGGCCAGATGCCTTAACAGCCGCCTCACTGAGGAACAGACGCTGCGTGGACTACCTTTCGTCTGGCCCCTAACCTTCGACCTATGGTGACCCTACCAGGAGCAAATGTAATTGCTTCCGCCAGCACAGGTCTAGGGGTCTTCAACATTCACAAACCCATCTTTCAAGTCAAGGTTATGGTCGTTTGGTAGGATTACCATGCGCACCTTTTTAATATTTATGTCAAAAAAGCACACGAGGGATGTATACATGGAATGAGTGGAGACATATTTTTCCTTAAAATTTCCAGATTTACCGCTGCTATTAAAGTAGAATTGAGTACAAGCGTAATACTATATCGTATCCCGTAAGGGAATATGAAAATCTCGATGATAATGATTAAGTTTCATGAATTTTTAGATCGTAACGAAGACTGGTTGTGGTTTGTTCAACGAAGGTTGGTTCTATTTCATGAAATAGTGGGAACGAATCTCTGCGCGTCTTGGATACTTTAACTTGAAATGTCCCATTATTTGTCCGAAACAGAAAGGGAGATCGCAGTGTCACTCGAAAATCCATTTATGTGGACGCGGCAAATGCTCTCGGTGATTACTTCGCGCGATTCTTCTTCGGCAACCTCATATAGTAAAACTTGAAAAATTTAGCGGAGCAATGAAAAATTTACGCAGCGCAACATAGTGGCTGAATGATTTGTTTCTCTTTCCCGATATCGCACTTGCTCACCGAGTACGTTTTCGTCTTCCAATGTGTGTATTAGGGTGATTTTTGAACATATCTGAAAACCTTGACCCGAATAGTTGAAAAATCGTTGGCCGAATAATTCCAAACTTGGCGCTGTAGGACGGCTTGAAAATGGCTACCATCATTCCAGAGAGAGAGAGAGGAATTGATGCGGAGGAAAGCAGTAGTTCATCATATTACACTAGAAGGGAAAATCAGTTCACTCTATTAATGATAATAATGGCAGATTTAATTATTGAACCGGGTATGATTCAAGAGAGATGGACAATGTATAGAGGATCTATATGACAAGGATATTAGGCCAGTTGGTTTTAAACACAGAAAGAGCCAGAGGAAAGAGGAGATGGCGTGCATGAGGATAGGTAACACGTAGTCAATCTAGTAATACCCGATTACCTTATGGATAAAATTCCAGGAGAACTACTTAGAGATTTAGGAAAACGTGGAAGGTTGACCTATAAGATTTAGCAAAATCAATGTTAGTCCTCATCCCAAAAAATGGAAAGGCAACCGTATGTGAGGACTATAGAACGATAATTTCGATTTCCTTCGCAGCTATGATGGTACATGGTATGATCAACACGAGGATAGAGAGCAGGGCGAATGGTGACTCGGGGGAAGATCAGTTTCGGTTCTGGAAGGAGACAGGATCGTGTATTGTCATAACTGTATATTTTTCGCTAATGGAAATAAACATGGAATGCCGTCAGGATCTGTTTGTTTCTTGGATTTAAAAAAAGGCTTTCGATGGATTAAATCGGGTAAAATTGATGCATATATTACAGATGATGGGAGTTGTAGATTGGAGGGATGAGAGGCTTATCTGGAACCTGCATGAGCGTGTATGTCTCGGACTACTCAGGTGCGAGAGGAGATTCGGGACGGCCAGTGTTAGGCAGAGGAGTATGACAGGGGTGTTCCTTATCACCCGTACATATGTACGTATGCAATGAGGATGGTTAGATAGATAAATACGTGTCGTCAATCATCTTTATTTTTGGGCGAGATTGAGACAATGGAGTCTCTATTACCACCTTAACCCTGAAAGGAAATGATGAAAGAGGCTGAGGGTATAGAGGGAGAACATGGAACGAAAGTTCATAACATTTACGGTATTAAGTGTGTCCATTAAATTGTTTAAACTTGCAAATGGTCAAGCTTTAGTTCTACAGTCAGCTAAGGGTCTAAAATCATTGTTTATTTTTGTTATTGCCACTGTAGATGTCAAATTAGTCTTTGGATGGGCACAGCTAACATAATAAAACGATGCATCCACGTGCCTCTGCTGGCAAAACACAACCTGACATCCAACAAGAAGCCCTTCTTCAGTCACGCATACTTCCTAGTAGGAGTAGTGGCTTCAGGGGAGGCGGCCGACAATTGAGGCCATTTGCGGTATACTTCCTCCTTCCTTTCATTACGTACAACATGCCTATTATTTGCCTACACCCTAATCGCTTGCCCAACCTTTACCCCTTTTAGCCACTATAAAATTTCTCCCTCATAAATGTTGCAAATTAGCTATAAAAACGCTTCCTCCCACGTTTTCCAAAACTCGTAACTTTTTCAGCGGGAATGTGTGTATCCCAACGGCTTTTTTATTTCACTTCCCTTAATGTCCTTTCCGACAAAGCAGGCTTGAGCCTAATCTCTACTCGTCTACGTCGCATTCTCTTTCCATAGTTTTTTTGGTGAGGTCACCGGCAGCTGAGGTCATTTGCGCCATTAGGGATGGACAGGAAAGGATGTGGAGTGGAGAGAAACTCGGCGTCGGCATTAGCCTACGCCGAAGTGCCAAAGGGTCCGCAGCTTAACGTCCCATCCGACGGACGGTGTACTCAAAATACCCTCCATAAAGTACCTCAAGCAGGCATAGGGATACAACTGAAAATATCTGCTACCTCCGGGATTCGAACTCGGGCTCTCTGGGTGGGAAGCCAGTACGTTAGACACCGCACCATCCCAATCCTCTTCTCTGTCCATCTGTTACGCTGTAAGCCTAGTGTATTTGGCATATATTTCCCAATATATTCCTTCTCTTTCTCTCTCATGAAACTTCCATGGTTCAAGTGATAATTTTTCTTGCTTAGCGATGATTGTTTGCAACGATTTGCCTTTCTTACCTCTGGCAGTGCTCACACCTTCCTGTGCAGTGCCCTCTTTCCACATTCCCTTGGTAAATATTCCACATCCTCGCACTGCGTCCTCTACCACCGTATTATTTTCCCACCTCTGTTTATTACTCCATTTTTTGCAATTTCTTTTACTCAAATCTTTGTTTTACACCCCTATCTCGTCTACCTTCCTAATCATCTTGTCTGTAAGCTATACTTATCCCATCCTTGCGCCCTTGTCCACACGCCCTTGCGGCGGCTTGCGGGGTATTATGTAGATGTAGATGTCCTCTTCCTATTTAATTTTCGTATAGTTTCGTTACGGCTATCCCTTTTTTCATATGATCCCATTTTTCTTCGATTTTACCCAGGTCCCTTTCCTCACTTGTGTGTTCATTGGAGCTTGCTGAGACTCCTTTCTTGTCATCCCGCCTAATGCTTCTACAATCTATTTCCTCAAGTATCCTCCCAGTTTTAGCCTCTTAAATCTGACTTTAATCTTCATTAGTGCTAAATTATGATCTGAATCCGGAAAAAGCCCAGGGAAACTGTGCGAATTAATCACGCTGTACCCAAATCTGTTCATAAACATGATCTATTTTTACTTACGTCTACCTGCATCCACGTGCATTTTACATGTACGTATACGTACATTTTAACACCTTTCCGGTGTTGAAACCAAATGTTCGATGAAATTAACTTCTGCTTTTGCTGAACTCTATTGCTTTCTCCCTTAATTCCTTGATCGTTGTCCTCATGCCTCGATCCCATTTCGAATCTGAACCGTCGTCCACCACTGCGTCCCAATCCCATATCACTCTCAAATGTTTCTATCCAGTAACATCCGCAATTATGCCCTCAAATTGATCGTACACCCTGTCGACTTCTTCCTTCACATGATTGCTTGGTAGCACGTAGACCTGAGCAATGACCAAGTTCGTTGTTTCAGATTTTACTTGCACTAATAATATTTCATCAGTCGCTAGGTCTATCTTCACTACACTTCTCAATAAAATAGCCACCCCTCGCTGGCTCTCGTTCCGTCCGCTGTACGTGCATATATTTCTCTGTAACCATCACTCCAGTAATCCCCGCTGTCCTTCCTTCTCACCTCGCACAGCCCGATAATACGAGTATCTATAAATCCTCTTTCCATCTCTTGCTTTATATTTTCTATTTGTCTCTCCACAATATCGTCCTCACATTTCAAAACCCTATTTTAACTGCTTCGGTTCATTTCTTCTTGCTGTTGCCCGCTCGGCAAGGATTACGTGAAATGACGGCCAAGGAACGTTGCCTCTCTCTATGTCTGGCACGTCACACGGCCGTGTAGGCCCAATCCTATGGTTGTGAAGTGTTATAATCTGATCAGTGTTCATCATAGTAGCATGGGATGAATGATTGAGATAATTTCCCGCTGCTTTCCTCCATGGTGTTTTTAATGTGACGCCATTAGTCAAATGTCCACCCCACTGGGGTCGGACGCCTATTGGGCATGTGTGACCCTACGAGGGGCAATGACCAGTGTTCCCTCCAGTACTTCTGTAAGGGCATTAAAAGGCACTAGCCCAACCACAACGTCAAGGTTTTAGTCCATGGGCGGGGAATCGCCGATTATTTAATTACGAAATAATTTTGATAAGTGCGCTATGGAGATTACTGCAAACGAAAGAATTGTTATGAGGCTTTTTGGAGAGAAGCTGGGGCTACGTTAAACGTTAGAATAGGGAGGAAAAACTGGAGCAGCTGAATTCCTAAAATATTTTGGACCATCCTGGCCAAAGTTGTATTGACGTCAGAAGAAGGATTGCGTTAGGCAAATAAGTTTTTGCGAGAAAATTGACGTCAGGGAACCTTACGAATAATTCAACGATATCGGAGTGTAAAAATCATACGCCTTGACCGGGATTCGAACTCGGATCCCTCGTCGTAGTCGATTCGTAGTCGTGCACGACGCGCCACAGAATGCCTGTGACATTGCGCGTACGGTATTTCGTCACAGCATCTTGTTCCTTTGAAGCCCCCAAAATTGTATCGTTTCAGAGGACGCCCCGGTAGCTTAACAGGCTGAAGTACTCGACCGGACATTGAGGAATTCGAGTTCGAATGCCGGTCAAAGGGAATGATTTTACACTGAAATTATTGCATCGAAATGCATATTGAAAAAATAGTGAAAATAGCCCTTGTTCACTTTTTTTTTATTTTCTCGAAACTTATAAAGATTAGCCTCATTGAATAAATATATTTTACGCTTTTCCCAATTTAATTTCGCGAATTTATTTTTTATGTATATAAAAATAGCTTTTTGGTCGCTAAGGCTGTCTATTATTCCAAAGTTTTCGATAATACCGGCCGTAGACGTCGCAAAGATATCAAATACATATGCTGTGACTCCTTGTTAGTGAAATTACAGAGAAACTGCGGGAGATGCCGCAACAGAAACGTTTAACGGAGTCATCTGCTAATGTGCATTTCAATGCAACAATTTCAGAGTGTAAAAATCATTCGCCTTGACCGGGATTCAAACCCGGATCCCTCAATGTCCGGTCGACAAACTGACTAAAGCACTAGCTAAAGGCGAATGATTTTTACACTCTGAAATTGTTGCATTGAAATGCACATTAGCAGATGGCTCCGTTAAAAGTTATTGTTGCGACATCTCCCGCAGTTTCTTTGGAATCTAAAGAATGATGTTATGAAAAGATTTGTAAACAGTTTGTTTTGGAGAATGATTTTCTACGGTGCAGGCACACGGTTATTGAAGTAAGATGATATTTGTAGATTGGAGACATTTGAGAATTGGGTGAGATGAAGGATGGGAAAAGTGACACGGGCGGAAAAGAAAGCCAACGGAGAAGTGGTGGGCGCGGTGGATGAGGGCAGGGAAGAGTTGGAGAAATCCGTAGGAGGCAGGAAATATAGGAGCCAAGCATTTTGTTAGGGAATAAAAGGTTGAAGACTGTGCTCGAAGGGAGGAAAGGGCAGTCCTGATGGAAGGAATGAAGGGAGGTAGAATGCACGCGGTGGTGAAGAAGAGTTTATTATAGTGTGGTGCCAGGTTGTCTCTTGGGCGTTACCAAGAAATATCTGGGTGTTATGTTTGAATCCATACTAAACATTAAAGCATTAAAGGGCACACCATGAAATGAAATGACTTGAATCATTCTTTTCAATCCGTTTTCGCCATCGTCCCAACCCAAAAACAAACCCCTTGCACATTCTGAAACTCCGCCTCCCCATATCCAAACGTTCCCTCTTCACTAGAGTCCCCTCCCAATTCAATGCTTTCGCAGCATACGTATAAACCCTCTCTTGACTTGCCCTCCTCCAATCCCGTCTTCGACGCCGTCGCGATGTAAACTGAGCTGTTAACGTTTCTGTAGCACTTTGTTTATTGTTACTTTTTGTTGCTATTTGAGTGTTATGTCGGCCAATGGAATAAAACCTTGCTGCGGTCTTAGGTGTTATAACAAATAAATAAATAAAAATTGTTTGGGAAAACTCGCAAAAAAATACGTTTCATATAGCAAACCTTTGAACAAGTAGTTAATTCGCCGGCATGACGTAACGGCATACTCTCCATATTTTCGGCTGATACCATGGAGATTAGTGCAAATATGAACATTAATTATACAATCCCCAGAAAGATACATTTGTCGAAATGAAAACTAAGCCTCGGAAGTGATTTAATAAAGCGTAAATTTTATTCTAAGAAAATTGGAACATGAGTGGGGTACAAAGAAATACCACACGACCTGCAATCATTCTGGTTGGAAAATGACGGCGCTGACGTTGGACGTATTTGATGTATCATTTTATGTATTAGTCGCGTATTTGACGAGACGGCTATTCCATAAAGGTGCAAATATAATATTAGAGAACAAATATATCTTATCAAATAAGTCGTCATCATATGAGTCATTGGTGTTGGGTACATAATGTTTGAGTGTTTTATTGTGCGTGTATATATATATATATATATATATATATATATATATATATATATATATATATATATATATATATATGCTTATATAAAATATTATGAAACAGTTATGAGAACCGAAGTTTGATAGAGTTCACCCAGTACATGTGTGTATACATATATTATTATTATTAGGTAATCTACCGGCTAAGATAGGTTTTTGGATGGACACAGCTACTAAATAAATATTTTGTGATTCCTAACAAAATACAAAGTCCAGTATCCTACTCTACATCAGGTTCCTCTCAGCTCTGAGTACTTTCTTCCTCTTTTCATCCCGTCCAACATCCCTATCCTGTTCCTTCCCTTTCCTCGTTTGCCCAACATTCTACCCTCTATCACAGTCTTTAATATCCCGCTGCCGGTCAATACTCCCTTCATCCACTTTTCCTGCCTCCATAGGATTTCTCCCAACAAACCCCTCTCTTCGTCCACCATACCAATTACTTCCTCATTTGTTTTCCTCATACATACATATACATACCTTCGTATACACATATATACCTTCGAAATGGAACGCTCTTTTACGACGCACAAATATATAAAAACACATGTAGATTTTTAAAACATAGAAACACAAGGAAAGGACACTCCCATATGTAGTTTTGACGTTTCTGCTGCACCACCTTCGTCAT
The DNA here is from genome assembly GCF_022747635.1 of Hetaerina americana. Classification (NCBI taxonomy): domain Eukaryota; kingdom Metazoa; phylum Arthropoda; class Insecta; order Odonata; family Calopterygidae; genus Hetaerina; species Hetaerina americana. Next base: position 2,557,977 of record NW_027286719.1, on the reverse strand, counting down.
CAGAATCAGTCTGGACGACGGTCATGCCGTCGAAACGTCAAAACTAGAATTGTGAGTGTCCTTTCTTTGTGCGTCTATGTTTTAAACATCTACAGTTCCGATTTAGCCCCCAGAGATTTTCCCCTGTCCAGGCCCCTAAAAAGTCATCTGGGTGGCCGGCGTCGTGGAAAAGATGATGCCGTAGGACCTTAAGGTTACTCGCTGGCTGCGACAGTAAACGAAAGACTTGTTTGCTGCAGGAAACCGAGGACTTGTAAAGAAATGGGATGAGCGTCTGAATGTGCAGGGTGAACATCTATAAAAGTGATATAAATATCAGGGGTTTACTTTGATTATTATTACCTCTGTCCAGTTTTGCGAGTTATTTTTTGACGTACCCTCGTGTATATATATATATATATATATATATATATATATATATATATATATATATATATGAATATATATATGTATATATATTTATATATATATATATATATATATATATATATATATATGCTTATATAAAATATTATGAAACAGTTATGAGGACCGAAGTTTGATAGAGTTCACCCAGTACTAAGCGCGACGGCGTGTGAGGGGGGGCAGTTGATTTCCCTGCGCCGGCTATTATTTCCCAGGAATAATTTTAATACCTCAGAAATCACAAAGCTCGAGTGAAGCTGAGGGTGTCCAGAGAGCCATGCCCGGGGATCGAGCCCAGGCCCTTCGGTCGGTAATCAGCATACACATACAGTATACATATTGCAGAGGAGACAGCCTCGCCACGTCCCCTGGTGTCGGCCCAATGTAGAAGAAGCATTCATCCTCTCGGCATTCTCCCCGCCCCTGATTTCACCACCGCCACTGCGCGAGAAATTGCCAAGGTTCCATTTTGAGGTCGTCATCCCCTGCTCCCCTTCTCCCGTCTTCCTCCTCCGCCCCCGACTATCACATATTGGCCATCTCGATCTCACAATCCGCCCCACATAGCCCCTGCCACCCCCACTCCCTTCTTGCCTTGCCCAAGTTTAAGTCTTGATTGCTCGCGAGCTAGGTGCGGTGGTACGCGATCGGTTGAGACTTTTGGAAAGGACGAATGCAAATTTTGCGGTGAGCTGTCATTTTTTTGCTTAGCTGAGCGTGGCGTCATGTCGTTTTCCGGAGTAGTGTGGGCCCAATTCTCATTTTGATTGAATGACTTCATCGTTGGGAATTCCTGAGGGAGCAATTTTCGTAGATTTTCATGAAAAAAAACAGCTCGGGAAGTTTAAACCAACGATTCGTTCATGCTGTTCGTCGATATTTTGTACTCAGACTTTTGTGAGAGTGACGTAATGAATTCTTTTGAAGAAGCCACGCGACAGTTTTCTGATTTACTCTCCTCAATCGGTCTGATAAGGCTCTTAGCTGAAAATTTGAAAGCTGATTACTTGTGTTTTCTCCAAAATATTTAAATAAATGAGATATTTTGCTGAAGCGGGGACTCAAATGCTATCGGAACCTATGGAAAACGACGTGTAACTGTCTAATACCATGTTATAATACACGTTTACTGTCTAATACATGTTTACGTAATAATTGGAATCGAGTTTTAACTATTTAATAGCTTTCTTTGGAATTTGTCAACCTATAAAAAGCCTAAGAGTTTATAAGTTGGCTTTAACCTCGTGAACTGTGGCGCGTCGCGCACGACTACGAATACCTGTGACATTGTATGTACGGTATTTCGTCACAACATCTTGTTCCTTTAAATTGTGCCCGCTGAATTTCAGACCTCGATAGCTTAACTGGTCAAAGCCCTCGACCGGACATTGAGGGATCCGGGTTCAAAACCCGGTCAAGGCGAATGATTTTTACTCTCTGAAATTGCTGCAATGAGCTTTCTTCATATTAAATTGCCGTCAAGTAATCAAAGCATACGAAGTAATATTGTAATTATGAATGCTTTAGCATCCACGATTAGAAGCGTGAGTGTGTGTACTATAATGACATACAAGGGTCACCATTTAGCATATTGCGGATTGAAAGTGTGTTATGAAAGTTTTTTTTTTTAATTTTTAGTCTCGGCCCGTTTGCCGGGACATTGCCTTCCCCCGTTAAACCACAAGGCGTGTGTGTGTGTGTGTTCCATTGCAAAAATATTCTGTGCAAATTCCTTAAAACATATACTCCATTTTTTATACCGTGGGAATTTCTGTAGAAATTACCAGTAATATTTTTACACTTTGGTGAAGAATTTCGATCGGATGTCTTAGGATATTATGTAGAAGTTCCTTATTAATACCTACCGCGATTCTTTAAGGCTATTTAAATGGAGAATATGACTATTAGCGAAAAAATATTCTTTTGGTTGTCATTCGTTGAAAAGTTACTAACTTAAGTTATTACGTTGATTATTGTAATATCCCCCGAAAGATTCCGATGGTTAACTATTTTCTGTCAACTTTCAAGTTGACAAGGGTTGCCGAGAAGATTTCCTTCAAGTCTTCGAGATTTTTAGAGACTATTTGTGTACAGTTTTCTTTAGGACTCCCTAACGAGGGAGTTATGCGGAAGACTTCCTCAAATTTCCATTGAATTATTACCTATTTCCGACGATCTACGGAGTTGTGTGCGGAATCTCTTAGCAGGGTGTAAGCGTGCGAGTCCTTGAAATTTCTTTTTTTCTCGCTCGTCTTTCCTCAAGAGCAATGCTCTTCAACAATTTTCTTGCCTTCATAAAATTTCTTCGTTCCGTCCATGATCTTATTCCAGAGGTAGAGTTCTTTCTTTATCTCTTGCTCTTACAATACATACATATGCATTTATAGCCCGTGATGTGCCGAATAATACAATTATTTTAAACTCCAACATAGGTGGACATGTCTAAATAAGCTGATTGTTTTTTTATCTGAGAATTAAGGCAATAATAGTAGTTTTTATCTGAGAAATAGTAAACTGCTTAGAGGTAGTGCTTGAACTGCGTCCATTAGTGATTTTCGTAGGTTAACGAAATAATTTCGGGTTGTTAGTGCGCGACTGTTGTGTCTGAACTTTGGGACCTTATTTTTTACCGGAGCTAAATTACCCAAATATTTCACCTCTCAACTGAAATCCTTTTGTAGGATGGTTGAGATTCGCATTAAAAAGAACTAGAAGAAGTTTCAGGATTAATGTACGTGGAATCCAGATCTCTTTGGTCGATGGGCCATACTTCATGTAAACTTGCCGTTTAGTTGGTTAATGCTCGCAAAATTTCGATTTGAGAGATCATTTGGTGGTTTGTTTTCAACAGAACGTACTTTTATTTGTGTTTTGGGTTGTCTTGGTGAGCAATTAGTTCAACCCAAGCCCAGTCAATTATGTATGCCAAGTATCATTGATTCGTGTCCCGTCACTGGCAGAAGTATTTGGCGATCAGAGTTAGCGGGAAGAAAGGAGATGATTGTCTTCAATTCTCCCAGTAAGTAAGCATATATTAATATTTAAACTTTACCTCTTTATTTATGGTAAGCATAGTGGTTGCATCGGCTTCATTTTGACTTAACATTCGGATGGGAAGCTGGTGGCGCGTGTCCCAACACTTCTCATTACAAGCTTTCTTGGCGGCTCGTGGGGTGCTTTTGTAGGTGTAGATAAATCTGCGGCGTCAGGACATCACTCTATAGCCCCATTCGTACGGGGCGGGCGAAAGGAATACTCAATGAGGAGGCCTAGTAGTACGATATAAGGCTTTGTTGTCGCCTGACAGGGCTGGTCTCTTGGTGGTGAACAAATAATTGCGCATGATGTTGAATTTATGTGCTCCACAATGGACACGATTGCTCCTGGGACAGTGTTCACCACGGGTGTCGCGCTCTTACTATGATGGAAATACGAAGTCTGCATATTTACCGACCTGGCATAGTAACTGCAGCCGGGCAGGAGATGCCAGGCCACGTCAGCCAGGCCATGCTTTACACCTCGTCTCCATCACCCTCACGCCGAAAAATATCAAATGCGTCACGTCCATCCTGGCACGTGAGGACAAAACCCTGGGTGTCAGACTTTGAAGGAGCTGAAGTGAATGTCGGCTCCTGTGATAGCTCGTGCTTTTCCAGGAGTCGACGGGCACATCCGTCCATCCGCTCATCGGTGAGTTCCTTCAGCTAGGGTTTCGACTTAAAAACGCTTTCTTTCTGGCTTGAGACCATCAGCGATAGATTGGAAGGGTCGCTCACTACTCCGCTAGGGAAAGATTAAAGTTAACACGAAATACATCCATTGCCTTATTTTTATAACCTGGGTTAGAATCTTCCATCTCGCCTCACTCTCAACTTGCGTCTCGTTCTCTCATCAGGGGTCACAGGGGGGTCTGTTCTGTGGAACACTCGGCATGCTGAGCACGGAACTACCCTGTCGTGACAATGAAAACTCATTTTCCGTCTATCGCCTAGGATTCTCAGTATCTAGCGGCGCAAGGTTTCTGATGAAAGCTAAGAAAGATAGTCGTCACTTTCGTAGTTCCCTCGCCGAGGTTTTGGAGCGCGATGATGTGTAATTTGTTGCGTCGTTATTTTTGCCGGCGCAGGAGACTGGTGAAATCATTTGTGTAAACCAAGCGACCGTAATCAACCCGAAGGTTGGTTCGATAGGTGAAGACGGGTGCCTCTTACTAGACCGATTAAAAATCACACATTTGTATGTGTAATGGTTGGGGGCATTACCTTTCCTTGTGACTACTGTGGTTTTCAAGGAAGATCTCTCACCCAAAATACGTGTAGTATATCACACAATTTTGCTAGTGTACCCAGAGACGTCACCCGGAACCGAACCAGGCTCTCCGCTAAGAGACCAAATACTCTACCCGCTGGGATAACGCACCTTGCTCGTCAAAACAAAATCATGTTAAATGATCGTGGTCGAACAACTCAACCGTAAATAAGTCGATAAGCTACTGAAGTTTGGAACTCTTGCCTCCAGCCTGTCCTGTGTCACACACCAAAGGTTCATGAACGGGGTGAAAGTAAATGTAATTAAATAGCAAAGTATATTTGCTCTCTCACGTTAATTATAATGGTATCACATTCTAATGTAATATGCAACGAATATTTTTCGTCAATCGGGACGAATTTAATTTTGGATTAATTTTGTGAACCACTATTTAAATGCCTTCGATGATGTATTAAATTACAGGTTGGAGTATCATGGCCCCACCAATAACAAAATGAAATGCATCGAGAGTTTTCCCGAGGAAAATAAACGGCGAAATTCTGGATAAAAATATCAGCCGAAATGCAGTGCGGCCAAACGAAACCTAGTCTGGTTGTGTAGTATTAGTATGAGCCATTGTATCTCGATATCCTTGATTGAGTTGACAGGTATAATTTCTTTCGATGAAGAAGGAAAACGGGGCATAATCGATAAATGAGTACTGTGGCGTGAAAATAGAACGATTTCGAGAATTAGAGAGAAAATGATTGGTAAAATGTGATCCTTTCACCTGCGTATTCATTACCATATTCATTCATATTCAGTAGAAATAAGTTGCGTGCAAGTCTTGTCAATATGTTTTGGTTATAATGGTGTACGTGCATTTTGGATACTACTTATTATTAATTCACAAATATGAAAAGGAAATGGAGTTTTTGTTTCGTTGCTTCATTTCATTTCTTTTATCATCTTCTTTCGTATGTTTAGGGGAAGGCCCAGCGGAAATGCCGTTACCTCAATAAATTTAAAGAGATGATTGAGTCTTAAAAAATATTTTCCTTCAATCAGTGCCATATTTTTGAATGAAATACGCGGAGTTTATTACGAGATCAAACTTCGTTCGTCAGATTTTCGGAGCTGATTAAAGTACGAGTCACTCTATACTCCCAAAAGTAATCTCTTTTTTTGGATTCGTAAACCAGGGACTATTTTTGCATAAGGGTAACCCTTAAGAATTTGACGTCAGAGAGAACCGTATAATCTTTGTACACCTCGTATTGCCACCAACATATTTATTTGCTTCTTGACCTGCTAAGTTTCTGGTTGAAAATGGGAAATAATAACCCTACGTTGTCATCAATGGGTTTAGAGGAAAGGCTGTATTTATTGTCGGGCCGCCAAGTATTCGACCGATGTAATAGCCCACATTGCTCTAAAACTCGGATGGGGCAGTGTTAACGTGAACATCTAGGGCAGGATGAGAATCGGGAGTTCTGATTTCGGAGCGAGACGGAGAGACCTTTTGAAAATCGGAAGTCTAATATTCGATAAGATAACTTTCACAAGATACCACGCCGTCATACTTTCATTATTTTCATTTCTGCTACGTTAAAGAAAAAAAGAATTGGAAGCCAGGCGAAGGGTATGGTAACTTAAAATGATGTATTAATTTCATACATAGGTAAACTGCTAAGAATCGACGACTTCATTTGGCATTAAAAATTCCTTTTAAAGTTATGTCGTTTTATAGTTTCAGGGTTAGTAGAAAAATTCCTTTTCCAGTTATATGATCGCATAGTTTCAGGGTTAATTAAAATTTATATCGTTGCCAAGGATTTAGTGTAAGCGTGGTAGACTTTACGATGAAATGTTATAAACCAAAATAGTGATGTGGCTCTATTTTAAAATACGAGGTTACTATCAATATTCTGTTTTCAGAATCATCCGCCCCTATTTCTATTCCGTGTGCATTTCGTTTTCTCTCTGAAAAAGACTTTTTTAAAGATGGCACAATTATATTTCAATACAGGGCCGTTCATTCATTGCAATAGAAGGTTTGGACTACTTTTAAACTCCCGAACCCCTTAATGCGAGACTAAGTAAAATTATCTGGAATTATTGCCCATTTCCCCTTCTGGGTTACTTATATAAGGTTTGCTGAAGCGGTCTAATGAGTGCTAATTTAACATCGGAAATGTTTTCAACATGATGCTGAAAACACATCAAACTCCTAGGATTGGACCAGAAGTGCTGAATTTTCGTACCCTTGCTATTTTCACAACTGTGACTTTTTTCTCTAATTATTGCGCTGTCTTAGAATTTTGGGGTTTTTTCCTTCGTTTCAACTCCTCCGAGAACCTGCCACTGCTTGCGTTATCATAATTTAAGCACGAGTGGACATTTGGTTTGTAATTGGGCCAGTTGGGCGATATGTTTACCATTCCTGTTCCAGAAAAAAAAGTACTTTAAAAAGTATTTTAAAAAGTTTCAAAAACGCAAAAAGGGTAAAATAGAGTTAACGTTGAAATTTACAGTTGAACACTGGCGTATCACAAATATCTCATGAGAAATAAAGGCAGGTTACTCTTTCAGAAACTCTGATGGGTGTGTTTGGATTCGACGGGGTCGTCAATACGCAGGTTAGATGAATTACTCAAAGCTGACACCACTGGTAATTTGTGTCATTTTGACGGAATAACTTGCTTTTGTTTTCCGCGGAATATTTGCGAAAAGTTCGTTTAAAAAATGGTAAATTTTACATATTTCTCTATTTTATCCGCTATTAAAGGCAACGCTAAATAAAAATAATGCAAACAAGGGAAACGAGGAATTTCTCCGTAAATCGGCGTCGATCAATCTCTGTCGAAAAAATGCTGAAAATAATTTTCTTTTAAAAATTAATAATCACAAAACATCAGGAAATGTTATAAAATACACTCGAAATGATAACATGTAATAACAAAGCAATGAATGTTATCTTAGATACTGCTTAGTAAAGTTTAAAATTAGCATTAAAATTTTCACACAAATATTTGGTTAAATACTTCTATGGAACATCACACGATATGGTGTTACGTACTTACGTTGAACATCAGCCAATCATTTGCCTGTTTTTGCTGATTCTACTCTCGTATACCTGTAAATGTCGATGATTAAGTCTACAAAACTATTTTTTTTTATTTTTCTTTCTTATATGGTAACAATATCCTCTAAGAACTTCATACAATGCACTTTAAATTTTAAAATAAAATATTTAAAAAATTATCGAAATTCAGTTCAAGGCACTTTGCAAATTGAACTTTTAGTGAAAATAATTAAAATTTTGCAATTACTTTATATTAAATATGAACCACTTCGCATATGTTTATGCTGATTCTACCCTGAGATTCTACCCCGAAAAATCATGAATATTTTTGTTGTGTTTTTAAACCGCCATTTTGTAAAATGGCCGTTATTCGGCTTTTTCATTTTTTCGAAAAAAGTGCTCCAGTTTTCGCTGAAATTCTGAATTTATTTTTTTCAAAAGGAGACCATCGGGTCCTTTGATTTTAATTTAAATCCGAGAGGGAAAATGTTAACTCCGAGTCCGAAGTGGCATCGAATAATCAAAATTATTTCATAATATAAGGCCTTGGAAGTTTTTTTGACCGTAGTAGATCTTTGGTGAATTAAATTCTCAAATTTCTCGTCGTGCAACCTATATTCGACGGGCATTTTCACCCCTCAGTTCATTTTCAGGTTTTCTGATTAATTTGAAGCGTAGTGTGGAACTGAACATCATTTAGAGTTGATAATAAGTCGCTTGCGGGCTCAATCGAGCTATCATCAGCAAAAACGATGCCAGTCGTTTCGTATACTCGGTCATCCGATTCGCACGGCCCCCTTTGAATCAAAGCTTGCAACGCTTTCCTCTGAAGTCGCAATCCAGTCCAATATGCCCGCACGGTTTTAATCATCGCAAGTGTAATTTTTGCCACTTCAAATGCTTTTTTATACTTAAAAATACTTTTTTAAATCGGTATCGTTTTTTGCCCTCGTTGATTTTAAGGACCTTAGATTACGATCGAATGAATATCAAATTTCATACGCAACTCCCATTTTAGTTTGAAAAAATTACCTACATTATTAATAAATATTTGTCAAGGAATAAAATAATCTGGTGGCATTATTATTTAGAAATTAAAATCAGAATACCCATTGGAGCAAGCAAAGCGCTTTGGAAATACCTCCTGAGCTCTTGACTTCCAGCAGATTTATCTTGGGTTAAATTCACTCTTACTAGAGGTCGGAAACCCAATGTTCCGGGATGAAATAAATAGTCTCTCGTACCAGAAAATTTCAATATTCGTTCTCCAATCGCAAACTAATGGGATCAAGACAAACCTCCAAAGTTGCGGTTCCCGAAATAGTACCCTATTTGATAGACTTCGTCAGCATCGTCTAGGACTCCTTGGAAAATTTTCGTGATTCCATGCCACAAGGTAGTTCCTTAAAGAACAGGGAATGCAGGGAGGGTATCCCACATGACCTCACCGGGTCCGGACTACTTCGTTACGCTGCAGCTCGGTCGTCCTGCAGTATGCTTTCGCAAGCCTCTCGCTCGATGAAACACTGCTTCGTAGATTATGAAACAAGAGTTTAAACGCAAGGTCACACTTTGAAATGTGCAACGTAAGGTGCTGCAGCGTAAGGTGCTGTGCGTAAGGCGCTTATAAGGCGGTTTTATTACGATTGAAGTTATTTCGTAAATAAAGTATAATATATTAAAATCCCTTATTCTAATTTTAAATATTTGTTCGGAATTCAAATCTCATTATTTCCTGCGATTTGATTGGAGATTAAGAGTTTTTCATTATAAATTTTTCTTATTAAAATTTTAGTCAAACCCAAATCCGCTAGAAATACCCAAGTACTTCTCCTGCGTTGCAAATATTTTGCACTAGTATTGGTCGGCTGATAAAGTTGAGAGAGTGGACGTTGTGAGGCACTCAAGAACGGCAGAAGTAATATTGACCAAAATTCAGCTAATGAGAAAAAAAATGCACATGGTGCCAGTCTAAACAAGAGAAAGGACGGGAAACACCACATTGATTTTTACGAGATATTCTGCGATAAAATTTGCTCCGCGCGTCCTCGAATCATCTTGTTCCAGCATCAAGTGTTGTCGTGGTGCTTGGCTTTGAAATTTGGCCTTCTAGCCTGATATCTTCTTGGAGGATTTTCATTGTATGCTTTCATAAATGGGGGATCGGGATGGTGCGGGGTCTAACGTATAGGCTTCCCATGGTGAGGGCACGGATTCGAATCCCGGAGGTGGCAGATTTTTTTCTGGTAAGTGGTATCCTGATCCCTACTTGAGGTGCTTTGTGGATATTGCTTTGAGTAAGTACGACGTCCGTCGGATGGGACGTTAAACTGCGGACTCCTTGGCGCCTTTCGACAAGAGTGGGCCATTGCCGACGCCGGGTTTCTCTCCATTCCTAATGGCGTAAATGGCCTCATCTGTCGGTCGCCTCCCCTAAAACTACTACTACGATACAAATGTTTCAAAAAAGGCATTTTGTAAACTTAAATATTTCAGCAATCGAGGGATGTGAAATTAAACTTATATAATGCCTCACAAAAATTAGGTTTATTTGTTTAGCTTATGGAATTAGAGCAGTTTCTCCATTGCTAAAACGTTTTTGCTAGGCTATAATTGCTCCCAATTATATCCATGACAACAATACCAACAATTGCAGAATTGCAAATACACATTTGTTCCGTTCAGTTTCTATCGATTCCACAAATGGGACCAACGGTCCCATTGATGAACTAAAATAAATTATAATGAACTAAATAACTTAAGTTTAACTAAAATAATAGCGCTGCGCTGGCGCGCTCGCGGAAATGCCTTCGGCGATGACAACGTATGCCACGTGCGTATAACCGCGCACTACATTCAGTGGTAGTCGCTGCCCCCAAAAGGCCGCAGGAGAACAAACGTCCGTGTCCCTGATAGATATGAGCACTAAGGGAACTCATTTGGTGTAGTCGCATCCGTCTTAAAAACCTGGCCGGGCTACCCCTGTGTATTCGCCACGCGTGTTTGATCATTTTTGTCCGTGGGACTGGAAAATGATGCCTGGTGCCTCGCCCTCGTCAAATGCCTTCTGCTCGACGATCATCCAATAAGTACAGAGGAAGAAGTTATCAATATGAATGTTCTCTTGTATGGCAAACTCAGCATCAGGGAATTGAATATTATGAACCAGTAGTTTTATGATATGCGACGAATGTATTTCCTTATGGAAAGAATTCCATTCTAGTTATTAGTTAATATTTTGCTATTTTTTTGGGTGTGCTATTAATCAGAATTAAAAACAAATCACCAGTCGAACAGTGGAGATGACAATATTACGTGAGAATGGAAAGAAAATACCCACGCCGGAGTGAATTCCTCTCCCGTTTCTCACTGATGTGAGGCGGGTGGGATTATTCAATGGCCTAGATCATGGGACCCTAGCCGCCTCTATCCATTGACTTTCAAATTCCGAGGCTAACCGTTTGGCGGCGTGACGTAATCTAGCTCAAAGGCCGACACGGCGAGATCCTTGGTGGAGATACCATTTGGGTCCGCTGCTGTACTCGAGTCGTGCATGGGTGCCCTCCTCTGTGTAAGAAGATACAAGGTTTGTTTATGTCGCTTTGTTTTGCAATGTTACTCCCGAAGGCCATGGATGCAATCCAAAAAAACACCTACCGGAAAGGATGAATGATAAACATAGAAGATTCCGAACGTATGGCTGTAGAAGACCTCATCAGCCAATCAACAGATATACTCATTTTCAAAGCTGTTCACACCATTTAAACCTCAGTATCATCAGAATACACCTGCATGTGTTTTAATAATAAAACATAAACCCAGTTATCAACCCGAAAGTCGGTTTGGTCGTTGATTTTGCAGGACGGCGTGTGAAATTCACACATCAGGGTGGGGGGGCCAGTTCCTTTCCCTGTGCCGGTTATGGTTTCCCAGGAAGACCTGGTACCCGAAAAATCACATAGCTTGGGTGGAGCTTAGGGTGCCCAGAGAGGCTTGCCCGGTAATATGAACCCGGGCCCTCCGGTCAGCAGTCCAACGCTCTACCCCCTGGACTACCGCGAAGCGCAAGCGTTTTAATGTAAGATGAAATTTTGTTAGTTTTTTAGCTATGTATGAAGCTATTTTTTTGGATGCATACTGCCCAATAAAATGCATACAATATTCATTTTAACTAGGAGATATTCTGGAAATATCATAAAATTCATCTTCCGAAAAAACATCTAACAACCTTATACGTTCGGTATATTGTCCGAATTCCGAAATTGAAGACAATTTACTCGTTTCCCGTTAAATGCCAACCGGCAAACAAATGAAGAGGCAATTCTTAGAATTAGACATTCGGTAGTAGCAGTATTTAGGGGAGGCGACTGACTGCTGAGGCCATTTGCGCCATAGGGGATGAACAGGAAAGGTGAAGGGTAGAGAGAAACCCGGCGTCGGCATTAGCCTACTTTTAACGAAAGGCGCCAAGGGGTCCGCAGCTTAACGTCCCATCCGACGGCCGGCGTAATCACTCAAAGTGCCCTCCGAAAAGCACCTCAATAAGGGATCGAGATATCACTGAAAAATATTCAACAACGTTGGGATTCGAACCCGGGCCCTCTGGGTGAGAAGCCAGCAGAATAGCACCGCACCATCTCGATCCCCATAAGACATTGGGTCCCTCACACCTCTTCAGCGCAGTCGCCGGATACCTGTATAGAAAACAGCTTTTTTTTAAATTCTCCTTAAAATAAACAGTCAGTTTTCTCGTAATGGAGTACTTAATTTGCGTCTATTTCATAAATATAGTATGTTTCGCGCAGCACATTTCATTAATCCGTTTCAATATTGTCTTGCTATTGGAAACGACCTGAATGCATGGCTGGCGGGCACGCGCCTCGTAGCTGCGAAGGAAAGGTGGTTGTGGGGGGTGGCGAGGGCGGGAGAGGGGGGGTGGCGAGGAGCAGAGGCAGGGGGGCGCGGCACCCAAGGGGAGTTGCACCCGGCCGGCCCGAGGGAGGCGAAAGAAAGGCCTCGCGGAGTGAGGGCGTCGTCCTCGGTGGTGCTCTAGTCGACGCCGCCGCTCCCCCGCCACGGGCCGCGGCAACTTTCGCAACCCCCCACTCCTGAGGTCACTCAGATTTAGTTCATCGGGGGAAGTTGTCTTTAGGGCGGCTCAATCATTCTAGGCCCGCAGGCTGCGCGGCGTGGTTCACCTTGAGCTGAGGAGAACAACAAAAACGCTAATATATATCTGCTCTCAGGCGTGGCAAATGCACTAGGTTATTGATCTCTCCGATAAGGCGTGTGCATTCCATAAGGTCCGCCTACGTGTCTTCTCTTCTGGTCTCCATTGGTGAGGGTGGGCGCTGTGGGAGTACCGGGAATGATTTCATGAGAATTAGGAATTGATGGGATGGAAATTCCCTCACGTAAGCCGTTACTTCCGTCAAACCGCGGGTCCATCACGGCGGAGGGTCGGGAGGGAGGGGGAAGGGAGCATGACGCACTCCCCAGCGACCCCGAGGCCTGGACCGGATGGGGAAGCCCGCAAATGGCTCTCGGCAGACTGCTCGGTCTCGCGGCTGAAGCACGCGACTCACTCCAGGAGGCAAAGCCGGGAAGTATTGGCCGCTCCGCGAGCGAGAGGGACTCCCTTGAGTGGGATCTACCGTGGTCCTGAAAGCGGTTCCCCAGGCCTACACTTGTCCATTGCACTCTGGGTGGGCTGACTACTGCGATTGCCCCAAACGTGGGGAACTGAACTAACCTGAATGAGAATTCGATTTGTAGAGAACACGTAACGAATATTTAACTTGCTCTTCTGGACTTGACTCGTCATTGAAGGCTTGTGGAGTCACTGAACGGTAAACAAGCAGCGGTTTAATTTTGAAATCGCCGATTGCATTGGCATAAAATAGCAGCGTGGGACGGTCTTTCATTGGCTTGTGACTGGGCAATACATTCTACCCTGCTCTTATGTAGGTTCGCTGCGGTATCTTTTTCCAGAAGCAAGCCGTCTCATTACAATTAAAAACCTGTTACGGCAGGTAACCCACAGATTCTGCAAGCTTCTTGAGGTCGCCGATGAAGTTATCTGATGCCATTTTGGCGGAGCTTACAGCATCACAACGCTGCGGACGCTGGGTGTTCATTGAAATGTCTCGAGCCACCCACTGCTTCCCACAAAATATTTTTCTTCGGCCGTTGATGAACTCACCGTCTTCGGAACGAGTCCGGCAAAAATCACTTTCGCCTTCTCGCAAATGTTCTTGTCAATGCCGTGGCATCGCATTTGCTTATCGTTTATCCATCTTAGAAGTAACCTTTCAACATCGTTTAGAATGCGTAACCGTTGCGTAGATATTCTTGTCACTCCATTCGAAGCATCTATGTCGTCTTGTCCTTATTCTTGAGGATATGTAAAGTGCTTATTTCGACCGATTGCATGTGCAGGCGAGGTCAGCTACGTGAACCTTGCTCTCGCTTTTCAATGATATTACTTTCTGCATTTCTATAGTTATTTTTATTCTCTTATCTTCTTGGGGCTAATGTATCTTCACGATCATTTTTGAAAGGGTGTACGAAAAAATCACTAATTATGTCTAGACACAAAATTTGGAAAAATTGCGATCACTAGCGACACCAAGGGGGTAGCGGGACGAGCGGTAAACAGAGATTGAATCAACAGGCGCGCGATCCATCCGGGACGTCCCCTCTCCTCTGAACGCGGTATGAGCGGTACCCTGCTCGCCAAGCGAGTCATCCTAAATATTGTCTCCTCGTAATGTGAATAACCCGTTATGAGATGTGCCCGCTAAGCGAGGTTCCTCTGCATATTTTGTGGGTTCCGCAAATGGAGAGGAGGGGGCGATTTGTGCAATCAGTGTCATATGGATAAAGAAAATGCAAATTTTAAGGGGAAAAGAACTCGCATTTTAAAATGAAGCTTTAAATGTTCGGATGGAACCCCATAAAATAATGTAAAATTTTGAATTGGTCAGTACTAATCAATAAACTGCGTCTCGCGAGATATTTTGTTGAAATGACATCTGCCTGCGTTAAGCTTAACTTAGTTCGCTCCTTTCAATATATTTTCCACCAGATTTTTTCCAATTTTCTGTTTACATATTCCTCAAGTAAGGCTGTGTTCAGAGAAAATGTGGGTTATATTTCATTAATTATATATATATATATATATATATATATATATATATATATATATATATATTTATATATATGTATATGTATATATAGTATATATATATATATATATATATTTATTTATATATATGTATATGTATATATAGTATATATATATATATATATATATATATATATATATATATATATATATTTATATATATATATATATATATATATATATATATATAGTACAATACACAGTAACACATAATATAGAAACACAAAAAAAGAGAACACTCACACGTATTTTCTTGATATTTCGACGGAAACAATCCGTCTTCCTCTGAAGATGTAGAAGTAATGACTGCTGGAATTGTTGAGGTGAGGGGTGCGAGAGAAAGGGAAGGGGGCCAGGGGAAGGGGAGAACGGGAGGCGAAGGAGGGGTGAAAGGAATGGTTGGGGAGAGGAAAGGGAGAGGGAAGGGGTGGAAGTAACAGTTTTAGGCCACTCCCATCAGTGAACGACATTGAGGCCCGGATGCTGATAGGCCATACAGATGTAAATGAAAGCCAATTCAAGGGTTTTTAATTCTATAGGGTTATCGGATGTGGGAAGGGACGCTAGGACGGAAACATTGTAACACTGGTTGAAGGGGGTATTATGATGGGAAGCATGTTTAGGGATGGGGAGACCCGCGGACGGGGAGGAGGGATTGCACGAGGCGCGGTGGTTGTTAATCCTAATGTTAAGTGGTGTGGAACATTGGCCTATGTAAAAGGACGGGCAGAGTTTACAGGTAAGAAGATAAACAACATTCTTGGAAGTGCAAGAGGAATAGGGGAAGGGCGGGAGAGAGTTGAATGGTGGGATGGAGTGGGGTGGAGTGGTGAAAATAGGGCAGGTTTTGCATCTTGCTCGATGACATGGAGTGGGTATGGCTCTGGGTGTGTGAGGGGATTTTGAGAGTGGCCTGGTGGATTTGAGGATATCTGCTAGGTTGGCGGGACGTTTGAAGGTGACAGAGGGGCAATTGGGGAGAAGGTTGGAGGAAGTGTTGTGATTTTTGAGGATGGGGAATAGGTCTTTGAGGATGACTTTGAGAGACTGAATGCCTGGGAAGTAGGTCGTACAGATTGAGAGAGGCTGGGAGTCTGTGGTTGACGCAGGCTTGGGGGTGTAGGAATGTTTAAGTATTTTTTTATGGAGGAGAGAATCAGGGTATCCTCGTTGGAGGAGGGAGTGGTGAAGGTTGTTAAGGTATTTGTTAAGGGATTCGGGATGGTTGCAAATGCGGTGACCGCGGATAGAAAGAGAGTAAGGGAGGGGCAGTAGCTGCGTGGACATGGGTAACCCGACCAAGAGCAAATATCATTGCACCCGCAAACATAGCACCGGGATTATATGTTCTAATGACCTCCATAGGGAGGGAAACATAATATAGTGAAATAGATAGCTTAGTGGATTACCAGCTCTTATGGCTATGTACATTGCGTTGTTTAAACCAAGTGCTAGTTTTGATGGGACCGTTCCATTCCTTGTGCCTAATTCGTAGTCGCCAACCCCACAACCATCTCTCACTTCGTCCGAAGTTGCGTTCCAAACCCCTTCACTATCTAATGCTTCTTTAACGGAATACCGGCGGTTAATTTCTCTCAAAGGTTGATTATCAATTTCCACCGATTGATAGCTTGCTGTCATGTAGACCTGAGTAGTCACCAACTTTGTTGCTTCAGGTTTTACTTTTAGTGGTACTTTACATGCATTATATTTACTTCGCTTCTCCCTGCCTTTTTGGTACCGCTAACCCTCGCTGGAATTCTTCCCTTCCACTGTGTATGGCTCTATAATTATCGCTCCAATGATCCCAACTCTCTTTCCAGGTATCCTCGCGAATCCCTAATATATATACACACACACACACACACACACACACATATATATATATATATATATATATATATATATATATATATATATATATATATATATATTATCCCTTTCTTTATCACTTTATCTTTTCTAATTACCCGATTCCTATCATGATCCTCATGTTCCTAGTCCCTATTCTAGTTGGTACAATCCTCTCTTTCTTCTCTGATTCTGCTTTCGATTTCACTTTGCAAGGATTTCGTGTTAATACGACCGTAGTAACCGAACCTTTCCCGCTTCCCTACGCAGCAATGCGGCCCCTGTGTACCGAGGTTGGTATTTTCCAGGTATCATTCTTATATTTTGCCAGTCATATTTTCCTTAGATATATAATTAAGAAAATAAAATAAAAATTGTAAGTGCTCGCATTTTATTTTAAAATTTAATGAACCCCTGTTTCCACAACGTGTGTCAATGTCGAGGTAATGATTTGGGGATTGCGAGCATTCATTTATCATGACTCCTTGACACCATGACATGTAGACTCCTACAACTCTACGGCATAAAAGTGTTCGGAGTCAAGCAAAATAACCTAGATAGGGTCATTTTGTTAATTTTGAAATAATTGTTTATTATATTTTTCATTATCATATATCATTATTAGAGGGGCGTCCTAGTCCAGGGATAGAGCGTTGGATTACTGTTGGATGGCCCAGGTTCGATTCCCGGGAATGCCTCTCTGCTGTGTGATTTATCTGATACCAGTTCTTCCTGGTTATACTACCACCTGCCAAACCGACCTTCGAGTTTGTTGCTTTATTTATTACATTTTATATTATTACTATTTATGAAATTTACCCAAGTCTCATAAGCATCATTCTTATCTCCCTGATGTCATTGTTTTTATTTTGCACCAAACATACCATAATTGACCTTCTCTTCGATTGAAAACCCGCACATCCCATGTAAGTCTCGAGAGGGGGGGGGGAGGTGGCAGTGGTTCGGATTCCTATGCAGGGATGTACGTAAGTCGTCTCCCAATGGACTTCGTTAGAAGTCAGACTACGATATGAGCTCTAACGTGACGTCACCTTAAGAATCCAAGCGCCGGCACGAATTTCATTCAACAGCAATCCAAAACCACCAAAGATGGACTTTGATAGCAAAATAAATGCATTGAAAATAAATATGTGCTTCAATAAAATAAAAAAGAAATGAGATCACCACTGGACTCGAAATATAACACTCTAAACTTTAAACGCGCAGATTTCACATGTGCGCACAACAGGTTTACACGCAGAGAGCACATACACTTATTGTAAATTTCAATAATTCACGGAGTAGTCTGTTGACTGAGAACGTTAAGTGAAGTCTTGGATTTCGTGGCAACGTGGTGGCAGGCACCATCCAAGACGGCAGGGAGTCCCTTGCGAGACGCCTGACACGGGGGAAGGGTCCGCTACCCCTCCACGTCCCCCCCTATTCGAAGGCATGATCGCCTCCTCGACGGCTAACCCACGTCATAGCCCCACCGGGAGACCCCCTCCGCCCCACACTCGGCTGCTTCCTCCGGACGGGAGGTGGGGGGCCGCCAGCCGCCGCCTCGCCCCACGCATCGATCCCCACGCCGGCCACCACCACCACCGGCGGCGCGCGCGCGCGGGCGAAGAGCGCGGGGGGCCGCGTGCAATGCGCCCGCCGAGACATGGACACGGAGTGGGAGCGCGGCGGTCACTCCCTGCAGCCTTCCCGCACCCGCCTCGACCTCCTCTGCGACGGACTGACCGCACACGACGGCGTGGTACACTCCTTATCTCTCGCGCACTTCCTCCCGTAGCACTCTCCCGCACCACCCCCGTGCACTGCACCCACGCCTCCGGCACCACCACCGAGAGTGGCACGTGGACGGCGAAGCGTCCCTCGCCGCATTGCACGCGCCTCCTCGCCTCGTGCACCTCCCCATCTCCCGCTTGGTGCTCACCCCGTCTCCCGCACTCTTCCGCCCGCCCCCCCCCCCCCTGCCGATCACGACGCCCTATTTACTTAGAAGTCTTTTCACGTTCAAAGGTAGAAATGTGTGTTTCTTGCCAGGTTAGTTTTGTGGACTTAATGTGATTGATGGTTGAGGCTGAGACTTTGTGGAAATCCATTGCGAACAGGAGTTTCACAAAATAACTTTGCAGTTTCCACATAAAATAACTGATTTATTTTCCAAAATAAATCAGTTATTTTGGAAAATAAATCAGTTATTTTATGTGGAAACTGCAAAGTTATTTAGTAAAACTCCTGTTTGTGGACTTAACGCCCTCGCGTGGAAATACAGAGGTCGTGGGTTCGATTCCCACATAGGTGGTTTGTCCTCCACCTAGGGCTTCGATGAATTAGGTTGCCCATGTTGTTTATTTCATATTTAGAATCCGATGCAAAAAGACTGAACTTGGCCGTTTTAAGATTAGTGCTGTGACGGACTTGGAATTGCGACGCCGCATTGCCCATTGTGTAATAGTACTTCTTTAATCCAAAGAATAGCGTATGGATTTTCGCTGAAACGTTATGTATAAGATTCTTACGTAAATAATCAGAAAATGTTTACCAAAGTCCCTAGGTTATATAAAAAACATAAAATTAGGTCCTCGCACGTTCTAAGAGGATATGAAGAAATAGCGTCGTCTTTGGAAAGGAGCGATCGGGGGGCCGCCCGCTACGGGCCGTTCTCCCCTTCCTCCCCCCCTCCCTCCCTCCCTCTCCCGCCCACCCTTCGCTCCTCCTTTTCCTCTCCCCTCTTTCACCCCCTTCCACTTCCACCCACTCCCTCCCACCCATTGAATAAAATCAATGCAATTGACTTTATTCGATCGAGTTTACCGTCAATGTGGAACCTGTGATTATTTTTTATTTGCCAGTTCTTGGGTATAATAGGGAACTGTACTTAACAGTACGAATGGACCAAAAAGAAAAGAAAGTTTTAAAAGAGCCGTTCGAGAAGTGAACTGTTCAATAAATGAACCGTTCTCCATGTTCAGAAGGACATCCTACACTCACGGGGTCGCTCTGAGTGCGAACGGTTGGCCTAGAGGTTGCAGAACCGTGGATACCAAATAACCCTAACATAAAAGCACATGCATATACATACATATACATATACATATATATATATATATATATATATGTGTGTGTGTGTGTACGTGTGTGTGTGACATTAACTCTCTCTCTAAGCTCCCCACCCTCAGTGCCTTTCGACCGAATTTCTCCTCAATCTAGCCTCTATCGTCCTGAAAAAAACGCATTTTCGTCCCAAAATTGTTTCTATTTTCAAACCAAAGGCAGAGCGATGGGAACGACGATGGCGTCAGCATACGCCCATCTCTTCTTTGCCCAAATTGAAGAGACTTTTCTTTCACCGCAACCCCTCCTATCTCCTTTTTTTTTTTTTTTTTTATTGGGGGGGATCGAGATGGTGCGGGGGCTAACGTACTGGCTTCCCACCCTGAGGGCGCGGGTTCAAATCCCGGCGGTGTTGAATATTTTTCAGAGGTATCTCGATCCCTACTTGAGGTGCTTTGTGGAGGGCACTTTGAGTGAGTACGCCGTCCGTCGGATGGGACGTTAAGCCGCGGACCCCTTGGCGCCTTTCGTAAAGAGTAGGCTAATGCCGACGCCGGGTTTCTCTCCACCCTTCATCCTTTCCTGTCCATCCCCTATGGCGCAAATGACCTTAGCTGTCGGTCGCCTCCCCTAAAAACTACTACTCTTTTATTGGGTCCGCTGTATAGACGATATTTTTATTCTCTTGACACATGGCTCGGAGTCCCTCAATAATTTCTTAGCGGTTTTAAATTCTTCTTTCACAGTTAAATTCACTTCTTCCATTTCAGACTCCAACAACCCATCTCTTGACTCAGACATCTCACTTGACAACATCAAATTCACCACTTCAGTGCATATCAAAACCAATAACCATCAGCTATACCTACACTTTACCAGCTGTCAATCTTCTCACACCAAACGCTCGATTCCCAATTCTCTCTCTCTCTATCCGCGGGCACCGGATTCGCGACACCTCGACCTCTCTCAACAAAAACCTCCACAATCTACGCCATGCAATTCATAAATTCGGTTACCCAGAAAAGCTCCTACGGAATAAAATCCACCGCTCCACCCGACCTCAAACATCAGAGAAAAACAACCCCACATCTAACGCAGGAGTTAACCTTTGCACCACCTACTCGTATTTCCCCGGATTCCAAAGACTAAAAACCGTTATAAAGGAGCTGTTGCCTACCATACACGATAAGGACGCTACCTTATCCTTACTTCGCCAACGCCCCTCTCTCGAATACAGACCACCAAAATATTTGCCAATCTCAAAAACCTTCTGAGATCCAACGATCCCTTTACGCCCCCCCTGACAAATTTCCTCATGTTTCCCCTACTTGCAACTGCCCACGATGTAAAACATGTCTGCCTATCAGATCTGCTCCCCTCTTCCTCATCCCCTCATTGCCCCCCACCTATTTCCCACTCTAATTGCCTCTCAAAAACGTTATCTATCTTTTGTCATTCAAGCAATGCACTTCATTTTACACAGGCGAATGCATTACTACCTTGTCAATTTGAACGAACAATCCCGCTACTCCTGTAATTCTGCCTCACTCTTTTCTCCTCCTATCGCTTCACATGAAAATTCTCACAATGTTTTCTTCGACCAGTGTTTTTCCCTTAACATCCTAGAAACCCTACCCGATTCAGCCACTATAATAGAGGTGAGAACCCGCGAATCCCCAAATATATACCAGATTTCCGATATTTTAAAATTCCCACCCTTAACCGCTATCTTTGATTCCCTTCGCCCCCCCCCCCAGACTCCGTATTCTTCCTGTCCGAAACCTTTCAGTCTGACCTGAAGAAGGCCTCAGAGAAGGCCGGAAGCTTAAACTTTCTAAAATGTGTCGTTTTCCGTGTTATCTATTGTATTTTTGTGTTCTATTGCGCCGTGCACATATATTGCAACTGTGAGTGCTTCTGCATCACCGGTATAAATAAATAAATTGTATAAATGTACATATGTACATATATAGATAGACGGAGCATTGCATCATCATTATGAAACTAACATAACAGTACTCTGTTATGATCAATATTTTTCCATCCGCTGAAGAAGTGAAACGAAAATTTCTAAATGCGTTGCAATATTTTTGCAAAGCGGATTTCGCACCAATTTTTAAGAAGACCAAGATAATGAAATACCAAAAGAAACGCTGTCGTAATCCCACAAAATCCTAGCAAAGTAATTGAGATAGAGACGACGAAGAGGACAGAGTTACTGAAAATAGGGACCTGGAATTTTTGGACGATATACAATACTGAAAAATTAGATTATATAAAGCGGTTAATGGAGAGACTATTGCAGGATAGCGGGTATTACTGAAGCGATACCTGAGGAGTAATATACGTAAAAGCGGAGGGGAAGAGTCAGCAATGTTATAATATTGAACGAAAATGGAGGAGGCGTGGAGAACATAGAGCGAGCAACTATTAGTGTCTGAAGATGTCATCTATATAATGAAACCGGTAGTACCGTGTTAATAAGTTTTTGTACTTATAATTTACATAGTTTGTCTTATTCCTCAAGATGAATGCTCACGAGGTTGAGCCAAGTATCATTGGAAGTATTCTTAGCATAAGTAAAGCTGAACCAGCAGACAAGGTCATTGTTCAGGTCTACATGCAACCAAGAAACCACAGGGAAGAAGCAGAAGTAGATAGGGTGTACGATCAGTTAGAGGACATATTGCAGGTGTTCCTGGAGGGAAATATTTGATAGTGATGGGGGATTTGAATGCGACGGTAGGCGGAGGAAGAGACGGTGATGAGGTGGGGAACTACGGTTTAGGTACGAGGAATGACCGCGGGGAAAAAGCAATCGAATTCTGTAGGAGACAGTCATCACCAACACTTGGTTTAGACACCACAAAAGGTGTGAGTGCACATAGAAAATGCCTGGGATACTGAAAGGCATTAGTTAGACTACATTACAGTTAGTCTTATATTTAACAGCGTGATGAAAACATAGTTTCCCGGGAGCGGATGAGGATTTAAATCACAATTTAGTAATTATAAAGAGTAGCTCCCGATTCAAATAGAGAAAACAGGGAAGACTATTCAGGAAATGGAACGCAAGAGCGCTAACCGGATCAACAAGGAAGGAGTATTAGGAGGCTGTAGAGAAAGTCATGAGTGAGGGCAAGGCGCCGAGTATTATCGAGGAAAAATGGGAATGGATCAAAAAAGGGGTATTGAAAGCCGCAAAAGAAACTGTTGATAGCCAAAGCACAAGGAAACTATGTCTTGGACGAGCTGATGAGAAGGATGGACGAGAGAAGCGAATAGAAGAATGTAAAACCAGAGTTAGGTTGACGGAAGTATAAATAGTCCTATGATTACCTAAGTGGCGAAACAAATACGAGTAGGGCGAAAGAAATGTAGTGGAAGGCGCAGTACAAGGGTATAGAACATTAACACGGAAAGGGTGAAATTGGTGCACTATATAGGAAGGAGAAAGCACTGTCTGGAATTAAAAGGAGAAATCCGTGCAAACAATTGAAGATTAGTCAGGAAGAACATTACTTGAAGCAGGGAAGTTTTCTCCGTATATTCCTTCTCTCTCTCTTTTTCAGGAGAGAGAAAAGGAATATATGGAGAAAAAACTATATGCGGAAGACATAAGATCGACAAATAAGCACATGGGAAGAGAATACGATGTCGATGAGGATGGCTTAGACCCAGGCTTATTTGTGGCGAGATAGAAAGAGCGTTGAGTGAATTGAAGTCAAACAAAGCAGTGTTGGTAGATAACATTCTCGTGGAACTATTTAAAGGTTTAGGATAATGTGGGTGGAAAAGTCTATATGGACTAAGAGGGAGGAACGTGGCCGGAAGATTTCGTAAGATCGGCGATAGTTTCCATTCCAGAAAAGAGAAAGGCAGCCATATGTGAGGAATAGAGAACAAAAAATTTGATTTCGAACGCAGATAAAGAGGTTCTCAGGATTATCAATAAAAGTACGGAGAGCAGGGCAAATGAATAGTTTGGGGATGACTGGTTTGGGTTCAAGAGGGGGAGAGGGACGCATGATACCATTACAGTAATTGAGAAAGTATACAATCAGGATGAATTTGTCTGTTTTGTAGATTGCAAGAGAGCGCTTAATAGGGTGAATTGGATGGCATGAAGAATGTTTTGTGGAAAATAGGAATAAATTGGAGGGAGGGGAGGATAATCCGCGACCTGTGCAAGCCTCAGACTGCGCAGGTGCGAGTGGAGTGGGGGATGGAGAGTCGGCATGGATAGAGTTAGGGAGAGAGGTAAGACGGGTGTCAATTATCACCTCCGCCACTCAACGTGTATGTGGAGGAAATGACTCAAGAGGCATGAAAAGAACTGGGGATAAGAATGAAAGTGGGTGGGTAATTAATAAAATCAGTTAGGGTTGCTGACGAACAAGCGTTAGTTTGTCATATGGCCAAGGGGTTACAAACGTGCTCGAACGCACTGGGAAGTCATTGCGATTGTTATGAGATGAGAATAAATGTACACTATACAAAGGTTATGCGGTTTTTGAGAAAGAGGTAGGCTTAGTTAAATATTAAAATAGATGTTCATGAACTAGAGTAGGTTGAACAATTAACCTGTCTTGTGAGTTTTCCTGGCCAAAATACCTGGTGGGACATAAGAAGAATAATATCCCTGGGCAAAGAGGCTTTCAAGGAAGGAGGGCAACGATGATCGGACCATAGTTGAAGGATGTTAAGAAAAGGCTTGTCAAAGCTTTAAAATGGACCATGTATTCGTAAGGCGCGGAAACGTGGTCATTGAACTTTGGGTGTGGTGAAGGATGGCAAATAGTTGGAAAAGCTGAACAATGACCTTGCCTGTTGGTTCAGCTGTACCTAAACTCATAATACTTCCAATTGTGCCACGCTGAACGCCGTGAACATTCATCTTGAGGAATAAGACAAACTTTGTAAATTTACAAAAATTTATTAATACGGTACTACCGGTTTTATCATATAGATGACATCTTCAGACACTATTAGTTGCTTGCTCTATGTTCTCCACGCCTCCATTTTTGTTCAATATTATAATATTGCTGACTCTCTTCCCCTCCGCTTTTACGTATATTACTCCTCAGACGAAAAGTGAAGAGTCAGGCGTGATATTGTGGAATCGAGACATAATGAAAACTTCGTTGCAATTTTCCACAGTTAAAACTTTATTGCCGACCATGGTTTCGATACACTGTATCATCTTCAGGTGAGGAAAAGTACAAGGAGAAGGGATATATATACAAGTTACAAGAAGGGGTGGCAGGGGAGGAGGGAGCGGGGGGGAAGGGGGGGGTTTGTCATAAAGGGGGGGGGTTGTCATGTTTGTCTTACTCCTCGGGTATCGAAATCTTTCCGAATGTAAGCAGGCCATCAAGGGTCTCAATGGTGTGAGTACTGACCTTTCCCCCATCCGTGGTGGTGTATCTCAAGGTTCCATTCTGAAGCCCCTACCCTTCTCAACATTTATTTAGAGTTTGCCAAGTTTTATTCACCATTGCAAGTATGATTTCTCTGCCAGTGATTATCAAATTTACTTTGACTGCCATTTCTGTGATATTTCAGAAGCTTTCATTACTGTGAACAAAAACGTACTCGGAATTAATGCACTCACTTCGAAAAATGTCTTCAGACTTAATGCACAAAAGAGGAAATCAATTATGAACAGCAGTCTCCATAATAGTCATCATCTGATTTTGATTAAATATCTAAAGTAATAGAAGAAGGTTTGGAAATTTTCGATTTTCCAGAAATAATTAGCCTTGGCATGAAAACTAACACTTGGATCTGGAATGGTCAAGGAAAGGAAATATTTGATGAACTTCACAAAGCCTTGTTTCAGCTAAAGTAATTCAGAAATCTGATTTTATCTGGTAAATTGTAGGTTTTCTGGCGGCATTTCGATGATTCAGGGGTGGTTCTCGGAGTTGGCTGCATGTACAACAATGTATGGCTAGAATGTTTCTTCTCGCGTAGCAGCAAGCGTCTTCGGGAGATAAGTGAAGTAATCCTTTCAGTTCAGTTCAAAAGGTTTTTGTATTGCAATCGTGAGAGGTGCGTAAGAGTAATAGTGGCAGCAACATAAACTATGTAACAATAACAAGGACCCGGAATCCCCGGAGCAAGCGCCTCTGTGGAGTCAGGGTTCTACAGAGTATGCAGCGATGGCCGAAAATAAGTCATTCTTCTTTCCACTGTCATTTTATGCTCTAGATTTTTTCCTTTCTCTTTTCGGGCGTTTGGTATAAACGGTCGACTTTTACCTTTAGGAAAGATGGTTTAGACGGAATATATGTTCAATGAGTCCATCGCACTCACCCCCCCCCCACCCTCCCCTCCCTCCCTGCTACCACGTGGAGAAGAGGCATCCCCACTAGTGTGGTGGTTGGAATCCTTCGTTGCGGTTGAAATTACCTCGCCATTGTGAAATCTCTGTTGACTCACGAATAAGCCGTAGGAAGTGGTACTTTTTTTGGACCAGCTCTCTCAATTCTAAGCCTATTTTATGTAATGGCTCGGGGAAAATATACTCCACAATGGATGATATTCTTCATTTCCTGTTCTTCACCGCCGTTTTTTGTTCTTTGATTCTTGCTGCTGGAAGAAGGGACCTTATGGACTCAATTTCACCCGAATAAAGACGTTTATCCATCTAACTATCCTACCTGACGGACACGACTTGGCGTCCGCCATAACTGCAGGGTATCTAATAAACACCTTCCGTCAGAAGAGGACGAAGTGGGTCTTTTGCTTATGGAAATAGTTTTTTTCAATTTCTTTTCGGCGCCAAAGCGTGTCGCCGCGTTTTTCTTCCTGGGGCTATGCGATCAGTTGTACCTTCCACATGAGGAAGTAGGGCTAAGGCTACTGGATTTTCCCTCGTTACGTGTACAGGTCTTCCTTTTCGAGGAAAGGATAACACCCTTCTTTCTCTTCCTTCGTGAATCGTATTGCCGAATTTATGTTCTTCAATTCCCGGTGGAACTCCTAATTTCTCCCTCCCATGCGGCCAGATGATAAAGTACTCCACAGTTTCTGAGAATGTGTAAACCATCTGTAATTTTTTACTCTGAATTAATACACTTGCTTTTTTGTTAAAAGTGAACATACTTGCAAAGTACCTGTAAAATTAGTTTGAAGCTACAATGGCATAGGAGACCTCTGGAGTGATAATCACTTATTTTTTCATGTGAGGAAAAATAATGAACATAATGACAGCATAGTACTGAGAATATAACTAAAAATATGTGCTTTGTATTCTGATATTAGCATAATGTTTATTCATTCACATCGTGGTGAGCAAGTATTATGCTTCTTGCGAGGCTCTAGCAAGAGTGAATAATAATAATTTAACTCCTTTATTAGGATGAGATTGAGGCTAGAAAGTCCATTATTCCACCTGACTCTTCATCATTTACGGGCTTGAATGTGTCAACATTCATTACAACAAAGAGTGTGGAAATTTTAACAGTGATTATAAGAAAAAAGGAATTGAAATAAATGAGGAAAAAATAGGGTAGAGTCTGAGAAGATATATTTTTGGGGAGACATGAGAGTGAGGATAGTATTGTATAATATGTAAGTGGGCTTGAGAGAGAGACATCATATTCATAATCTGTGCATAAATGAGCCTGGAAGTTAGCATACTGGACAGTGAATCTTGATGGCAGTGATACCCAGAGGAGTAAATCAAGGCTGCCTGATATCGTCAGCTATTGTTAGCATACTTGAGCTGTTCAATGAAGAGTTATCTTACATATTTCATTAACATAATTTACCATCCAAAAATGTTGTGTTTTATTCTTTTCTAAATGTGTAATACTTATGTGGTGAAAGTTTTCTTTGAAGATGATTGGAAAAAGTCACCCTGGGCTAAAGAGAGAGCAATGAACACACTTCATAATAATTTACCTAAGATATTGAGCAACAACATTGCAATTGGTGGCATTTATTATTGTGGTGTACGGTTCAGCCTGTTGCTTTGAAATGTGATCTTTTGCACTTGTTATTCCCTAAGAGAATTAATTCCCTTGGCTGATGATTTGCTCACGTTGGAGCAAAATTTCAATACGGTGTATTGCTTATTGTGTAATACCGTCAACGCTGCTGTAGGCAAAGTCGGAATATTTCAACTTGAAGCACTGCCCCTGATGCAACACTCAAGACAAATCAATGAAATAAATATAGTTACACTGACAATAGCAGTGATAATAATTTTTGTTGGTTCCATGACATGTGGTTTACATGAATACAACAGATCATATAAATACAGCGCATAAATACACTCCATGTAAGGAGCCAGATTAAAAGAAATACATACTGTATTTGATGGCCCATTAGATGCACCCTCACTCCAGTAGGGCAAACACAAGAAAAATGTTTTAACAACAATTTTTTTGGCAAAACACATGTCTTGTAAGTATGGGTAATTTATTAGGGTAACTTTTTTAAAACAAATAATTCTACTCATTTAGAAGAGCACATTTAGTTATGATCTTTTGTGATAAAATACAATCAAGTTCATTCAATTTCTTGCTTGTACTTCTGTCCACATGACAGAAGCAAACAACTAAACTACATTTAACATCCTATCTACCACATTCTTCAATTGACTTGTAAATATTATATATAAGCAACTATATTCAACAAAATAAATGGATCCAAAATTAGTCACACTGAGCTTTGGAGGTAAAAATAGAGGAATTGAAGGAGGAATTCAAACCTTCACATTTAAGCTATGGGTGATTTTTTTAGTCATTAATTTCGAAAAAAGTTGCATCTTGTATGCCATCAAACATGGTCCATTAGAAATTCATATATTCATCAGTGGAATAAAATGAACTGCTTGAGTGATATAATTCATGTTTTAACTGCGGGTAGTTAAAAATTTCCCATAATTTCCTTTGTCAACAATTATAAAAAGTTTGACACTATTATAGATTGGGTTTTTTGTTGAAAAGGCTTAAATTATGAGTGCAAATACTAAACTCTATGGAGGCTCTGGTGTTTTATTCATGTGTGTCATCATTTATTTCTACATCAAACATTCTTCAATTCTGACAAATAATAGCAATTGTGAGAAAAATGTATAGGCCCAGTTGAGAGAGAATTTCAAAAGATATTAATTGGTCCAGGCAGCTATATTTTCTGGGAATTCACAAAGAGCCCTAATGAGCCATATGAATGACCCCAAACCATAATTCCATATTTCAGCTGGCTATGTATGTGTGCATAATAGCCTGAAATTGCAGTAGTGGTGTCAGTGAGTGTTTTAATCCTTTTCAGGAGGTAGCATCCAGAAGCCAATTTAGAACCTAGTTTGTCAATATGGGTTTCCCGGGACAGAAAATCATGCTCATACAATCCCAAGAATTTGGTTTCATTGAGGAATGTAATATTTTACCGTTCATTTGAAGAAGAGGAATGGCAGTTGTTCTCCTTTGGTGGGTGTGAAACTGTAAAATGCTGTTTTATTACTGTTGATGAGCACTAGGTTATCATTGCACTATATTTATTTACTCATGGAGTCATTGAACTTCTTCATACTACATGGTACTGTTAGTATCATAGCACCATGAACACCCCTTGTCTATTTGGTGGAAATGGAGAGAGGTAAGGGCTAGGATAGGATTGACATTTGCCGGTAAGTTGATACATTTGGAATTTTGGGTGTTCCATTTTTGCTATTCATTCAGCTTTTAGATTGTATATTCAATGATCACCATATTATTGTTCAATGTAAAGTCAATGGAATGAAGGAATACCATAAGGAAAATAAAGTATTGCTTTTCGGAAAAAGTTGTAAGGGTGAAGTGTAGAGTCTATAATAGAAAAGTTGAAAATTTGGTTAGATGAACAAATAGGATGGCTCCAAATCCTAGTCATTGAGGGAAAAGGATGAGTAGATATTGGGAAAGCTTGAAATTTAGCTGCATAGAAATAGTTTGAAAATGAGCTGAAAAGAGGGATATCTATTTGCCTTGCATGACAAGGAAATGTCAGTGTAATTGCTAAAGAAGAAATTTGAAGAAGGCAGAAAAAGTCTGTGGATATGTTGAGAAGTAATCTAATGTTGAAGGAAATAGCATTAGTTAATACAGGGGAGGAGGAGACAGGAAAAGGAAAGGAATATTGGATGATATAAGTGGGAGTAGCCGAAAAAACTAAACACTGCAAGGAATAATAGGCAAATGGTATTTATGTTGTGAAATTCTTTTGAAGTTCTGACATCTTTTTAAGACCACTTTGCTGGGTAATATTCTTGATGATCCATTTAATATCAACCAACCTGTAGGTTGTGGAATATCCGAACTCATAAAGTCATCACCAACTTCTGGTTCGCAACCGTGCCAGTCAAGGGCATTGGGTCAGGTGGTTATGGAAAATTTGCCACCACCCTTTTTCCAATCCCTCTTCTCTCCCATTTTTGGCAAATGGCTGAATGCCCCCCCCTCCTCCACCCCCTTCGGGAGCCTCTAAACATTTGCACTGCATTGAAAGTTGCTTCTTTCAATCTATGACCAACATTTGAATTAGATGATGGAGAAGGCATCTCAGGCTTATCCTCCATGTTGGTCTGTCTGCTGTGAAACTAATTGCACCAGTGATGGACCCTAAACACTGAGGGAAACCCAAAAGAAGACCATCTTTGTCATCAACATCACTCTGAGGAAGACTTCTCTCCAACATTTGAGAAAAATCATAGCAAGGGCAAAATTTTGCTCACAGTTTTTTGTTTGGCTTGTGTGAGAAGGAACTACCTTCTTTATGATTTACGTCATGGCCTTGTGAAACTTCATGCAAAATAAGAACAAGAGCATAGATTTCATAAATATAAGTCAGTGGCACAATTGGTTTTCACGCTGTTTAATGATGCCATCTATGTGATGAGACTGAATGTTCCAACAAAGGTCGTTAGAAATTTACATTATATTTAAATATGGCATTACTTTTATTTGAAGCTTGGTGTAGGAAATATTGGTTGTTTATATTGTTCATTTATCTAAGGATTACTATTGAAGGACAAGCAGCCAGTGGCAACTGATTGCATCCTGAACCTGAACAGCAGGTTCAAAAACTCATAAAAACTGGAGTTAATTAAAATAAATACGAAATGTGGTTAAAATTTCTTTGCCTCTTTCATGGTGATTATGGAGGGAGTGATTGTATGAGGAAAAATAATGCATGTAAGCTAATTAGGGTCATCACTGTGGAGGAGTAGATTAGAATAGAAGTCAATTAGTTGCATGGAAAACAAGTCCATGAAGGGGCTGAATGAAAAGAAGAGCTGGTAGTGTTGGCACTGAGTAAGCCAAAATACGGGCAGTGACAATGTGAGTTTAGACTCAGTTGCCTCCGATTTTGGGAAATCTGTCATAATAGTCAAGAAATTTCATGCATGCCATGCAATGATGACACTTTGCACTTGCTCTTTTATGAAATGCGACCATTTTGAAAAAAACTGAGCAAAATTGATGCATGCATCCAGATCTTGGTGGATGACTCCTGATCAAAAATAGAATAACCATTTACTTCATAATTTTATGCACCAGCCATTGTGTGCCACCCCTAAACTCAAGTATAGCTTATATTTATAAGAATAAAATATGAATGTCAATGAAAATGTTATAGTGTTTCTCTCAGCTCTTAACCATATCTCAAGGCTTGTAAGGTGCTATGCAAATGGGCAAAGGAAAAATGGAACAGATATTATGCGAAAGAAAGTAAGAAGTAGAGTGACTCAGGCAAGAGAAAAGAGAGCAATCTTGTTTCTTTTTTCTCATTTGATTCTTTTCCATATAAATTAATTTATTAACCTTAATTATTTACAATGGTCATCTGTTAGCAAGATTCCAATTGCTCATAAAATATGAATTTTATTGCAACTTTCTTAAAATGTTAGAAGCCAAATGACAGCTAACTTCAATAATATTCTTTCGTTATTAATAATACTGATGAGTTATCTGTGAATGACATACTTGCCAATGCTGAATACTGACTCCATAATTCTTTATTCATTTACAGGGAATGGCATTTACATTGGAGGAGAGGCAAATCTTGGGGATTCATGGCTTGATTCCTCCAAGGTTTAAAACTCAAGATGAGCAACTTGAGTTGTGCAGGATCAGTGTGGAGCGGTATCAAGAGGATCTGAACAAATACATTTACCTGGTTGCCTTACAGGTGAGGGTTGAGTGATTATCTGAAAATATTATTCTAACCAATCAAAACCTAATAATTTTGGCCTTGATTGAATATAATTCAGGGAGGAAATGAGGTAAACACAATAAAATAATATTCTGTTCAATGGAAATTTAAAACATTCCAAAGTTTAACAGTGGGTTGTATTTTTATATTTCAGGATAGAAATGAAAAACTCTTTTATAGGCTGCTGTCTGAAAATGTAGAGAAACTAATGCCGATTGTATATACTCCCACTGTTGGCCTTGCTTGCCAGAAATTTGGTTTAATATACCGGCGACCTCGTGGCCTTTTCATCACCATTTATGATAAAGGCCATATATATGATATACTGCGTAACTGGTAAGATAATGCTAATTTTTTTTAAATATACCATATATTATAATTTCCCAGGAAGAATCTGGAATGATGGTTTACATGTTGTATCACCTCTATTGTTAGCTCCTGCTGCCTATGCTAATGAAAATGAGGGGACGTGTTGGATTGTAATACAATTTTTCAGATGTACATAAGTCTATCCTTCCAATTTCACTCCTATCTACTGCAATATATTCATTAATTTACCCTGTTAACTTCATAAAAGGCCTTCGTTTGATTTATGAAACAAGCAAACACTTTCTGATTGTAATCTATGTTCCCATTTATTCCACATATTAGTGTTCTCAAAATGGCAATGGAATCAAATGCCCCTCTCCCCATCATGAGCCCAAACTGATCTTCCCTTAAATAATAATTTCCCCTCCTCTACAAACTCTTATTAACAATCCTGAATACCACTTTAGGTGCCTGTGAAACTGAACTAATTGTTCTATAATCCTCACATGACTTTAGTTTTTTGGAATGGGATTTAACACTGATCTAATGAAATATTCCTGCCAAATTCCTCCTTCATAAATGGAATGGATAAACTCATTAGCAATCCTCCTCCCATGTTATCCCCAACCCACAAGTAGTTTAATTTTGTAGCTTATCCAATTCTGATGAGGTACTCTAAATCAAGCATTATAAGATATATAATTTACATAGTGCCAATGCCCTAAGTATGGATGAAATAATGTGCTGGATGCATGAAACTTTTTTAAAACAGCCTATTCTTAGAAAATTGATGTAATAATTCCCAACAGGCCTGAACCTGATGTGAGAGCCATAGTAGTGACTGATGGTGAAAGGATTCTTGGTCTAGGAGACTTGGGTGCCTATGGCATGGGCATTCCAGTGGGAAAATTGGCTTTGTACACTGCTTTGGCAGGAATCAAGCCACATCAATGCTTACCTATCACTTTGGATGTAGGAACCAATAATGAGGTAAAATATTTAGCAATAATGTATTATTTTAATGTATTGTTCACTATTGTATTGTTCAATGTATTGTTCACTATATTTTAATGTATTGCCCTTGCTCCTAATGTATTGCACTTATATTTCAGGAGCTGCTGAAAGACCCTTTGTATATTGGTCTCCGTCAGAAGAGAGTTGTGGGTAAAGATTATGATGAATTCATTGATGAATTCATGGATGCAGTTGTGAAGCGATATGGGCAGAACACCCTGATTCAATTTGAGGATTTTGGAAATCATAATGCCTTTAGATTTTTAGACAAGTACAGGAATCAGTACTGTACCTTCAACGATGACATTCAGGGAACAGCATCCGTGGCCCTTGCCGGGATCCTGGCTTCTTTAAGAGTTACCAACACTCGACTCTCTGACCATAAAATTTTGTTCCAAGGGGCTGGAGAGGTGAGTAACATTATAGTTGATAAGGTGAAGTATTAAGAATTAAATCAACAAATTCATTCCCCTATCCATTAGTAAGTCTAGTTGCTTGAAAACTATGGGAAAATTTTTAAATACTGAGGTTTATAGCTCGGTTGCACTTGTAAAAATGAGAAAGGACCATCTAAACATGATATGATTTGAATCTCCATGAATACTATATTTGTAGATCATTAACCTAAAGTTTTACAGCTTTGAGTACTTGCAAAAAGTTCAGTAACACTAGTTTCCACACAGAGCACTCATCAATTGGGCAAGCACTTCAGCACTATGCTTGGAATGGCCAGCACATATGTGCTTTGTTCGAGCATTAACTTCACTAATTGTTGAACAGGTACAGTCTGGTAATGATAACCTGAATGATGGCAAAAAAGTTCAGGAGGGAGGGGGTCGATTTGAAACTATTTGATTAATAATATGAGAGAATATGTTCTAATTTTGAACATGTTTACAAATATTTATTGTCATTGAACTGAAGGGGTGAATACCATGCATGCACAATGCAAAATATGAATCATGCTAATTAAAAATCACATAATGAAACTTATCAACCCAGATGATAAAAGCTGAGAATCAGCTTAAATATTGTATAGAGTTCAGAGCAAATGAACATGAATAGAATCAAGATAGAATTAGGAGCAGTGGCAGATTAATTAATTAAATATATATCCCCTTTAAGTAGTACTGACATTTTTGTGAGGGTTGGCTGCCCTGTGGAAAATCATAACCAAGTTTTGCCTTGAAGAAACGATTAAAAACTGATTACACTGGAAAAACTACTAGATAGCAACAGAAAACCATGAAGATATAGCCAGCACATTTAAACTGTTAATGGCACATCTTACTGTTCAATTGCTGATATGCCTCAAATTCACCATTTCTCATTTTATTCATATCATTCATTTATAACGGTATCTTACAAATGAGTTACATATTCTTTAAATACTACAGAGAGTCAAATGAAAACCTTGAAACTTGAATATATTTTTAATCTTGCAATTTCTTGAATACAAAAGATTCATAGTCATATTATTTCCATATGTACTCACCACGGTGTGCAATAGAAATATTCCAGGACTTTGAAAATCAATTATAACTGTAGAAATACTCTGCGCTTAATTGCTTTGTAGGTCAGTGGTGTACCTGACCTGGTCAAGGGGGGTCTGTTAGAGAAGTAATGCTATTTAGGAACTGTCTAATTCACATGTAAACTTGTTGGAGAGACAGAGGTGAATCACCAACTTTCATTCATGGATGAATTTCAGTGTTTCTCCTCTTTGTTACTCAACAAACAAATGAGAGCATGCTGCACCACTGTGGTTCATGTTGCAAATCTATCTGCCATGCTTATGCTATTCTTACACCATACTGCTGCTTTCTGGCAGCATGCTGTTAGCTGTGGGACACTCATCACCCCATGACTATCACTTTTAATAACTAACAGGACTGTGGGACCACATTTCGAAATTTTAGAGTGCTCTCAAGGATTTTATCTTGATTTACCCTCATATGCCATAACTTGTATGTAACACTGTTAAATGTAATTTCTCTAGACCTATGGAGGAGATGTCAGTGGTACCAATTTTGCTCTATTTATACCAAAATTCACGCTGAGATGAAAATGAATTTGTTGGTTCCAGCTTAGCATACTTGAAAGATTTCTCCATCTACCATATGTGATACTAGTATTTTTCATCAGGCATCCATTGGAATTGCCAACTTATGTATAATGGCGATGGTTGCTGAAGGCCTATCAAGAGAAGATGCACTTTCTAGAATTTGGTTGGTTGATTCAAGAGGTCTTATTGTAAAAAATCGTCCAGAAGGGGGAATATCAGGTAAATATGGTGCCACCAAGAAGTACTAAATGCATTTTAGTGCTATAATGTCAATGACCATCACCATTTTTTTCTAATTTAGGGCAAAAACAGCAGTTTGCCAAAGATCATTCACCTGTCAAAACACTTGAAGATGCTGTTGAGATATTGAAGCCAACTGTGCTAATTGGTAAGTAATATAGTTCTTACTTAAATGTACACAACTTCACAGTTTTCCTTTTCTATTAGTAAGTAGTTAGAATTTCTCAGGTAAACAAATTTGTGAGAAAATGGAGAAAATAAGTAATAAAATGGAGTCATGCATGCACACATTGGTTTACCATTTAAGATGACTCACAAATGGAATCCGGGTAAAGCTTGATTTAGGCTAATGTAAAGTTATTTTTTTCTGTCATTTGCCTGATCTCATCTTTTTTTTTCTTTAAACTTCTCAGATCATTCGTCAGACTTAAATGGTTAAACTTTAAAACCTTGTTAAACCAATGACAAATATTTTTATTATTAAAAGTTTGTTTTGACCCATTGCACGCTCTGTGGTATACATAAATTAGCCTGTGAATTATTTAAAAATGCTTCCTTTTTATGAGTTATCAGTAAACTTTTTATCAGTAAAAAAAATTTCAGTAAAATTTCTTTTAGCCAACAGAAATTGATTCGTGTTGATTAATGGCTTTGTTACTAACTATAATTTCTGCTGGAGATGGCCATAATTGAATCCCAAGGTCATTTTTTTAAACTTGACAATCTCTGAACATTATAATTGTTTATATAAGGGTTAAAAAATGGAGGTTTTATTCTAGTTAATCACTGAGTTAATAATCATGACCAGTGATATAGACTTGATACAAGGGTGGTTAGAAAGGTTCTCAGAATCACCATCAGATGTCAGCGCTAGCACAACGAGTTTCCCGCATAGTAATAGGTAATCCTTCATGAGTGAACATGTAATG
Source organism: Hetaerina americana (assembly GCF_022747635.1). Taxonomy (NCBI): domain Eukaryota; kingdom Metazoa; phylum Arthropoda; class Insecta; order Odonata; family Calopterygidae; genus Hetaerina; species Hetaerina americana. The sequence continues at coordinate 2,521,372 of NW_027286719.1, read as the reverse complement.
CATCAGTGCTCTGGGAAGAGATCTTTGGTGTGGACACCTGTCTGTTGTTTTTCCCGTTTAGTGATTGTGAAGATGGAAAAAATTGAAATTTCAGCAGTGATTAAATACTTTGTAAAAAAGGGTATGAAAACAAGGAAATTCATGCTGACTTTCTGAGCACGAGAGGACTCTGCTCCTTCATATTCAACTGTTGTCAAGTTGACAAATGAGTTTAAGTTTGGTCGGGACAACTTAGATGATGATCCACCAAGTGGTCAGCCAAAATGTGCCACTATCCCATAAATGATTGCAAAAGTGCATAAAATGGTAATGAAGGATCGGCGACTGGAAGTGCTAGAAATCGCTGAAGGCCTAGGGATGTCATCTGATTGGGCTAATTACATTTTGACAGTGAAATTGGATATGAGAAAATTACCTGCTAGATGGGTACTGTGACTCTTGATGCAAGATCATAAATTGATCGGAATGGAAATTTCTGAGCAATATTTGATCCATTTTAAGAGCAACCATCAAGATTTCCTGTGCCAGTTTGTGGCCACAGATGAAACTTGGGTCCACATCTGTACCACAGGGACAAAACAGCAGTCAAAGCAGTGGAAACATGTTGATTCACCACCACCAAAGAAAGCAAAGGCAAAATGGCCAGCCAGAAAAGTAATGGCTTCAGTTTTCTGGGATACCAAAGGAAATCTCCTCATAGATTTTCTTCCCACAGATAAAAAAAATTACTGGACAGCACTGTACTAACCTCCTGGACCAACTATAGCAAAAGATATATGAAAAAAGGCCTGGTTTGGTAAGGAAGAAAGCCATCTTTCATCAAGACAATGCATACCCACACACAAGTGATGTTGCCATTGCAAAAATACATCGACTAAGATAGTGCAAATTGTTGCCACATCCACCTGATTCACCTGATTTGGTTCATCAGATTTCCATCTCTTTCCCTAGCAGAAACATTTCCTTGGTGAATTCTCCTCAAACAAAGAACTAACAGCCAAAGTAGATGGATATTTTGCAGGCCTGAAGGAATCTGTTTTTCGATATGGAATCAAAACATTGGAACATTGCTGGACAAGTGAATTTGTGTACAGGGTGACTACATTGAAAAATAAAGTTTCACTAAGGTAAGTTGTATATTTATATTCCATTCTGAGAACTTTTCTAATTAACCTCATATGTGCTAGAATTTTAAAGAAGAATCAATGTTTTGTATTCATGGATAATGAGAAGAAATTTAGAGGGTAGGTTAAATGCTTAAAAAATTAAAGCTAATCTCCTATCATTAGGTGTTTCAAGTAATCATGGATTTTTGTGGAAAAGTATGAATGATTGTGAGGGATGTAGAAGCATCAATCTACATCTAATTGATAACATTGTTAATAACAGGTGCAGCTGCTGTTGGTGGAGCATTTACCCCAAAGATTTTGCAGATGATGGGAACATTTTCGAAGAACCCTGTGATTTTTGCATTGAGCAACCCTACAGATAAAGCAGAGT
>NW_027286719.1:2234872-2514872 GCF_022747635.1 Hetaerina americana | reverse complement strand
ATCAATTCTCAAATTTCTTGGGATGAACGCATAAGTACTTTAACCAGTAAGTTAAGCTCGGCCTGCTTTTTAATAAGGTCCATTAGATCCACAGTTTCAGTGGCTGTTCTCTGTGCACTATACTATGGTGAATTTTATTCTCACATAGCCTATAGTATCCTTTACTGGGGTTCATCATCTAAGGCCTTGGCTATTTTCAGGGTCCAAAAAAGAGCCATTCGGCTAATGAGTTTTGCAAAACACAATGCCCCTTGCCATCCCCTGTTTAAACAATTGGATGTATTGCCAGTGCCATGCATTTATATTTTTCATGTAGTAGTACATACAAAAAGAAATCTATCTGAGTATGTGAAAAATTGTGATATCCACAAATATTCTACAAGGCAGAATGAGCAGCTGCATGTTTTATATGTGCGGACAAAAAATGCAGGTGCTGGCCCAAATCTTATGGGCCTTCAACTTTATGATAAACTCCCAGCTGAGATTAAGGCCCATCAAAGTGTGGCTGCATTTAAAGTCAATCTACTTAGATTCTTAAAATTAAAAATGTTTTATTCAATTGCTGAATTTCTTGATTATGCCTGATATGTCTTGTATCCACGAATGCATTTTGTCACTTTCCCCTGACATGTCTTATATCAAGTGTAACATTTGTAGCTACTTGATTGCTGGACAAATAAAATGTATTATTATTATTATCCTCTTCCAGCACATGTCTCAGACTGCTCAGATGCTAGTTATAAATGGAGAGTCTGGATGGGCGGCATTAGGGAGGGAGATAAGACAGGGGTTTCCATGATCACCCATGCTTTTCAATATTAATTAGAAGGAAATGGTTAAAATGGCAAGAAAAGGAACTGGAGATAGGAATGAAAGTGGGTTGAGAACTCATAAATCAGGTTTGCAGATGATCAAACTTTAGTTAGGCAGTCAGACTAAGGATTACAATCACTGTGGAGTACGTTAGAAAATCAGTGTGATAGGCAAGGGATGAGATCAATATCCTTATGTCTCATTTATAGAGACCTTATATATTTATTTGTTTGCCATACTTGAGATGTTGACCTAGTCAGGAGTTTTTTTAAAGCTTTCAAATGTAATTTACACATTCAGCTTAAAATTGTTCTATAAAAACCATCATGCTTAAGGTAATGAAGTTGCTTCAGGAGGAGAAATAAAATGTGATACCTTCAATGCTATTTCAGTGGAGACTAATATATTATTAGATTAAAAATGCTGAGTGTAACAAGAGGCAATTGGTAAGCTTGAAATAGGGGCTAAATTCATGATAATGTGCAAGAATATTTTAGTGTTTGATCTAATTATTAAATGAAGAATACAATGTATGTTTCCACTGTCCTTCATTTACGTACAACTAGATTCAACGCTCAAGCATCATCATCAGTTACAAATTAATCAAGTCGCTGTCCATTTATATACCATTCATGAGGGAGAGGAGGGGTGGGTGAGAGGGGGGGGGGGGAGAAGGAGGGGAAAAAAGTGGGGTTGCGATCGGCATTGATGGGGAGTGGGGATAGGGGTGCAAAGCGTCAGGAAAGGTGATTGGTGGGTTCACAGTGGGGTGAGGGTTTAGTTGGGTCATTCTGTGAAGGAAAAGGGTACTTCCAGGATTGTATAGAGGTATTAAAACAATAAATCGTTAACCAAATGACTTAGTTTTAAATTCTTCCTGATTTGCAGCTCTTCTTACTTGTCCATCCTCATTCCTTTTTCCATCTGCTGTAAGAGTTCCGAGTTAAAGTGCTAAAAAGTGCTGGGGCCAAACCACCCTTCCTCAATGAGTTCATGTCACTATTGAGATTGCGCATTGAACAAAATTATTACCAATTTAACAATGAATTCTTCAAAAAAGTGGAAACATTAGCCATGGGGTCCCCATTGTCACCACTACTTGTGTACCTGTGCATGGACGATTTTGAAAGTAAAATATTCAGCCTACCCTAAATTTGTGCCAAGAATATTCGCTGTAGACGATAGACGATATCTTTGCTATATGGACAGGCACTGATAGACAGTTAGAAAATTTTATGAACAGCATAGAAACTAGTTGTACATAAATAAAGGACAGTGGAAAGATACATTGTATTCTTCATTTAATAAACATGAATTTCCACCAAGTTAAGCCGGGAACAATTGAAAATTTAATCCAATTGTTTACTTAATTATGAGTGAGGGGGTAGCACAGCTATTAAATTAAAAATAAATGGGGTTTGTAAATGACTTTCATTAACTCTTCATCAGCGATTTCTCTGGGATCTAAACATGGTGCAGGAGATGGTGATTAGTAGAAAATTTTCTCTTCTCTCCCTCCACAGGCCCTATCTCAACTGGTGACTTCCGAGGAGCTCAAAGAAGGCCGCCTGTATCCCAATCTGAATAAAATTACCGAGTGTTCTTTGCACATAGCTACGAAAATTGCTGAGTATGCATACAAAAATGGTGAGTTGGAAAGTTTAAAACTGGTGCTCTTCATTTACTTTGTCCATAGAGTATATTTGATTAATTAATCCATAAATTTAACAATTAAAACTGTAATTTGTAGGAAATCAATTACTGAAAATAACTGTGATATGTGCAAGGGGGCAAATCATTTTTGGAGTATTCTTGTTCCTATACAGGCCTGCTTGTCTTTATTTGCTTTACCCTTTGCTTCATGTAATTTATGGGCATAGCATGTTCACTTTCTCTTTGCACTTTAAACGGCAGGAAGTATATTCTGGAGTTGTGGGATTTGAAGTTGAAGGGAGTCCCAGTACCCGGATCTTCTATTCTACTATTTAATTTTTGGCCAATTGATTTGGGTGTGATCAAAGTGCCAGAGCATGCCACAGACAACACACATTAAAGTAATTAATTGGTGCCGGTATACCTTGGTGGCGAATTGCTTAACATCAATTGATTTTATTTGCAATGCAGAAGCACCACCAATGATATACCTTATATTTATTTGTTGCAATATTGCAGACAGTTTGAATTGTTGAATTAGTAAAACCTAAGTGTTTATTGAACTGAAAATTTAAAAAAATAGAAATATTTAATGTGCACTCTTAAGGCTATAGTAGATTGGTAAGTTTCAATTCTCAGTATTTTAATAAACCATCATAAGTCTATAAATAGTTATATGAACATTTTGACATTTTAACTATGACAATAAGAGGGGAGGAGCTCATTTGTTTCCCATAGGGCTATACTTGGAGCTCCCTATTGCTGGTTACTCTATGGTAATCTAAAAAAAATGGGCAAAGAATACCATAGTCGTTCTACAGATTTGACTCCTCATTAAAAATTGAAAGGAAAATATAAACTTTTTCAGTCCAATAACCAATATTTTCTCATTCCAAAGGCTGCAATATCAACTGGTATAAAATATATTCCATAAAATTCTCTGGGGTTAATTATTTACTCGGCTAGTAGTACCACCATAATTTTGAAAAATTGGAGATATAAGGTTTGTATAAAAAGTATCAGGAAAAGTTTTGGAAAAATAGATTTATTTCAGATATTGCTACAGTTAGTATGTCTCAAAATCCTTCAAAGTACATCCCTTGAGCATGGACATACTTTTGCCAGTGGCTTTTCCATGACACAAAGGCTCCCAGATGGATTTCAGAAGCAATAATTTCAGAGTGTTGAAATCATTCGCCTTGACCAAAGGCAAATAATTTTTATTTATAATTATTGCATTCAAATGCATATTAATGGATGACTCCATTAAAAGTAACTGTTGCTGCATTTCCCGAAGTTTCTTTGGAATTTGGATTTCATAAGGTCCTTCAGGGTACACATGCAAACTTCTTTGTCAGCGCTGAGGATCCCATGGTGGTGTCCTTTGAGGGAGGATTTCACTTTTGGGAATAGAAAATAATCTGCTGGTGCCAAGTTGGGACAGTCCAAAAAGCCAGGGTCTTCTTCAATGCATTGCAAAACACCTTCGCAAGCTGACACTGAACTCTGCTTTTGACCATCCATCAAGAACTTCAAGATGGGTTCAGCGCAGATATTTTGCATTGCCAAATTTTCAGTGATAATGGTGTGCACTGTCATCTTATCAATGTCAACTTGATATGCAATCATGTGCAGAAAATCATGCTTAACATCTCTGTACCATATTTCATCAGTCCAACACAAAATTTCATGCCATACTACTGTTCAATTGTTCGCTGCATTTTGCACTTGAACCAAGTCACCCGACATGGGTCCACTTAAAACATGATCTAGTCTCACGGAACGCTCACTGGCAATTAGCGCTGGGTGCACATTGAAGGTCTGACCCCCCCACCACCGAGCCTGCATGGTGCAAACCTGCTGCAAAATAAAATCACGTCAGGAAAAAAATTGTTCCTGATACTTTTTATACAAACTTTGTAGTTATCTGACACACATTGAAGGTAGCAGCCCAATATGAGATGGAAGTGGGCATTCCCATACTATTTAACCTTATAACATAAAAAAACCATAAACACAGTAATCAACCAGAAGGTCAGTTTGGTAGGTGATTGTAGAGTACTACAATCTACAACTAGTACTAAGCCCGACAGCATGTGAAATTTCCACATTATGGTAGGGGGGGCCAGTTCCTTTCCCTGTGCCGGTTATGGTTTCCGAGGAAGATCTGATACCTGAAAAATCAGATAGCTTGGGTGGAACAGCAGGCACCCAGAGACATGCCCAGGAATTGAACCTGGGACCCTCCGGTCAGCAGTCCAATGCTCTACCCCCTGGTCTACCATGACCTCTTATGACATAAGAAGCTAAAATAAGAATAGAGATTATCATGCTCTGTGCTCACCTAGTCTGAAATGATGAATATTATTATGAACCATTTCACTTCAAAAATATTATTTCTTATCAAAAATTTTAAATTTTGCACAAATATTTTAATATTACTCTTTAGGTCATTACCCTTTTGTGGGCACTCCTTTCTGTTTTGAAATCAATGATACTGCTTTTGTTATCATTTGATTGCAACTCTCATATGCCAGGGGAACCACATTAAGCACAATATAACAGATACTTATGGCTAAATATTTTAATATATTTAAAATAAATAATAAATAAAGAGAGAATACATTCAATGCCAGGTCATAGGAATTAACATCTCAAAAGAGGAAACTTTTTGTGAGAATATCTTTAAATCAATCATGTTCAAATTTATAGTTTTTGCACAAAAATTTCACTTCCAAGTATGCCAACATTAATAATGCTCCTGTGTTGAATACTTTGGTTAATTTGCTTTGTTTTGCTAAAAATGATGGCCTATGAAAACCATTGCTGCTCTTCACAAAGGTGGCATGCCCCCCTCTATAACTGTAGCCTCAAAACTTTCTCAGCTGTATTTATACTCCTAATATTGATCAGGTTTTATAATCTAGCTGCATAATGTGATTTCATGAGCAGATAGTCAGAGAAGATAAATCATGCAACAAAACTCTTATCACTCACTTTTTATTTAACTAAATTCCTTGAAAAAAGAAGTATTTATTGCTTCACTATCTTTCTCCATAGTGAAGAAGTAGCTCCATAATCATTTTGACTACATTAAGGATAAGCACTCGTTTTATGACATTTATCGTTTACATTCAATGAGGGGATGTGGTAGTGATGGACAGAGCACTGGACTACTAACCAGAGGTCCAGGGTTCAACTCCCGGGCATGCCTCTGGGCACCCTTGGCTTCACCCAAGCTGTGTGATACATTTTGGGTTCCAGATCTTCCCTGGGAACCATAGTTGGTACACCGAAAGAAACTGGACCCCTTTATTACAAAAATGACCCTGAGAATATTTGAATTTCACAGCGTTTTGAGCTTTTAAGCCAAGTGCACTCTACCATCACCTATCAAGCCAATCTTTGGGTTGATAAATTTGGTTGATGGTTATTCAGTGTGAAAGTTTTAACACCACCTAAGGATTTTTGCGCTGCCTCACCATTTCGGGATACCTGCCTTCAAACCTTCAATTTTTTTACAAAACTCATCATCACTGGTGGAATGAAGTTCAGTCTACAATTAATAGTAAATATACCAGTGTCAGGTTTACCTTCCAGTAAATTTTGTAGAAATCTTATCCCTATTTTCCAGTATTCACAGGATCAGGAAGTTTCCCAAATCTTAATGTTAAGGGAACAAAATTAGTCAGCCCTGTGATTTGATGGAATAATTCATTTTTCTTGTGCTGATGGCCAAAAAAAATGTTAGATTCACTTGCAGTGGATCTTATGATTATCAAATGTCTGGAAGAGAGAGGAAAGTTTTAACTGTAGGAATTTCGAAATGAAGGTGACTCATGATGGACTGAGAATGGCTTAGCCTACCATAGCTACAGAATACAATTTATTCTGGGATTGGGAGCATATCCTTCATATCACACCCTTCCTCCTGAAGTCACAACCAAGGTATGGGCAGACGGGCAGATGGACAGGTTTCTCATGGGGTGGGCACTCCGACTGAAACCTGATGCATTGTGGCCAGTTGGCTGCAGTCCGACTCCCCACTCGCACTCCCACAAATTGCTTGCTCATTGGTGTGCTCGCGGCTCTTATATGCCTCCCCAATTCTTCCCTCTCCCTTTGCCAATCATTTCAGAGCCCTCTGTGGGCCCCCTCCTCCACATCCAGATTTTTCTCTTACCAAAGCCAATGCTATAAAGTGAAGCTAATCTTTCTTTCAACTTTCTGTTACTCATTGGTTGATGCTTCTGTTGAGGTGCTCTGTATTTAATGCTTTCCCTTGTATAAATCCTATATATGTATATATATGTATATATATACATATATATACATATATATATATATATATACATATATATATATATATATATATATATATATATATATATATATATATATATATATATATATATATATATATATATATATATATATATATATATTTTTAATGTCCACCAAGGCTTAAATTCTTTTCCATTTGCTTTCACTGCTGTTCTATAAATATTTTATTTATTTAAATAACAATTAACTGAAAAACTGGCAAATTGACCTTCACAATAAAGGATTATTAACAAAGATAACAAGGGGTAAAAGATAATAAATAATAATAACAAAATAGATAATTGTAAAATATCGCCTGGAGAGCAAGTGGATATTTGGTTTTGGGGAGCCTGAATAGGAGACCTAATAGAGGACTAGAGTTAGAGGAAACTTTTATGTGTGAGGTGAAAGTTTATAAGCCTGGAATCAAATATTACACATAGATTATTATGAGAACTAACACTCAGGATGGAATGGTCAAAGAGAGAATGGGAGGGTGTAAAAGGATTGCTGTATAGAGTATATGTGAGGATTTTGGATTTAGTGGGGTTAATAATGAGCTTCTGTGCACAGCACCATTCACTAAGAGAAGTGAGGGCATCTTGGAGGGCAGTCAGTCAGAGTGGCTTTCAGCTTTCCTAAAAATTTTGCAGTCCTCAGCTAAAAGAAGAATACTAAGTTGAAGAAGAGAACAGGGTCAGTGATTTCATCAGTATAAAAAGCAAAGAGAATGGGGTCAAGAACGCTAACTTGTATTACACCGGAATTAAGGAGAGATAAGAAGAAGAAATACCATTGAGTACCACTCTCTGAGATCTATTAGAAAGAAAGTCGGTGAGTGGATGACCTAAAAGGTCAAGTATATTTTACAAGTTATTAAGCTCATTTGACAAAAGTACATGATCAAAAATGTTGAAAGGCTTTGGAGAAATGGATGTAGAAAACATCAAGTGGTGAAGACAGCTGGAAAGATTCAATGATTTCACTATTTATTATTGGATGATAAGTAAGACTTGAGCAACCTAGAAGAAAGCCATTTTGTTGGGGGAACAAGGAGGGAATTGTGAGGGAAAGAAAACGACTATGAATAACTTTTCGAAAAGGATGGAAAAACTGGGAGAATGGACATATTTAGATAGTTATCAATATTGTACTTAGATTTTGATTTTTAATAGAGGTGATACATATGCTATTTTCCATTGGCAAAGAACCAGCAGAGAAAAATCTTTTGAAAATTACTGAAAGGTGGAGGCAGTGATTTTGAGAAAGAGTGACCCAGTGGACCTATTTTGACCAGTAGCCTTATTCAGCGGTATGGATGTGAGAAGATTCAGGATTTCATTGGGAATAGCGGAAGAGTGAATGAAAGCCCTTGGGTGAACTGCGTCATAGTTGTTGAAGTTAAGTGGGTGGGGAGAAATCAGCAATACAGAAATCATTTAAAGTGTTGGGACAGAAATATTTCATAAGACCAAGCTTCAGGGAATAGGAGATTCTGGTGGACCTTTTCCTTGTTTTAATTAGAGTCCAGAATCTTATTGAATTTGCCTTTAAATCCTTGGTAATTGCCCCTACGTGGTTGGTATGGTTACAGTAGAGGTGCTTCCTTGCCACCTTACCAATTTGGAGAACTCAGTGTGTGATGATTGGGATGAAATTTTTTAATTACCATGCTGGATCCTTGTTGCAAAGAGTGGTGGTGGCTTCCTTAGATAACTACAAAGGTCTTCATTTGGAGATTTTGCAGATGGGGATAAGGTCATTTATGACTCCATGGAGGAAACTTTAGTAAAGGTTGAGACAGTCCTCAACTGACTCACTCTCCAGGAGGTCCCAGGGCAGGAAGGAAAATCTGATTAATTGCATTCCAGTTCACTTTGTTCCATGCACATATTATTCTGGGTGGAATGGGGGTATGTGGCTGGGGTGTGGGGCAAGTGGTAATTCCAAAGTCTCATGGTCGGAGGAGAAAATTTTTCTGCCAGAGGACACGTATAGCGTGATGTCAAGCGTGAGAATGAGATCCAATGTTGCCATATTTCTAGTTGGTTTAAGATTACATTACCTCAACCATAAACCCCTAAGAAAATGGTCAAAAAAGAATTTTTCATGTGTGCTTTTTGGAACTCCTTTGTCATGGGAGGTTCCATTGATGGATAAACTAGTCTCAAACAATGATCAAATAACCATGTGGGGCACGGACATGAAGCAGGGTTCAAAACAATTCTCAAAGACTGTAAGGAAACTACTGGGGGTCGGGGGAGGCAATAAAAACGAGCAATGTGGCACTTTACATTGCATCATTGCAGAGTAGTGAGTGGTAGAATCACCAGTTTAGCCAATTCTGGAACATGTTTCTGTCCGAAGAATCTCACAGTTTGTATCTAGATCGCTCCAGTGTTTAGATAAGAGGGGAGAATTAAGTGCATACTAATAATCTGCCAACCCTAGCTCTGCGGTCACAGCGAAAAATGTCATTAGTTGATACTAAACGAAGTTCATTGTCGCAAGCCGTATTATTCAGCCAAAAAAATCCATAAAATGTCATTGGTTCTTATTTATCCCGCATACCTTAATGCTTACTACATTTCCTTACTCCTTGAGAATTCTAAATGATCTGCAAAATTTCCTGATTTCTGTTCACTCCTCCCCTTACCATTATTTCATTCATTGTTTTTTCAATCCTTATGCTGAGTAATCTTAAATTGAGTCCACAACAAATAGGATTACTATTCAGAAAATTCTGTCTACTCTTAAGGGAAGGTAATTTACAAGGGTCAGAAACTGTCATTCAGGACTCTTGTTTCTTAATGTTAAAATACTTAAGACCCTAATTTCTATTGTATTTGCATTCAAAGTTCATGGCCTCTATGTTTGTGGAAATACGTCAGGGAAGTAATCTGCATGAAGAATGAGGGCCATCTTTGCCTGCCCATTTCCCTATAACCAAGTAAAGACAGTTTCCAAAGCAGTATAAAATAAACGGAAAAAGAAACAACTCAAAAACTGGTATTTTGGTGGGCAGCCATCGATGGAAGGAATGTTGAATGCAGGCAGGTGACGGGTGAACTAAGAGGTGGCCAATGGTATATTTTTAGAATTTTGACCCTCTCATTTATCAACCGGTGGCACCCAGAAAATAATTAATTGTGAAAAATGAAATTTATCATGGGGATAGCTGAGGAGTTAGTCAGACCACACATCTTGAAGATACTGTTGAGCCCAAAAGTCACAAGGAATACTTGCTCAATGCCAATTGCCAAAAAATTGCTAATGTGCAATTGAAAAAGAAAAGAGTTCAATGGTCTTAATTAGAAAGTAAAATAATACAATTATTTCACGGAAAAGTAGCTATAAGAAAATGGCAGTCTTCTAGACCTCATGTCACTGATGAGATTATGAAAGCTGCATGTCACCAGTTAATGGTGTGGTGTGGGTTGCTTGTGGAGGGGACACCCACGTACCATGGCACACATAGAACGTGATCCGGTGAGTCAAATAGTAAGTGGTGGGGAGAGATCTTATGAGTGTGCTTGTGGGGTCGGGGTTGGTCAAACATGAGAAAACAAACTTTGCAACACTCCTATCCATGATCAATGTTTGGATTCAAATTTTTTATGAAAAGACTGCTCTGAACCCTTAATAAACAGTGCTACACCAACAAACTTAAATGCATTAATTAAATAGTGGTCAACGACAGATATGCACTGGACATCATACACAAATGATAATCAATAGAAAAAAAATTACGTATCTAATAGATACACCATACTTGCATTGCAAATGGACTTTGCTGTGGCCACAAAGAAATATATCTGTGTTACTCCCTACTGACCAAAGGGCTTGATAATATTTTCAAATGAGTTAGCTTAAACATCGCATGTATAAAGCACAGAACACTTCACGACTTGCTGGGTAATCTCAAGGACAAAAGATCATGACCTGAGAAATCCCTGATAGACTAGATTGAATGCATCACTCATGAACAAACATGCATAGTAAACATTCAATAAAATCCCACCGACAGCAAGCTCAAAGAACAAACATATGTTTAAAGTGGGTCCTTTGTAGGATATGTAGTCACCAAACATTTCCTTGAGACAGGATACATCATTGGATCTAAAGATCTCACACAACTGAAACCCATACAGTAAAAAAAAAATAGATGCCACATGGGGAAGTTTATGTATTCACAGACATGAGCAAAATGTCTCGTATGATGTACTTCATGCTAAAGCTATGCTAAACATCCCACCAGTCAATGGTCACCCCAAAATACCAATTTTGGAGTTGTTTTGTCTTTAAGTTATTTCCTATTTAGCCTTTGGAAGTTATCTTCATTTTACCATCCGCCAAAAGTTCAAATGCTTTCAACTTACTTCACTATACTGTACTTTCTCTTGCTTTTTCAGTAAATGAATTTTCTAATTGATGCATGTGGGGCGTGGGTTTGGGCACATTTGTGTGTATTATTGATATTTTCAGGCTTTGCATCAACATATCCGGAACCTAAGGACAAGTCAGCATTCATCTCAAAGCAGCTTTATGATTATGAGTATACATCTGCTCTTCCACCTGTTTACAAGTGGCCCCTCTCTTAAGAGCAGGAATATGGTTAATTGCTCGCCAAAGTATTCATAGAATCATGGTGAGATATTGTCTTTATAAACGATTTTGGTTAACCTATTTTACTTTTGGTGCACTCTTTACCCTAGACAACTGATACATTTGGTTCCCAAGTTATTGAGAGCACATATGTTTGCTTGCATGACTTCTTCACCGCTGAAAATATTTTTAGTTATAGGTCGCCTCATAATCATTGATCAAAAGTGGCAATAAATAAGTTCTAAATCTTATGAATTGTGTGTGTGAATCTTTTTAAGCTCTGCCTTGGAGTTTAAGATTTATGGAATGGAAATTTTTATTTTGTTCTCATAAGATAGCTGAGAACAAAACAGGTATTTGTTTGGCTGCATTTAGACATGTCAGAGGTACATAAAGAACAATCAAAGTTTGTTTTATGTTGAATAAAATGAGCTTGGCTTGTATTCAATGAATTTATTTGATTTGTCAACCTTTAAAAGTAATTAGAAATTGCAGAAATATCAAATTCATTGATTATTTACCTGGTTGATACTCAGCTTTTTACTTATCATGTTGGAGTTTTCATTAATATCTGATTGACACAAGGATTTTCCACTGCTGATTTATTTTTAAATTTTTACTGCTCACTTTATTACCTGCATAGTGCATGCATGAATTTTTTTTTACTGCAGCTCTATTCCATTCCTTAACTGCGTGCTCCTTTCACTGATTCTCTGATTCTCTGCATATAAAAAATATTTTGTCATTTGATTTGTTCTTGGGAAGATGTGCCTACTGCTGAATCTCAGTGCGAAGTGAAATGCCTGCTCACGTTGTCTGTGATACAAACTGCTTTTAGAATGTATGCTGCACCTTCACATTTTGACATTTAATTTCAATTGGGAAGTGTGAATGAAAGTAAAACTAATTAGCTAAAATGATATTTACCTTGATATTTATTAAAGGAAATTATTCTGTTTTGTTTCATTTGCATTTCCCATAGTTAATTCAGTAAAGAAGTGTAATGATTTTCTGCAGGTACTTTTAGTTTAGATTATTTCTTTTCCTCCTTACTTAGGTATGCTTGATGGATCACTTGCCATGCGGTAATATTCTTGAATACCCCCAGTATGAGTGTGATTGAGGCTCATGGGGGTCAAAGTGTAGCACAAACCTGGGTTGGAGTGTGCATGTGCAATTAGGTCAATTTATTTTTCCCTTTTTAATTCAATTCTGAAAACTATTCTTTGATCATAACTCCCAAAAAGTGTATTGTTTTGAAGATTCGCCCTCTGTCATTTGATCTTACTTGTAGAAGGAATGAAAAAGTCTGCCATTAAGTTATTTATGTGTACTTGAGGTTATATTCTGCATTAGGAGAAAGGTTTTGCACTCATGATTGTGCAAATAATCGGTAAAGGAACCCTAAAATTGCGCCCAATGGCAATGGTGTAGTCTGAAGTATTTAGCAACTTAAATGGTTTATTAATAGTAGTCTACCATTAGTGCATGCCTTACCAAGCCTCCTCACCTGACACAGCATAATGTGCTTCCCTATGATACAATAAAGCCTTCATTCAGTCCAACATACCTCTTCTCTTCCTCCTGTTACCTCACGTGTCTATCATTCTCCCTTCTATTGCCTGTATTTTTAAAGAAGTCTTTTTATCAATGCATTATGTAACAGGTATACTACTGCAATGATGATTTGATGGGGACAGAATCATGTATCATGGAAACAAAAAATAATTTGATTGAGCAAAATAATTATCACAAAAGATTCTACTGATCCTGTAGTATTATCTTGGGGTCAGACAATTTTTAGTGAAGCCTAAAAAAAACTCCTTTTTTATTTATATATTTGAATAAACTCCACTTACAATATTTCTATATCTGTACATCTCAATTTTGCATGAAGTAGATGGCTCTTCCCACAGTCCAGTTGGAAATGGCGTTTTCTCATAGGAAAGACATCCTCTCTTACCCAAGTCAACAGAACACAGCTTAAAAGTTAGTTCTTTCATAGAAGTATTTTTACTAACAGCATTGATTCAAAAAAAGTATTTTATTCTCAAAGCTCATCTCCTAAAACTTGCATTTTTCCATCCTTCTTCACATCCATATTAAAACAGCCTTCAATCTGTCCTATCATCCTGCTTCAATAACCATATTTCCACACCATACGAAACTGCTCCCTGTTAAAGTTTTCACAAATTCCTTCTTAACATCCTTACTCAATGTCCTGTCAAAGCCAAGGTCATCCCTTCTTGCCAGAGATTCTGTGATTAATGCAATTTTTTTATTATGTCCCTACTTCTTTGACCATATTGATTCAAAACCCTTTCAAGGTAGCTAAAATGTTCCGCCTGCTCTTTTGTCCCCCTATCTCAATGTTTAACATAGCTCTACTCTTCCAAAATCTCATAACCTTTGTTTTGTCTATATTTGTATTTATCCCACAGGAAGCACTCAGATTGTCTATTGTGCTCACCATTAGCCCTTCGGATGACTAAAGTTTGATTATCTGCAAACCTACCACATTTTTATGATTCAACAGCATTTTTCACTCATATCTTCAATTCTCCCCATGCCTCTTTTACTATTTTCTCCACACATATGTCAAAAAGCACACGTGATGATGAGCACCCCTGTCTCACTGCTCTTCCTAACACTGCCCATCTACCTTTCTCCATGACCACTTGCACCTGAACAGTCAACAGAGATAAATAGAAGATGCAGTTAGGTCTCCAATCCCTCCAGTCTACAACTGTTATCTGTAATTTTTGGGTAATCTACCGGTTAAGGTAAGTATTGGATGGAGAAAACCATCAAATTAATATCTTGTCTCTCCTATCAAAACACAACACAACATCCTACTCTACAACAATCCAATCTTCATCTCCGTATACTTCCTTCCTCCCTTCATCCCATCCAACATCCCAATCCTGTTCCTGCCCTTTCCTCATTTGCCTAACATTCTCCCCTCTGTCAAAGTCTACAACATGCCATTGCCGATCAATATGCTTTTCATCCATTTTTCCTACCTCCATATGATTTCTCCCAATATTCCCCTCTCCTAGCCTACCCCACCTAGTACTCCTTCACTTGTTTTCCTTTCAGTCACTTTAACCTCCTCAATTCGTCTCCACACCCACATTTCAATAACTTCCAATCTCTGTCCATCATCCTGCTTCAGTTTGTCCATAGCTATGCTCCATTTCAAAGTTTTCATGAGCCTTTTCATTAAATTCCTTACTCAATGCCCCTATCATTGATTCCCTCGTCCTCGTCTCTGTGACTAGTGCCATTCATCTCCTTACGTCCTTATTACTTTGAACATTTTGGTCCAAAACTGCAATACATTAATATTTTTACCCAATTCACTCTATTAAATACATTCTTGAAGGAGAAAAATAAACAAATCCTGATAGTATTCTAATTCTCCTTTTATTAGTGACCTCAAAACTGTGGTGTCATCACAGGCAACTCTTCCCGTCTTGAACCCGGACTGACCTTCCCCCTAAATAATCATTTGCCCTTCATATTTATCAGTAATTACATTCTTTGCACAGAATCCTCCAGCACACACCTTTCACTCTTTCAGTTTCCCATTGCAGTTGATTATTATTCAAATCTTTATAATCCCTTCCTCCTAATTCTGTTTTCAAATTCTTCATTCCCTTCTTTCACATATCTTCCCTATCATTTTGTCTGCAATCCATAGTTTCCTTGTCCTTTTTCTATTTACTGTTCCCATAATTTGGTTGACAGCTTTTGATGTCCCTTTTTAGATCCATTTCCATCTTTCATATATGTATCCAGCTCTTCGACCAGTCATCATTTTTTCTACTGCCATCTGGTACTCCTTCCTTTTTGTTCCTGTTTAAGCCACTCCATTCCATTTCCTCAACAGTCTTCCCTGTTAATTCATACCACACTTCATTGATACTGAATTATGATCAGATATAGCATCTGTTCATGAGAAACTGGGCAAATCATTCATGCTGTTCCTAAATCTTTGCCTTACTATTAAATAGTTTAAATGATATATCTCTCATTACCTGGTCATTTTCCATGAAAACCTGTGTTTATTATGGTGTTAAAATCAAGGGTTCATTATAATGAATCCCTGTATCTTGCAGAGCTGCAACTGCTTTCTCCCCATAATCATTCCTGTCAGTAACCTGTAATCTCATACCTCACCAATATCACTGTCTTCACCCATCATCATGTTTCAATTCCCTATCATTATAAAATGTTTCTTCCCAAAAACACCTGAAATGATTTTCTCCAGTTGATTGTATTCCCTTTCCATTCTTTGTTCCCTATGATGAGTTGTTGGCATGTAGATGTGAGTCATGACCAAGCCACATTAGGTGAGAGTTGTGCTAGTTGCAATGTCCATAGCCGGCATTATCCGCAGAAATTCTGGCTGCCCCATAGTAATAGGTATTTAGCAATGCACATGCACAAACATACAAAAAGAAATAATGCTCCAAGCTAAGCAGCAACAGTCAGGAAATTCTTAATGCAATAAAGGAAAGTGCGACTTGTTCAACACCTGTTACTTAATCAGAAAGAAACATAATACGCAAACAGCAAATAAGAAATGATATTCTTAGATAAAAAAGTGCCCATAGAAGCTTGCTTTGTTATCATCACCCAAGGAAAGTATTGAATGAAATCAATCTGAGTAAGTAGTTTGTGCCTTCATTATTTCAATCTTGCAATAGAGTTCATTTTCCTAATCCAAATGCTTCTTTAATGAAATGCTGGGGCTATAAATATGTGCTTGGATTGGCTGCATGATTGGTATGGAAGTGCAATTAACAAACTATATACTTTGCATGCAGGGTGGGATGAATGATGAGTTGTACTGAAATTATTTGAAGGAGGGGTTATTGTACTTATTATATTAAATGGATAAAAGGATCTTGTTTGTTTGTTTGTTTGTGAGAGGTGCTTTTTTGACATAGTTATTCATTGGAAAAAGAAATATTTTATGAGTTCTATGATCAAACCACAAATGCCCATCTTTTTCCATTAATTCAAGAAGTTTTAAAAGTCTTAGTGATATGGGCAGTTTCAAATTTTAAAGTGCCCAAAAGTGCTGGCAATTGTTTACAAATGTGCACTCTAAATATAGAATCATAAATTTTTATAATATAATTATTTTGGAGTGGACCATACTCCTTGCTTTAGTAAGTAAGTACCAGAATTTATATAAATGGCTAAATGAGTGCTGTTTCATTTACTTCACAGGGATAGCATCTACCTATCCAGAACCAAAAGACAAACATGAGTTTGTGAGAGAGCAAATGTATAATTTTAACTATGAGACATCTGCTGTTCCATTAAGATTTCAGTGGCCAGATATTTCTCAGCTAAAAATCTAAATTATGGGAAGGTCTTTTGGGATTGAAGCCATTCACTGTAACTTTTCAAGTATTAGAATGTAAAAATAGTTTTTAAAGAAAAAATAATGAGCTGATGAAGGACTATTTTTTTAAAACAAAGAACATTTTTAACCCAGTGCTTGTGTGGAAATGTTTGGGAGCTTCTTTATAAGGGGATTTAGCTTTCATTTTGTTAAATTATATTACTATTTTAGCTCATGTTAAGTGAGTATAAGGGCATTTCTTAATGACTTTTTAATTGTATTTTGCTGAATTTTGTGATTAAAAGACATAATTGTTCAAGAGCAAATTTCTATGGAAATTCATTCCTTGCAGTGATGCCCAGGTAATGGTTGAGTATGCCTCATCCAACGGATACATCTGAGTCGGTAGCAGACCATACTAATGCATTGAACATCTCTAATTTCATTCATTACCTTTTTATTATTTTATGGCATTCATCATATTATTAATCAAAATACCAGGTAAGTTTTTAGGCAAGGCGATTCAATTGATTTTCCATGATTGAGAAAAAATTCTATTCCTCCCAGATATAGATTAAATCAGAAAGAACTATGAATTTATATTTGTATTCCGTTTTCTGCATATTGGTTTCCCCTTAGTTAGGCATATTCTGTGCTGCTATCTTCATATTTAACATATTATTCTAAGTGACATTATGACTATGTTGCATAAATATTATTACTGGGTTCACTATTTTGACTAGTGTGTATTTTATGAAGAAATAGTGACCAGATAGGAAATGAAAATGGAAGCCATGGAGTGGGTTAAATAATACTCTGACATTATTGTTTTCCATGCAATTCGAAATTATAGGTATGTGTTTGTATTTTTTATTTCAATAATATATGATCAAGCGGGCAATGAAGTTGAAAGCTGAATGGGATTTGAGAGTTTGGGTTTTGAGGTTCATCTGGTATATCTAATTTGGTGGATGCAAAGTAAAATTTTTCGGATGGAAAAGGAAGAATCAAGTAACTTTGAATTCCCAAAGAATAGATGGTGAGAATATCCGCTATTCTGTGGTAACATAGTCATTTGATTATTTGTGGTTCATTTTAATGGAAACTCCACTAAAATATTGGCATCAACAATCTCTCAAAAGAAAATTTTAAATTCAATTCAAATTATTTATCATTTAAATGAAGCTCAGAAACTTATAATTTTAAAAGTAATTCCTTTGACCCTGAGGACACAACATATCAGAGGATCATGACAGGCCCTAATGTAAGAGGAAAGTTTGGACTAAGCTTTTATCAAAGGTACAGATAATACAAATCAGTATCAGAGGTATATTATGAAAAATTCTGAGATGTATGTATTACAGTGAGAGCAAAATGGAAAATATTAGTCATGAGAAAACCTTCAGTAGTTATGCTACTGCTCCAGGGAAGCTGTGCTAATTGAATAAGCTGTTCCTAAATCTTTGCCTAACCAGAATATAATCTAATTGATACATTTCTGAGTCACCTGGCATTTTCCATGTATACCTACGCCTTTTGTGGTGTGTAAACCAAGTGTTGGTGGTGACGAACCCCTGTCTCCTGCAGAACTTAATTGCTTTCTCCCTGCGGTCATTCCTCGTGCCTAAACTGTAGTCCCCCACCTCATCACAATGTCTTCCTTCGCCTACCGTCGCATTCCAATCCCCCATCACTATCAAATGTTTTGCTGCAAGAGCACATGGAATTATGTCCTCTAACTGATCGTATATCCTATCCCCCTCTTCTTCCATACGGTTGCTCAGTGGCATGTATACCTGAACAATGACCAAGTTCGTCGGTTCTGCTTCTATCTCCACTAGTAATATTCTGTCCATTGTTTGCTCTATGTTGATTACACTTCTCCCTACCTTTTCATTCAATATTATGGCAACCCCTCTTGGGCTCTCATCCCATCCCCTGTATATTAATTTATAGCTATCACTCCAGTAATCCCCACTATTCTTTCATCTCAACTCAGATAGAACTTAAATATATTTCCTCTTCCTATCTCTTGCTTTAAATACTCTAATTTTCCTCACCTCAAAGTCATCCTAACATTTCAATTTCCTATTCTAACTAATTTGGTCTTCTTCTTCGGCATCTTCTGTTCTACTGCTGTCAGTTTTCCTTTGCAAGGTTTTCATGAGAGGACGGCTGTGAAAGACTTGCCTTTCCTGCTTCCGGACATGACATACAGCTGATTGGGCTGAGTCCTCTGATTGCCATGACTGATATTCTTATATTGTCCATCATATCAATCTTGGGAATGATAATTGAGGTGGTTTACCTGACTGTATACCTGAATAATAACTAAGTTCGTCGGTTCTGCTTTTATCTCCACTAGTAGTATTCTATCCGTTACCTGCTCTATGTTGACTACGCTTCTTCCTACCTTATCATTTAATACTATGGCAACCCCTCGTTGACTCTCGTCCCCACCGCTGTATATTATTCTATACTTATCACTCCAGTAATCCCCGCTATCTTTCCATCTCACCTCGCATAGACCTAAAATATCTATATTTCCCCTTTCCATCTCTCGCTTAACATTCTCCAATTTCCCTGTCCTCATCATTGTCCTAACATTCCACGTTCCTATTCTAACTAATGTGGTATTCTTCTCCTGCGTCTTCTGTCCTGCTGCTGCTGGTTTTCCCTTGCAAGGGTTTCGTGGGATGACGACCGCGGAAGCCTTGCCTCCCCCGCTGCCGGGCACGACACACGGCCGATTGGGCCGAGCCCCGTGGTTGCCAGGACTCAAAATATCTCTATTGTCCATCATATTTTTCTTGGGAATGATAATTGAGGTGGTTTCCCGTTGCCTCCCTCAATAGTGTTTTTAACGTGACACCATCACTTACTGGCCGCCCCACTGGGGTCAGACGCCATTGCAGCCGCCTCACTGAGGAACAGATGCTGCGTGGACTACCTTTTGTCTGGCTACTAACCTTCGACCTATCTGGCATGGGTGACCCTACCAGGAGCAATGATAATTGCTCCTGCTAGCTCATCCCTAGGGGCCATCGGAATGCACAAACCCTTCCACCACGTCAAGGATGTAGTCCATAGTTGGGAAGGTTTATACACATATAACGTACACCAAGATAGCACTCGTGAACAACAACAAAAACACAGAAACACACGACTCCCTTGAGATAGGTTACAATTTGGAATACCTGTTAGTTTTTTTTGTGTTTCTGTGTTTTTGTCATTGGTCGCTATTGCTATCTTGGTTTACATTATTATTCACATCAATGAGACTTTCACATACGTTTTATGTATACATCTGCAATGTGAGGGTCCTTTTCTGTGTTTTCTATATATGTCTATTTTTTGTGTCCAGTCGTGCCTTACAAGGGTTTAAGAGTATGTGTGTGTGTGTGTGTGTGTGTGTGTGTGTGCACGAGGTCTATCCATTAAACACGCGAACTGGTGCAATCTGGCGGCCATGACGCGGATTATAGCCCCGTCCAATAGCGGTGCTAGTTGCCTGAGACCCAATGAGCCGTCTGTGCTTGGCGGATCGTCGAGCTGTGCGTATGGTGCCAGTTAAATTAGTTTCTGTTGTCCTAGTTATTACTGTTTGTCGAAAATGCAAATTGACGAAATCACGGAACAACGAATCGATGTCAAGTTTTTTTGTGAAGTGCGGTAAAAGATATCAAGAAATTACTGAAATTTCAACAGCTGTTTATGGCGATAATGCTCTGAAGATAAAATCCGTTTTCAAGTGGATTAAATCAAACCCGAAAATCAAGAAGAAGCCGATCGAAAATCAAAGTCATGCGCCTGGTTTTCTTTGATGTCGACGGTGTTGTTCATCATGAATTCTTCCTGAAGGACAAACAGTAAATGCCGAGTTCTACCTTACAGTTCTTAGGCGTTTGAGAGATCGCGTGCGACCAACTTTGACTCAAGGCGATGATGACAATGCACCTGCACATTCAGCATTGATTGTTCGCCAGTTTCTGGCAAAAAATCAAATCACCATCCTTGATCATCCACCTTATTCACCAGATCTCGCCCCCTGCGATTTTTTCCTATTCCCTAAATGCAAAAATGTGACGAGGGGACATCACTGGGAAGGTGTGGACACAATAAAGCAAGGAAGACGAGAAAACTGTCAAGCCTAACTGCTGAAGACTTCCAAGGGTGCATTAAACAGTGGAAAAGAAGATGGAGTAAGGGCCTAGCAACAAATGGAGAGTTCTTTGAAGGGGACAAAATCCATTTAGACTAAATTTTGCAAAATAAACTTTTTATGGCCTCAGCTCCCGTATTTATTGGACATACCTCGTATATAAATATAAACCCTTGTAAGGTACAAATGAACACGAAAAAAATTATTTTGTATACCAAACATGGAAAAGGACAGTCACATAGCATTTATCTAAGTTTTGGCCTTTTTTGAGGCCTCCTGGCTAGCGTGGAACATTTCGGATGAAAGGAGCGAGAGGGCTGTGGGGTAAGTGGGGTTCAGGGAGCGTGCCCTGGAATGGGGGAAGGAAGCGGTAAGGATAGAATGATTAAAGGTTGAACCCGTGAAATCCAAATTATGTAAATGCCTACACAAAGTTGGTTTAAAGAGTTCTCATCTCTATTATGGTGGCAGATTTGGGCGGTATCTCAAGGATGGTTTGGGAGAAACAATGATCAATGGAAAGGTTATGGGATTTCTAGTGTGGAAGGACACCAGTGAGTGAAGGAGTCAAGAGTTACATGAAAAGCGGCGTATGCTAATTTGAATGGACAACGAAGTAATTCATTCGCCAATATAGAAAGGTTCGTGTCTCGTGTATATCCGCTCAGGGCAGAGTGTGGGTTGGGAGGGGTGGAAGGGCCTGAGAGGGGTGGAGGCGGTCAGATGCGGGGAAGGGTTGGTTTTTCCATTTCCAGACTAGTTTCTCGGAAAGGAGTGGGGAGGTGAACGGGAACAATTGTTCGTTAAAAAGGGTCGTGTTGGGGTTTGCCAAGTGCCTCTTTATCTACATTTGCTCGAGAGCGTCCATTTTTAAACCTCTAGGGAGTATATGTAATATTTCTGGGGAAAAAATCACAGCTTAGGCCTTATCCTAGTCGGTGCTTAGCGAAAAGAGAGTTGGTGGTCTTATTTTTGTGACACCTCGCGTGTTCATTGGCTCGTAACTTGACATTTTTCCCGGTCTGACCGACATAAAAGGTGTTGCAATTATCGCATTTCAGTTTATAAATACCTGATTAAAGAAGGCTATCCTGTGTGTCTTAACCATTGACTAGAAGTTTGGAGAGGGCCAGGGGTGGGTAAAAGGCTGCTTTGAGTGAGGTGGGTAGGCAGTTGGAAATCCTGTATGATATATTTCCCAGAAATGGGATCGAGCACCACCTTAATTCTTTAGATGCTGCGGACTGTGCGGACGAAATACTATTTATGGCCATTGAGTTTTGTATTTTCCGAAGTTATTTATCAACTAGCTTAACTATTGTTGATAGCTATATTAGTGATTGTTCTGAGTTCGATGTTGAAGTGCTTGGGGTAAAGGGGGATGTGTAGGAGGCGGTGGATCATCGAGTGGAGGGCCGCATGTTTGTGAGAAAAATGGTGGGCGGAATCATTAGAAATTATGGGGTCTGTATAAGTGGATTTCCTGTGAATTGCAAACTCGTGTCTTTTTTCCCTTATGGTAATTGACAAGTCGAGGAAGTTAATTGTGCCGTTGGCGGCGGTCCGAGAAACGCGTTGTACCTTATAATAAAAGTCTGTGGAAAAGTACAAAGTATTTTAGTATGGATAGGTGTACATTTGTTGCGTGGGGAATAGAAATGGAGCAATGTATTCTCCTATTCTATTATGCAGGTTAGCTTCGGCATCTTTTTCTAGAAGAGACCTGTCTGGTCACAATTGAAAACCTGATGCGTCATGGCGAATATAAAAATAAATAAATACGGTACTCCACCAGAAGGTTGGTTTGGGATACATATAAACATATATATATATACATATATATATATATATATATATATATATATATAT
Organism: Hetaerina americana; assembly: GCF_022747635.1. Classification (NCBI taxonomy): domain Eukaryota; kingdom Metazoa; phylum Arthropoda; class Insecta; order Odonata; family Calopterygidae; genus Hetaerina; species Hetaerina americana. Next base: position 2,492,088 of record NW_027286719.1, on the reverse strand, counting down.
ATATATATATATATGTATTTATACACACACACACGCATGTTCAAACACGAAACCCCGCTCTATGGCGAACACATTCACACGGAAATAGATCTACGAGGAAAAGGGATGGGAACACATAGAAAGGACGAATACAGGCGAGGTGGGGAAGGTGGAATCGAACAGATGACAAATTTACAAATCGTTTCCTCGATAACTCAAGTGGTTAGAACATCGGCGCGGTGAGTCGAAATATCCGTGGTTCAAGTCCTGTTAAAGGAAATATTTTTGCACTTGCGATCTGCTCGATCACCTCCTTCGCGACCCCTCCTGTGTTTGTCCTTTGTGTTCCTATCATTTTTCCTGTGAAATTCTACCCCTTTTCCTGTTTTTACATGCGAAGAAATGAATACATAAAAATAAATGTGTATATATAGACAATTATCCGCCGAAATTATTAAAAAATATCATGTGTATTATTTTTATGTGTTCTTATATTGTTTGTTGCTCTCCAGTTTTTTTATTATTCAACACTTCCGTGTTACTTCGACGAAATCATATATATATATATATATATATATATATATATATATATATATATATATATATATATATATAATATATATATAATAATATATAATAATATATGTATATATATATATAAATGTATATATATATATGTATATATATTTATGTATATATATATGTATATATATATATATATGTATATATATACATATATATATATATATATATATATATATATATATATATATATATATATATATATATATATATATATATATATATGTATATATATATATATATATGTATGTATGTATATATACATATATATATATATGTATATATATATATATATATATATGATATGTATGCTTTAGTTTTTTTCGATTACATTTTATCAGTGATGCCTTTAAACTTTATTAACCCTTCCAAATAGTAGCTGACATATTTATCCGAAAATAGGCATTTACGTCTGCGATAACCCCCTCGTCCAATGAAATTCTTTACTGCAAGCGAACATCAAAGGTTAGGAAACAGAAAAAAATTCGCTGGGGGCCAGCTGGTGAACACGGTGAGTGGTCACCAGCCATGGCCATGGTGACCGGTGAAGTGTCAGCAGATGCGTTATCCTGATCTAAAAGCACCTCCTCCTTCAAATGCGGTCGCTTTTTTGTGATTTAAGTCATCAGCTTGTGAAGTAATGATGCGTCATGCTCTTCCATTATTTTATTATCTTTTTGAAGATATTCAATATAATTCCGAGACTATCCCAAAAAAACAGTCCCGCCGTCACCTTCCCGGCCAATGGAGCCGACTTCGACTTCTGCAGTCCACTGTGGTTACTGTTCTTTCGTCTCATGAGTGTAGCGGTGAATGCAATTTTATTTCCAAATATGAATGGTCGCTAAAAATCTGACTCAATTCGCATAAAAGACTTAAAAGACTCCGACAAGGCCTTTGAAATGTTCATTTGCATGCGTTGTTGGTTCAGAGTGAACAAACGCGGCACCGAACGCGCGGAGAACTTCCCCATGTCCCATTCATGGCATGTTCATTCAGTATTTGACAACCGTGTCCTTTCCATATGCCCATAGCCTGCGCTCTCCCTCTCTCTAACCTTAATTCGACGGTCGTCCAGGATCAATTGGTGCATTTTGTGATGCTATCGGTGTTTATTGCATATTTGGCCGTCCTGAACATTCATCATCAGCCAAACTGCTTCGATCAAGTCTACATTCAGCTGTCCAAAATTTCACCGTTAAATATGATTGTCCCACACGCCTTTGGCAACGGAAGCGTATTGCCTTTCAAAAACACACGTGTTGAAGACACATGGTGACAGTTCGATAATTAAGTTTTTCCATTGCGTATTACAAAACCCCTCACTAAGTCTCACTCCAACGATTGCCAAACCTCCGAGTATAAAGCGACTGAAAATTAGCTGAGCATATTCCCAAACTTTCGTAAAAGAGTTGTGCCACCTTCATTTTTGCCGATTTTTTCCAGATCATCCATGTGTTTGTGTGATTTTATGTACACGCACACACGACCACGCACACACACGCGCGCGCACACACAAATAAATATAATATATCATAAACACAGTAATCAACCCGAAGGTCGGTTAGGTAGGTGATGGTAGAGTTCACCCAGTACTACGCCCAACAGCGTGTGAAATTCACACATCATGGTAGGGGGGCCAGTTCCTTTCCCTGTGTAGGTTATGGTTTCCCAGCAAGATCTGGTACCCGAAAAATCAAATAGCTTACAAAAAAAAATATATATATATATTATATATATATATATATAACTTATATATAACATGTATAAATAGAATAGAATAGCAACACTTAAAAGGACACTCACACGGTAAATTGTTCGAGCTTTCGGCCCTCTCAGAGGGCCGAAAGCTCGAACAATTTACCGTGTGAGTGTCCTTTTAAATATTGCTATTCTATTCTATTTGTGTTATATTGTGTCAGCCCATTATTGTACCGCTCGCGTGAGTTTTTCCGTACAATCGTTATATATATATATTTATATATATATATATATATATATATATATATATATATATATAATTAAGTAATCTACCAGTTAACGTAGGTTTTCGATGGACTCAACCACCAAATAAATTTTTTGTTGCCCCTAACAAATAATTCAGTAGCCTACTCTACATCAAGCCCTACTTCATCTCTGACTACTTCTTCCCTCAACCCCAGTAACATCCCCATCCTATCCTTGCCCTTTCCTCGTTTGCCTAACGTTCTACCCTCAATTACAGTCTTCAACATCCCATCAATGCGCCCTTCATCAATTTTTCCTACCTCCATGGGATTTCTCCCAACAATCCCCTCTCTTCGCCCACCATACCTAGTACTTCCACATTTGTTTTCCTTTCGGTCTATTTAACCTTTTCCATCCTTCTCCACATCCACATTTGAAAAGCATCCACTCTACTTCTATCATCCTACTTCAATGACCACGTTTCAGGGCCGTACATAACTACGCTCCATATCAAAGTTTTGACCAGTCTTTTCTTAATATCCTTACTATAACGTTGGTCCCTGTCATCAACTCCATCCTCCTTATGAAAGTCTCTTTGCCCAGCGTAATTTTTCACTTACATCCATACTGCTTTGACCATGTTGGTCCAAAACACTTCCGAGATACGTAAACTGTTCTACCTGCTCTAGTTTTCGCCCTCCTATTTTAATGGTTAGCATAGTCTTTGTCTTTCTGGAAAACCGTATAACCTTTGTTTTATTAATATGGATTCTCATCCCATGGCTGTCGCACTGAATTTCCAATTCACCCAGCAATGCTTGCAACCCCTTGGCTGACTGACCAACTAAAGCTTGGTCATCCGCAAACCTAACTGATTTTACGGATTCCCCGCCTATTTTCATTCCTACATCCAGTTCTTCCCATACCTCTTTGATCATTTCCCGTGCATACAGTTTGAACAGCAACGGTGACAATGGACAACCCTGCCTGTTCCTGCCTGCCTGACACCTGTTCCTAACACTGCTCATCCGGACTCTCCGTTCCCCACTCGCACCTGAGCAGTCTGAGACATGTACAGGTTGCGGATTAGCCTCCTGTCCCTCCAATCTATTCCTATTTCCTCCAATATACTCAAGAGTTTTTCTTATTCACTCTATCAAATGCCTTTTCGAAATCTACAAACCAAGCAAACATGTCCTGATTGTATTCTATATCCCTCTCGATGAGTGATTTCAATACTGCAATGGCGTCGCGCGTGCCTCTCCCCTTCCTAAAACCCAAATTGATCATCCCCTAAGTAATAATTTGCCCTGCTCTCTATCCTTTTGTTGCTGATCTTGAAAAATACTTTAGCTGCGTGTGAAATCAAACTTTATGTTCTGTAGTCCTGACCTGATGAAGCCGTTATATTTTTCGGAATAGGAACTAACACTGTCACAAAGTCTTCCGGCCAGATTCCTGCCTCATAGATACTACGAATCCGTCCATATAGTCTCTTCCTACCAGATTTTCATAAGCCTTTTAGTAGTTCCACAGGCATATTGTCTACCACCACGGCTTGATTTGATTTCATCTCACTTAATACCCTTCCTATCTGGTCGTCGATTATGCGTGGACTTAAGCTATCTTCATCGACGTCATTTTCTTTATCTCTGTCTATGTTTGTTTGCCTAAATTCTCTATTCAATAGAGTTCGTATATATATTCCTTCCAACTCTCTTGGATCTTTTCTGTTTCAACTATTATCTTACCCTACTTAACTACCTGTAACGCCAGCTGTAAAACCGATCAGTTTCCCTGTTTAACCAACAAGATAGAGTTGTTTCCACCACTTTACTTAAATTTAATGGTACAATCAGTTTAAGTTAAAGCCAACCTTCCCTCAAATATTATTCAATTAAATCTTGTTTTACATCTGCAGAAGTGAACTTGAGTGATTGACAGGCCAAACTTAAATAATCATCAATTTCAGGGATAAAAGCTTGGCTAACATCTTTTATATATATATATATATATATAATATATAATATATAATATATAATATATATATTTTCGAAATTTACGAAACAGGCAAATACCTCCTGGTTGTGTTCTATATTCCTCTCGATTAATAATCTCATTACTGCAATGGCATCACGCGTACCTCTCCCCTTCCTAAACCCAAACTGATCCTCCCCTAAGTAATCATTTGCCCTACTCTCTATCCTTTTGTTTATGATCCTGAGAACAACTTTAGCTGCGTCGGATATCAAACTTATCGTCCTGTAGTCCTCAAATGATGTAGCCTTTACCTTTTTCGGAATAGGAACTAAAACTGATCTCACAACGTCTTCCGGCCAGATTCCTTCCTCATAAATACTACGGATCAGCCCATATAGCATCATCCTCTCACATTTTCCTAAGCCTTTTAAAAGTTCCGCGGGAACGTTATCCACCCCCACGGCCTTATTTAGCTTCATCTCCCTTAATGCCCTTTCTATCTCATTGTCTAGTATGCCTGGACCTAAGCTATCTTCCTCTAAGTCATGTTCATTTCCTATGTCTAACTTTGTTGGTCTAAGCTCTTTACTATACAGTTCTTCTATATATTCCTTCCATCTTTCTTGGATCTTTCCTGCGTCAACTATTACCTTACCCGCCTTATCTCTAACTGCTATCTGCTATCTGCTATCATTCCCTTTCTTACTTCCCGATAGTGATTTAAGCTTGCTGTACAGCGTACCTATTTCACCCCTCGTCTGCAAATTTTCCATATCCTTGCACCGCGTCTTTCACCATGCTTCTTTTGCTTTATTTGCTGCCCGTCTCAATGTATTATTTAATTCTTTGGACTTCCTTCTACCTAACTTTGTGCTTTAATTCTTCCATATTATTCTCTAGTCAATATTTCTAATAGTCACATCCGTGGCCCATGGTTTTCTTGTCCTTTTCCCATTGACGGTTCCTAAAGTTTCTTTTGCGACTTTCGATATCCCTTTTTTGATGTATTTCCATTTTATTCTATAGTAATTAGCTCTTTGCCGTCATCCATGATGTCCTCTTTACAGCTTGCCGATACTCCTTCCTTGTCCATCCATTTAATGCTCCTACGTTCCATCTCCTAACCCGCCGCCCCCACCTTATCCTTTTGAAAAGAACGCTACACTTCATCACAACCAAATTGTGGTTAGAGTCCGCATCCGCTCCCAGGAAGCTGTGCGAATTCATCACACTGTTCCTAAACATGTACTTAACCAAAATATAAACCACATACGCACCCCCAACACGTGCACACACACCCACACGCACCCACACACACCCATACACTCCCACACACACCTAAACACAGAAACATCCACACACACAGACGTATGTATGTAGATACAGGGTGAGTCAGAATGGACTCCCTGATTTGACGGGTTAATTGTAAAAAAAATCACCCATGATAATTAAAAAAAGTTTTTATATTCGGAAAACCTCATTTAATGTCTTTGTTCCATTAGGTGCTGAAAATAATTTCATCCAGGTCAAACCAAACAAGTACCAAGCCCGATGGCGTGTGAAATGCACACATCAGGGTATGGGGGTCAGTTCCTCTCCCTGTACACAAGTATATACAAGCTTTAACAATCTGTATACGTAAATATATACACAAAAACCTAAACATTTACACACGTATATTAATCAGAGTAATGCGACGCACGAGCTGAAGTTCATTCCAAAATCTGCGTTCGAGGACTGCTTTAAGGTGCGGAAGCACTGCTGGGAGCGTGTGGTTCAATCAAATGGGGACTACTTCGAAGGATGCCACGGCCCGGATGACGAAGATTAGCAGCAATGCGGAGATATGAACGCAGGTCGGATAGCTTTCGGACACACCTCGTATGGTTCTAAGACAGCCAAGACGTGCTTCGTGCGTTTCTTTGACTATCCTTATCTCATATTTTGAAACTTCAGCTCCTTGAAGATTTAATTTATCAATTCTTAGATATTTCATAGTTACTCTGCCCATTGATGTGCGTCACGACGTCTTTTGATAATAAGTAATTAACCTCTGGATACGCCTGGATAGCTGCGAATTTGTCATCAATCACTCGATGCCCTTCATTCTTCCAACTTCATGGTTTGGCAGTTGCATGCTGGGTGACAATCCGTTATATGTTTTTCGCCCACTCTTTGGTGATATACCCTTTTCTAAAATAATGATAAGTTTAGGTTTTGTCTTCACACAGTTTTACTCTATGGCCATAATTTTGATATCAATATCACTGCGTGCATGGGATATGATCGTGCACTTGCAGAGAGTAATATCCGATATGTTTGTGTTTATTCTGCGTCAGAGTTCTAGTTGTAGAACAATCCTTACAATTCTAGAGCACATGAGACCATTTTCTCACTCCTATTCCTAAATTTAAATAGTGCCTTACGTGTGCTTTTGCTTGAAATTAATTTTTCTTTTAGATACGAGGGTAGTCCCAGAAGTACCCGGCCTGACCTAGAGATGGCGGTAGTTTTTTTTAAAAAATATCACCGTATTGTAAAGCTTATACTCTATAAAGCATATGTTTTTAGTTTGAAGACGCCACGTTGTTTATTATTTCTTTGACAGCCATCAATAGTGAACACTTTCAGTGAATTTGTGAAAATGGAAAAAATGGTCATTGTTATGCGATACAATACTTTTATTTGAAAGGCCTCAGCCCAAACAATATTAAAGCTGAACTGGATTCTACTCTGGGTGAGTCTGCTCCTTCGTATACATTAGTAAAATATTGGGTGGCAGAGTTTAAACGAGGCCGTACGAGCTGTCAAAACGAGCATTGCATTCGTCGAGCAAATGAGGTGACGACTCCAGAAACGGTAAAGAAAATCCACAAAGTGATACAGGATGATCGTCGACTGATAGTGCGCGTGCTAGCCGACATAGTAGACATTTCAAAAAGTGCGGTTCATCGCATACTAACTGGAAATTTGGGCATGAGAAAGCAGTGTGCAAGATGGGTGCCGCGTTTGCTAACACTCGAGCAAAACCAATGTCGTGAAGATGTTTCAATTGAGTGTTCAGCAAAGTTTCACAGCAACACAGCAGAATTTTTGCACCGTTTCATAACCATGGATGAAACATGAGTCCATCACTTCACACCCGAGACAAAAGAACAATCAAAACAATGGATTCAAAGGGAGAATTCTCTTCAAAGAAGGCGAAGACTGTTACATCTGCGGGCAAAGTAATGGCATCGGTTTTATGGAATAATTTGAATTGCCTATCTTGAAAAAGGGAAAACTATCAACGGCGAGTATTATGCGAACTTATTGCAATCTTTTAGCGAAGAAATCAAGCAAAAGCAGCCGCATTTGGCTAAGAAGAAAGTGTTGTTTCATCAAGACCAGCTCCAGCTACCAAATCCGTTATTGCAATGGCAAAAATTCATGAATTAAATTTCGAAGTGCTACCTCATGCACCCTATTCGCCAGGTTTAGCCCCCTCGGATTATTTTCTGTTCGCAAACTTGAAAAAATGGCGCCGTGGTCAAAGATTTTCCAACCGTGAAGAAGTGATGTCGGCAGTTAATGGCTATTTTGAGGAGCAAGGCAGTTCTTATTATCAAAAGGGTAGCGAACTTATTGAACATCGCTGAGAAAAGTGTATAGAGCTGAAAGGAAATTATGCTGCAAAATAAATACATTTTTTTCCAAAATATTTGTGTTTTCTTTGTTGGGTCGGGTACTTCTGGGATTACCCTCGTATATTCAGTTATTTTCTCATTCGTAAGAGTTACCTTAACTTCAAGGATACACCCTCTTGGTTTAATTTTTAACTACTTTCTCAATAAATATATATACTATTTCTCAATAAATATATAGTTTCTCAATAAATATTTCTTATATTGGAAGTACTAATACGTTTTGAGATTTTCATCCATTAAATTGTTTTCGGCCACTATCGTTATACCCTTTGTTTCTGACTCATGTTGTTTCTCTTGATCTAGTTCGTTTGGGATCTAAAAAATATATATAATAGCATTTTCGGTTTCAATATCCACATCTCTTCTGGTTGGATATATAGTATACAATTACTTCGTTATTGAGTTTTTTTAGTTCGTTGTTCGTTTTTATATAGTATACAATTACTTCGTTATTGAGTTATTATTGAGTTGAAGTTCTTGCCCATTGGGTAGCTGGACTTCGCAATAATTTTCTATTTTTTGATAGTATAATATCTCAGCAAAACCAAGGAAGCGTGCCAGGCCTGGCACGCTTCCTTGGTTTAATTCCTCTCGTATGATCCTCCTTGTGATTCATGTGCGTTATTGCTCTGGGCTGTTTTCTTTTCAATAATTTCACACTTAGCCACGAGGTAGTTGCAGGTGTATGCATGATAATTCCCCAAACAGACTGGCCAAGGTCGATTATTCATTTTTAAACTCATTTGATCTTAATTGAACCCATTTTATCACTGGCAAAAACCGCCTTTATTGCTGTAATTCCATGGTCAAGTTTCTCATTTTAGGAGCCTCAGATAATTTTTTAGCCTTATAGTATCTTCTTAAGTCGCCCGCCTATCTTGGAGATTCCGACTAAGTCGCTCTTAGCCGATCAGTTACACTGGCCCGTTGGTCACTCGTAGACCAGTGAAGGCGGTGGCGGGCCAGTCCAAGACGAATTAAACTCCATTCGCCTCCCCACCCACCGAAAGGCGTTCCAGCAGCGCGCATCAATATCTCCGTTCGTAATCGTGCACCTTAACCATCCCATTCAAATTGGGGAACGAAAGCCAGTCACTGCACCTCCCGGCGATCCATACGGGCGATTTGAGCATACGAGGGGGGACCCAAAAATAACAGGAATGTTGTTTTAGATTCTTTAGCTCTCAATATATTTACATTAAATTTTGATCACCTTCAAAGTATTCCCCATTGACCACAATGCACTTCTCCAAACAATGCTTCTATTGTTCGAAACATTTCTGAAATTCATTTATCAGGATACCTTTTAGGATCAGGATACCTTTGTTTGTACCGATTTTTGTTTTACCTCCTCCACAGTGTCAAAACGCTTTCCTTTTATGTCCCTTTTGAGTCTGGGGAGCAAAAAGAAGTCACAGGGAGCTAAATCCGGTTAGTAGGGGGGGTGGACAATCGATGTCAAGCCGTTTTTTGTCAAAAACTGCATCAAAACCACTCGTAGACTCTGGTTTTACTTAGGACAGCTTCCCCATAAGCAGTCTTGAGCATTACAATAGTTTCCGCGGCCGATTTCCCCAACATGAAAAAAATTTCACTGCAGTGCGCTGTTCTTGATAATCCGACATCACGCTTTTTGCCGAAATGAAAAAAGTTGTTTCACTGAAACAGCTCTAACGGACGGGCCGATCCAGTCACAGCGACGGCGCTGCGCATACTGACGCAGGTGGCGTGAGCCTGACGTACGACCGGCCGAACAAAGGCTTCCCCCACTCTCGCTCTCCACCGCAGCCCAATTCCCGATACTTTTGGGTCCCCCCTCGTAAGGCGAAGCCAGTTTCGTGTGCCATGTATCGGCTCCGTATGATCTAGGCACCTAGTCGCATTTTGCGATGAGCAATTTGGACCTTGGAGGGAGGAGTTACTCTTCGGATGACAGGCCCTATTGCCGCGATTTAAGTTCACGGAGACCGCGGGCGCGGGTCACTGCAGAGCGTGAGCACGAGGTCGTGCACCGGGCGCGGTGGCTCTGCCCTCGGGGAGCGAGGACTCGGCCAGCCGGACGATGCAGTGCAGTTTGCTTGCGACCGTTCAATGTTATCTCATATCATTGGGTGATCATCACACTCCACTTTGCCACATTTCATCATGAAATGCCAATGGATTTGCCATTTGAACGGAACAAGAACAGGTTTTGCGAAGAAATAATAATAAAAAATATATTTTAATTTACTCTTTAATATTCATGTCTTAAGCAAGGAACAAACACATATTTGAAATATACGAACAAACTGCTTTATGCACATTTGAAAATGTCATAGTGTAGCTATCTTTGATAAGCAGTAACATCCTATTATGTAGTTTAAAATCGAATTTATACATATCATATTAAAATGTTCATAATCCGTGCCCTCCATTTGTGCTGCTAATTATTAAACATCATAGCGATGGGAGCACGCTGGAAAGGGGAAAATATTTACACTTTTGTAATGCACAATTTTTTATAAAAATGGATGGAAATATTCAAAATTGCAAGTTTGTGAGGTTAATATTAAGATTCTCTTCACATTCCCTTTTACATTTGCACAAGAATCATTGCGGAATAAAGACACTGGAGGAATATGTTTAGAACGTAATGCATTTTTTTTCTCGGCGCGGAAACTCGTAAGATTTCATTTGTGGCATTTTCTCCTCATAAAATTGTGTTATGAATTTCAGTTGCAAAAATAAGTTTTTTTCCTAATATACCACTTGTAGAAAAGTTTAACCTTAGAAAGTAATTTCACTTGTTCAATTGAAAACTGTGTTAGTCTTGTCGCTCCGTAACACCATACTCACAGCTATTTTAATTATGGAACTCGTAATTATGGAATATGAGAACGTGATTGCTATCGAATCTTACTTTCTTCACCTTCGTGTTAGAACAATGAAACTCTATACTTTGTGGAACTAAGAAGTTTTATCGCTGGGGGAACTTTTACGAAGGATTAGCAGCAATAACCCATTTTGAAACGAAATAATCTCATTTCCCAATTTCCATCACTTCCGTCACTCATATGCTTTAATATGAAATAAATTGCTATCTAAAAAAGAACTTTTGGGTCCCGAACTCATCTTTCATGGCAACTTTTCTTCAATGGAGGTGCGTCAAAAAAGAAACAAAATTACGACAACATGTCATCGTTTAGCAGAAAAACCTTGTGGACTTGGTTCTTTTATGTTGACGGAGGCATTAAATTATTTGGAAAATATAACTGTGTTTTACAGGTATAATTTTTGGCAAACAAAGAATCAAAGAGTATATAAATTAGTTTTCATGTTAACATATATTTACATGCACTCGTGGAACAAGATCAATTTTTACCTTTATTAAGTAGTGTTCATCGTGAAGGATCGTAGTCAAAAGTGTATTTATTTCATGGTCCAAAATATCAATTTCTCGGAGTTATTTCTCAAAATACATGAATCGAGACAAAGACCGAGGGAAGGCCATCATAGCATGAGATTAAGGGTACGCCTTCAAGTACTCAAGGGCTCAATTACTTCCTCTGGTCATAAGTTTAGAGTGACAATGCTACATGCTCGATCTCTTTGACCTTCCAACGTTACGAAACGCAAGGTGTTGACCCTTTATTGTGCCCAACGAAAAACTTGACATCTTGCATTCCAGTTGTGGAACAGATGATGGCATTTGAATGGAATGGGTGAAATCAGATAAGAGTGTAGTCACTGATGCTTCCGGAAGACAATTTAATCTAAAAGGGAAATTTGTAATAGCACTGTATTAATTGCACTGCCCTCCGGTTACTAGGTACACTTTGAACAGTGAAAGGTTAAGGGAAAAATGATGACATTTTTTTCTGTACACATTTAAGAGTACACCACACACCATGCAATCGTTTTCTTGATAAGTCATCACGTGCAACGAAGGGCACCAGAGTTAGATGTCCATGCCTTCCACTGTCAGCAATGTTTGCATTTCCTGTCGCCATGCCAAGTGGGGGCAGGAATGGTCTCCATCTGGCCGAGAGAGTTCCAAGAGAAGACATTTAACTCCGAAGCACCGTCACCACATTCCCCTAACTTCCCACTTCTAATCAAGGAATTATATCACGTATCCATATTAAAATCGACCTTTTCACTACATTGATAATAATCATTCTTATAATAGTTAATAAGTTTTTGCTTGCTGCGCGTGGTCAATAGACCACAAAACACATTTCACTTAGCTCAATTTCTTGGGAACAACGAAAACCCGTCTTGCATTAATTATTTAGAGTGCCAACGTTCAATTTCCATTCCCACAGCTCCGTCTTCCAACCGCCATCAAATAGCATGCTTTCATCCGATGAAGTGATTTTTTTTCATAATGATGCACAAAAATATCTGATGATTGTAGATCACTCGACTGGAAAGGGCGTTTCACTAAAACAACGATCCCCTCGTCCAGTTTTCCTTGATTTACTGACACCATAAGTTTTTTTAATACTGATTTTAAAATGTTGAAAATAACATGTGCTAATGTTTTCTAACGATGTCATAAAATTCATCAAAATTACCTAAAATTAATCATAAACGTGTTAAAATGAGTGCAGCTTAGTGGAAGGCTGGCCTTCCTCTCGAGTCATCAGCGGAAGTATGCGAACGCATCCAATATTCGTGGGCGGTCATTTGTTGGCCAGCGACCCGCGGGAGGGGGTCCACCTCCTCCGGGGTTCCGGGGCCAGGCAGCCGGAGCGCCCCCCGGGGGCAGCCGCGAACGCTCGTCTCCTAACTGGTCACGTGGATGGGTTCAGTGCCCTGCGGCGGCCGCGGGGACCCCTCCCCGGCCTCCTCCTCCGGCGGCCCACCGGCGGGGCTGGCGCCACCCGCCTGCAACTGCACCTCGTACGCCACGGGCCCACCCGCGCCGTCTCCGCTCACGTCCGACTCGGGGTCGTCCGGGTAGGGCCGGCCGCGCCGGTGGGCGTACACGTGGGCCACGGGCGGCGGGGCGGGCGGCCCGCCGACGGCCGGGTGGCCGGAGAGGTGGTTGGGAGTGGCGAGGGGGGAGGGGAGGGAGGTGGGCACGAGCGGCGAGTCGCTGTTGTAGGTCACCTTGCCCATGAAGGAGCGGATCTCGTCGAAGTAGGCGTCCTCGTTGCTGCTGGCGCCGGGGCTGTCGGGCGTGGCCACGCCGTGGCCTCGCCCGGGGCCGTCGAGGCCCGCTCCCGCACCCCCCGCGCCACCACCCTCCACGTCCTCCTCCCCCGCCTCGTGCTTCTTCAGGTGGCGGTCCAGGTTGGTCTGCTGCCCGAAGCAGCGGTCGCACAGCGGGCACTTGAACGGCTTCTCCTTGTTGTGGATGTTGCGCACGTGGCGCTGCAGGTTCGACGAGATGGAGAAGGACCGCTCGCAGTACTTGCACTTGTAGGGCTGCTCCCCCGTGTGGGTGCGGAGGTGGCGCGTGAGGTTGGCGGAGCGCGGGAAAACCTTCCCGCAGAAGCGGCACGAGTAGCGGTCGCCGCGCGCCTTGCCCCCGCCGGCCCCCGCGCCCCCGGGCCCTCCCCCGCCCCCCGACCCCACGCTCAGTACCTCGTGGTACGGCTTACCAAAGTTGGGGATGGGCGGGGGGCGGAGGAGATCGTAGGGCCTGGGCGGGGGGCCCAGGAAGGGAAAGGCCACGCCGCGGGGCGGCGCGAACGACGCGGGCAAGAGTCTTTCGTCAACGGCCGGCGGGGCATACGAGGGGAACACTGTCCCGGACTGCGAGGGCCGCTCCAGCCGATACATGGCCTCGAGGAAGATTGGGTGGATGGGCCTGGGGTAGGCCATGGGTGGCGCGCCCCCCTTTGGTTTCTCGGTGGGGGGAGGCGGGGCCTCCGGCGGCGGCCTCGCCCCGTCCCTGGGCACCGCCTGAGACTTGTCGCTGGCCGACCATCTCCTCTTGGTCACCCGCAGGTCCAGCGGCAGCTCGGCGTGGGCCGGGGTCCCGGTCGGGGCCCGCGTGGAGGAGGGCCGCGAGGAGAGGTCTCGTGGGCCTTCGTCGTCCGCCCCGGGCGAGGGCCCCTCCTCCTCCCTGCCCCCCCATCCTCCGGCCTCGTCGTCACACGCCGCTTCGGCGTCGGGGCGGCGGAGGGGGAGCGGGGCCGGGGGCGGCGGGGGCAGCAGCGGCGGCGGGGGGTACTGCGGCGAGGAGGCCGCGAGGGCGTCGTCCGCGTCGCGGGCCGCCTTGGCCGCGTGCGGCGCAAAGAGCAGCGTGGAGGCGAGGAAGGGGTTGGGGTAGTGCGGCGTGGGGAACATGGGGAAGGGGCCGAGGGCGGAGGGGAAGGGGCGGGGGTAGAGGAGCAGGGAGGCGTTGGGTGCGGGGTTGTTCATGGCGGGGGGCGTGGCGGGAGGCGGTGCGGCGACTGGCCCCCCCGCCGCCGGGGGCGCGTCGTCCGGGGGCGCGTCGTCCGGGGGCGCGTCGTCGGGGGGCGGGTCGCCGGCTGTGTCGTCGGCGGACGCCTCGCAGAAGCGCTTGTGCTTGGCGAGGGAGTTGAGCGAGCTAAAGCCCTGCCGGCAGCTCTGGCACTGCACCCGGGTGCGGCAATTGGCGTGCATGCGCTTGTGGCGGCATAGGTTGGAGAACTGCGTATAGGCCTTGAGGCACACTTCGCAGCGGAACGGCTTCACGCTCGAGTGGATGTGGGCGTGCTGCTTGAGGCCCGAGGCCGTGGCGAACGTCTTGCCGCACTCGGTGCACGCGTGGGAGCGGGCTCCGGCGTGATGCGTGCGGATGTGGCGCTGCAAGTTGGACGCGTCGCTGAAGATCTTGCCGCAGTTCTCGCAGCTGTAGCGGCGGAAGTGGTCGCTGGCGGGGGGGAGGGGCGCGGCGGCTGGCGGGCCGTATCCCAGGGTCGGCACGCCCAGCTGCTGGCTCGCCGCCTCGTCCCCCGCGAAGATGCCGTGGATGAGGAGGCGGTGGTGCACGAGGTTCGGCCGCCAGCAGTAGCCGTGGTTGCAGAAGCCGCACGGGTATTTGTTGGCCACGTACTTGTGAACGCTGATCAGGTGGTGGTCCAACCTGCGAAAATGGGAGACGAGAGAGAGTGAGAGGGAGGGAGACGAGAGAGTGTTTGGTATTCCCAGAGACAATCCTCAGGAGGATGGAATGCATTTTAATGGGTGTGCGTAGGTCGGGGATGGCGTTGGACCGACTTTCTTATCAAAAGTGACGAAAAATGGATTCACGACGTGATAAGGCGATAAGCTGTCCATAAATGTAAGTAGACATGGATTTCACTATAATGTTTCGGATCACTTATGTATTCCCTAAGGAAAAAATATTTGATCCAAGTTTTTTCCCTCTCACGCATCAAATGCCCAGTTCCGAAACTTAGACATTTACTTCCCTCACACGCTTGCTGCACCAGAGTAGCGAGCTTTTGTTTTTGGCGCCGCTCTGATTTTATTTCCTACGGTGACTTCTCCTCGGAATCATTCGGCTCCGTAACCTTCAATTGAGGCGCATTTCCACGTCGCGCATCTGACCAGAGTTCATCGTCGCCCGTAAGAACAATATACCTAACATATTGGTTTTCCTGAAAATTTGGCGCACGAGCAAGGAAATACGCGGGCCACCGCGATCCACTTACGGTCTTCCTAACATTTCAAGCTGAAAGCCAGTCAGGTAACCCTCGCTTTGTCTTTCTTCTCAAAAGAAACCAATTTACTAACTTTTGTTCGAGGCAAAATTTGAGCAGCGGAATTTTTCGAATTCTAAGATCCAGAAAAAATGTGTGTGTACATTAGATTGGCATTCCGATAAGATGCCATAGTGTCGTGCAATACAAGAGGTCAGACAATCAACAAAGAATATTTGGTGGAAGTTCTGAAAAGATTGCGTGATGCCGTGGGAAGAAAACGATCGCGTCTCTGGTCAAGCGGTGATTGGCTTCTTCACCACGATAACGCGCCAGCGCATCCATCGAACTTCGTGCAACAATTTCTGGCGAAACACCTGACTGTACAGCTTCACCAGCCTCCGCTCAGTCCCGACATAGCTCCCTACGACTTTTGGATGCTACCAAAATTGAAAATGGCGCTCAAAGGAAAACGGTTCGACGATATAGAGTAATGCGATGCGCGAACGGAAGGCAATTACAAAATCTGCGTTCGATGACTACTTTAAGATGAGGAAGCACCAAGGGGAGTGCTTGGTTCAATCAAATAGGGACTACTTCGAAGG
Organism: Hetaerina americana; assembly: GCF_022747635.1. NCBI lineage: Eukaryota > Metazoa > Arthropoda > Insecta > Odonata > Calopterygidae > Hetaerina > Hetaerina americana. The sequence continues at coordinate 2,475,708 of NW_027286719.1, read as the reverse complement.
ATCCCACGTGTGATGACGGAAGGGTTAGGGGGGGGGGAGGTGCGGGAAAATGGGAGCGTCGTCATCGGCGGAGGAACGAATGGGAGGGCGGGGGGGGGGGGAGGACACGTTGAAGGGTTATTCGAAACGACGGGAAAAAATAAATTGTTTCTATTGGTCCATCGCAATGGTGGAATCTGTGGCACCGAATTTTATTGTCCAAATAATTTAAAGAATAGCGGAGAATCACGCGACAAATTCAGCATTAATCTGTAGTAAACTCGACTAATGGTTTCTTTACAGTAGGAACAGCATATTCGTCTGATTATAACTATCACTATTGTGGGAATTATTATTATTTATTTTATTTATTTATTTATTCAGTGAGAAAACAGCACATATTGGCCTTTACATCGAACTATTAACAACGATAACAATGGTCACATTTACAAACACCCAAGCCCTAGATGGAGGGAAACTCACCCAGGCGGGAATCGAACCCGCGACCATTGGAATGGCAGACGAGGACGTTACCCCGCCGCCAGCGGGGTCGGCGATTACTGATGCTCTTGCGTACACCTAAATTTATTTATAGACGTGACGATGCTCCAATGGAGAGAGACGTCGTTTTCCCAAATGTAATTGTGGATTTTGCGGTTTTATTTCTCACTGTCCATTCCAGAGGATGGAATTCCAACACGTCAAGTCTGTGTCCCATAATTATTAGATAACGTCAAAAATAAAATATTATTGAAGCACTGTGTGTTTCTAAGCACTTGGTTAATTAGTCTTAGTGATATATTTAGACGACAATACTGTCTCGAAAAGTAAAGTGGTGATTTACATTTCCATTTTTTCGGTAACCAAGTTTTCCTCTTTTAATTAAAATAACTGGGTCACGCAGCATTCATATACTATTTTGGTTCGTTTTGGCTGCTATAGTATACGTACTTTCGTAATACTTTCGTAATTAATTTCTACGTCCGAGTATCACCAATCACTGCCTCGAAATTCCGCTGAAATATCCGTTAACCCAAGATCAGATCCAGATGGTCAGCAAATAGATGAGTTCGCGTCAAGAAGAGAGAAGAGGATTCCGTGGATTCCAAGGAAATTCCGATGAATAAAACTCAAACCAAAGCACAGTTAACAACACGAAGTTGGATTGCATGGGTGACGGTGGATCTCATCTATTGACGGCCTTGAAATGTGCCAATGTGGCATCAGCGTAAGGGGTCATTCTGTGCCGCCGTTAGTTTTTCAGGAAGATCTGGTAGCCAAAAAATCATACAGCTCGGGTGAAGCTGAGGGTTTACAGAGAGGCGTGCCCGGGGATGGAACCCGTCCACTTCAGGCGTATAACCCTCAACTACTAACTCCCTAAAATTCCCTTAAGATAACTGCGAAAACATGAACATAGCCTAATCACTAGCAAAAGGCGAATACGAGAGCGTTAGTTATCTCGAACGTTGGCATTACGCATTTATGAATTTATTTCGAAGATCACGAACAGCCCAAAATTCCAGCGCCATTTCCATTGGTCGCCATCGGAAAGAGGTGCTGCGCCACACGGTGCTCGAACTGGAAGTTATTGGTTCCACGCGGCATCGACCAACATTTTAGAGTTTTGAGGCGATGGAAAATGAGTGCGCTTTTGTGAACCATTATCAAGTCGAAGACGTGATTCTCGACAACGTTTCCCCTTCCTCGACGCCCACTTTGATTTGACTCAAAATCCAAGGAATATTTTTCATAAATCTTAGACGCTCCACGACCCCCATACAACGTTAAAAGAGCGTTAAAAGAGTTATCAAAGAGCTTGATTTTTTTTATTTACTTTTTCTTCGGGAAACAATATGCGAAGGCTCATAATACGTATTGCAATGCACGCGCATTCGATGTTCACGGCTGCTCACTCGAAGTGATTTTCAACGGTTCCTGAGGTGAGCGTGTCTCCCCTCCTTAATCAGGCGCTCGGTGCACACCGCCGCGGCCAATCGGGCCCCCACGCACTCATCGATTTCTTCAGTTCGGCGCGGAGGCCGTCATAAAATATTCGGATGGTGACACATCCATGGGGCCGCGATTCAATGCGGGCCGCTTCACCTCCCGACCCTCACCCCCCCCCCCTTGGCGGCTCCTCTTCCCTGAGGGCGGGTCGCGGGGGTCGAAGTCCCACCGCCGCCCCCGTGGCACTCCGAGACACCGAACAATAAAATGATGGATCGTCGCATGCCGTGGCGGGAGGGGGTTAGTTGGGGAACGGTACCATGGCACGCGACGCCTTGTTTGATCGCTGACACCACTCCTGGCGCCACCCCTGAGAGTGAGGGGCCAAGGGGAGGCGAGATGACACCGACGGGGGGAGGCGGCGATTCAATCGAGGCGCCCCGCCGGTGCGTCCTCCGCCACTCCCCGCAAACCACCCGCTGACGGGGCGCCGGGGAGAGGGGCGCTCACTCCACAGGGAATGTGTCCACTCACGCATGGTTCGACAGCCGAGATCGGTGGAGTCCTTTGAACACTGTACATTCGTAAGGGTTTCATTTTTAAGAAATGACTGCTATGAAATAAATAAGATATCTCGATAAAATGTATTTTGTTTAAAAATTAAAACTCATACATACATACATATATATATATATATATATATATATATATATATATATATATATATATATATATATGTATATATATATATATACACATATACATATACATATATATATATACAAACACATACATACATATATATATATATATATATATATATATATATATATATATATATATATATATATATATATATATATATATATATATATATTTATTTATTTATTTATTTATATATATACACACACATATATACATACATTTTTTAAAGGTAGTATAACGATGATGGGAGGTTGTGGACGGACTCAACTACCAAATAAATACCTCCCAACAAAACACAATACAGAATCCTACTCTACACCAGGTCCCTCTTCATCCCTGAGAACTTTCTTCCTCCCTTCATCCCGTCCAACATCCCTATCCTATTCCTGCCCTTTTCTCGTTTGCCTAACGTTCTACCCTCAATTAGAGTCTTCAACGTCCCATCAATGCGCCCTTCATCAATTTTTCCTGCCTCCATGGGATTTCTCCCAAAAAACCCCTCTCTTCGCCCACCATACCTAGTACTTCCTCATTTGTTTTCCCTTCGGCCCATTTAACCTTTTCCATCCTTCTCCGCATCCACATTTGAAAAGAATCCAATCTACGTCTATCCCCCTGCTTCAATGACCACGTTTCCGCGTCGTACATACTTCCGCTCCATATTAAAGTTTTCACGAGCCTTTACTTAACATCCTCACTCAACGTCCCTCTCATCATCTCCCTCCTCCTTGTGAAAGCCTCTTTCCCAGGAGCAATTCTTCTCGTTACGTCCCTACTTCTTTGACCATGTTGGTCCAATCCCATATCTATCGCACTGAATTACCAATTCACTCAGCAATGCTTGCAATCCCTTAGCTTACTGACAAACTAAAGCTTGGTCTTCAGCAAACCTAACTGATTTTACGAATTCCCCTCCGAATGTCATTCCTACCACCGGTTCTTCCCCAGCCTCTTAAATCATTTCCTCCGCTCAACCGTTGAACAGCACCGACGACAATGGATAGCCTTACACCTCTTTCTAACAATGCCCCTCCGGACTCCTCGTTCCCAACTCGCACCTGAGCAGTCTGAGATATGTACAGATTGCGGATTAACCTCTTATCCCATCAAATTATTCCTATTTTCTGCAATGAACGCATTATTTTTTCCCAATTCACTCTATCAAACGCTTTTTCGAAATCTACGAAGCAGGCAAATACCTTTATATTCCTCCCGATTAATAATCTCATTACTGCAATGCTATCACGCGTACCTCTCCCTTTCCTAAACCCAAAGTAATCATTTGCCCTACTCTCTATCCTTTTGCTTATGATTCTGAGAACAACTTTAGCTGCGTGGGATATCAAACTTATTGTTCTGTAGTCCTCACATGACGTAGCCTTAACCTTTTTCGGAATAGGAACTAACACTGATCTCACAAAGTCTTCCGGCTAGATTCCTTTCTCATAGATGCTACGAATCAACCCATATAGACTATTCCTACCACATTTTCCCAAGCCTTTAGTTGGTCCTCAGGAATATTGTCTACCCACATGGCCTTATTTGATTTCATCTCTCCTAATGCCCTTTCTATCCCATCGTCGAGCATGGCTGAACCTAAGCAATCTTCCTCTATGTCATGTTCCTTTAACCTAACCTTGTTGGCATACGTTCTTTGTCTTACAGCTCTTGTATATATTCTTTTCATCTCTCTTGGATATTTTTTTTCAACTATCATCTTATACGACTTAGTTCTAATTTTTAACGCATATCTTCCCTTCTTACTTCCCATTAGTGTTTAAATATGTGCTTCTTCTATAGAGCACCAATTTCACAATTCCTACGTAAACTTTCCATATCCTCGCTCTACGTCTTCCACCATGTTCCTTTTGCTTTATTTCTTGCCAGTCTCAATTTATCATTTAACTCTTTGTACTTGCTTCTGCTTAGCTCTGGGTTAACAATATTCTATTTTCTTCTCTCATCTATCTTTGTAATCATCTCATCCGTAATCGATGGCTTCCTTGTCCTTTTCCCAATAACGGCTCCTTTAGTTTCATTTACGGCTTTTGGGGTCTCTTTTTTGATGCACTCCCATTTTGACTCGATAGTACTCGGCTGGTTTTCCCTCATTCATGATATATTTCCTTAGTCTGCTGATATCCCTTCCTTGTCAACCCCTTTAATGGTTCTATATTCCATTTCCTAAACCGCCACCCATGCCTTATCTTTTTGAAATGAACGCTTCACACAATAAGAACTAAATTATGATCCGAGTCCGCATCCGCTTCCTGGAAGTTTTGTGAATCGATCGTTCCTAAATCTGTGCCTAGCCGTGAAATAATCTAACGGATACCATTCTTATTCGCCTGGCATTGTCATCGTACAGCTGTAGGAACACACGCGATTGTTTCATCTAATTGGAATTGTATCCTATCGCCTTCTCCTTCCAGATCGCCATCTCCTTCTCCGCATGTATACTTGAATAAAGACCAAATTCGTCAGTTCTTCATTTACCTCAACTAGTAATATTCTGTCCGTTTGTTCTCTATGTTAACCAAGTTTCCTCTTGGCTTTTCATTCAACATTTCAGGCAAACCCTCTTGGGCTCTCGTCCCCTTCCCTGTATATTAGTCTATAACTATCAGTCCAGTTATCCCCGCTAGCCTTCCATCTCACCTCGCATAGACCTAAAATATCTAGATATCCTTTTTCCATCTCTCGCTACAAATTCTCTAATTTTCCTCTTTCCATCAATGTCCTAACAATCCAGGTTCCTATTTTCACTAAATTGGTCTTCTTCTGCGTCTTCTGTTCTGCTGATATCGGTATGCTGTTCGAAATGGAACGCTCTTCGGCGACGCACAAATATATACAAACACAGATGTAGATTTTTAAAACATATAAACACAAAGAAAGGACACTCATATTTGTAGTTATGACGTTTCGACAGCACGACGACGTCTGATGACGACCGTCGTACCGTCGAAACGTCAAAACTACATATGTGTGTCCTTTCTTTGATTTAAAAATCTACATCTGTGTTTATATAAATATAAATATATATATATATATATATATATCTGTGTATATGTATATGTGTATATATATATATATATATATATATATATATATATATATATATATATATATATATATATCTCAAGAAAATGCCGATCGACAATCAAAGCCATGCTCCTGGTTTTCTTTGATGTCGAAGGCGTTGTTCATCATGCATTTCTTCCTGGAGGACAAACAGTAAATGCCGAGTTCTGCCGTACAGTTCTCAAGCGTTTGAGAGATCGCGTGCGACCAAATTTGACTCAAGGCGATGATGGATGGATCCTTCACCATGACAATGCACATGAACATTCAGCATTGATTATTCGCCAGTTTCTGGCAAACAATTCAATGACCATCCTTGATCATCTTCCTAATTCGCCAGATTTCCCCCCTGTGACTTTTTCCTATTCCAGTAGTAGTAGTAGTAGCATTTAGGGGAGGCGACCGACAGCTGAAGTCATTTGCGCCATAGGGGATGGACAGGAAAGGATGAAGGGTGGAGAAAAACCCGGCGTCGGCGTTAGCTTACTCTTTACGAAAGGCGCCAAGGGGTCCGCAGCTTAACGTCTCATCCGACGGACGGCGTACTTACTCAAAGTGCCCTCCATGAAGCACCTCAAGTAGGCATCGGGATACCTCTGAAAAACATTCAACACCGCCGGGATTTGAACCCGGGCCCTCAGGGTGGGAAGCCAGTAAGTTAGCCCCCGTACCATCTCGATCCCCCTTCCTATTCCAAAAATGCAAATATGTGATGAGGGGACATCACTACGAAGATGTGGACACGGTAAAGCAAGAAACGACGAGCCAATAAAAAGCCTAACTGCTTCCTAGGACTTCCAAGGGTGCTTTGAACAATGGAAAAGAAGATGGAATATGGGCATAGCAAGGAATAGAGAGTACTTTGAAGGGAACAAAATCGATGTAGACTGAATTTTGCAAAATGAAGGATTAATGTCCTCAGTTCGCGTATTTATTGGACAGACCTCGTATGCGACGGGAGTGTTGTAGAAGGGAAGGGAACTCGGTGTGGCGGGTTTGTGTGTGTGTCAGCCGGTGAGAGACCAGGTTTGGTGTCCAGAGGGGAGAGTGTTGCCGCTTTTGGTGTTTTCACCGGAGGTCACCTTCGTTCGATTGATTTCCGTTTCCCTCTATGCATCGACTCCTGCAATTGCGAAATATTGCATCCTCTCTCAACGGCAATACTTAAAATTTGGAACTAAAGGAAAGGTAAACGAGGTGTAAATTATAAACTAGTTAGGATCGACTCAAGAGTGTCAGTGCAGATGAAATACTTTCGCGCATCAATGAAATCTTATATTTCATGGGGAACGCAGATTAGAGGAATATGCGGGCCAGCCGTTATAGGATCTAGATTTAATTAGATGAGTTAAAGGAAAATGTAATGAATGATAAGGTATTGGTAAATGAGGTATCAGTAAGCTTCAATTAAGCCTCATGTGGAATACGTGAGAAGGAAACGGTACTAAAGTGGTTGGAAAGTGTTAAGATAAAATCCACCAGGTTCTTTTGAAAATTGGAACGAGAAAGGAGTAAGCACGTTGGATTTGGCGGAAGAATTGATTTGGGAGGTCCTTGATTCTCGCGGACAGCACACAAGACTTAGGCTTAGGCCAGAGGTCAGCCGAGCATTCTTGCGACACCGAGGGAATCAATCGTATTAGAGCACCACAGTACACGGCTAGATTTGAAATAAGAAGCCATTGCATGCGTCACGCGCAGATTCCGGTAGTCGTCTTTCCCTCGCACGATGCGCAGTGACAACGATATTGAAACCAAGCACCCGAAAATATACAACATTAATTCATAATTATTATTTATAGTCTATCGTTTAGGATAGATTTTGGATGGACACAAACTTAGCAAACCTGCATTTCTAAGACTTGCCTTCCAAGATGCACCCTCGTCCTTCACTTCTTGTTTAACTTCTGTTTTCGTCCGATGCTTTTCTAATCTTACTGATTCCGTCCAAAATGACTATTCTTACTCCAGTCCTACCTCGCCCGCTCAACGTACTTTTCTCTTATCTTCGACATTAAGTTTCAAATAAAAATCCGCCGCAATCACTTTTCCTGCTCCCTCTGGACACCTCTCGAAAGTGTTTCATCCTCACCCACTCTGCCTATTACTTCTTCGGTTGCATTCCTTCACATCCATTTTACCTTTTCCATTTTTCTCCATCCACACACATCTCAAAATCCTAACATTTACACCGATACTCTTTCTTAAACGATCATATTTCCGTGGCGCATAAAACCACTGTCCATTTCAGGCTTTTCATATCATCTTTAATCAACGTTCCCGACAAAAATCGCTTTCCTCGTGGTGAAAGTTTCTCTGTGCAACAAAATTCTTCTTCTTGTTATGCCCTTGCAACTTCGACAATATTGATGCAAAACACTGCCAATATAAATCAATTTTTCCACCTGTTTTAATATTTGGCCTCCTATTTTAACGCAGCAATTTTACCTTTCTCTCTCACAGAAACCTCGTAACCTATTTGCATGAATTCTAATTTCTTTCCTTTATCACTGATTTTTTACTGCGCTCAGCAACGATTGTTATCTCTTGGCCGGTCGGCAAACTAAAGTTTGATCATCTGCACCCGGAACTGCTTTCATGGATTCAAGCAATCATTTACCCTGCTCTCCATTCTCCTGATAATCCTAAGGGCACGTTAACAACGTGAGAAAACAAACTTATTGTTCTATAGTCCTCACATATGGCTCCGGCTCCCTTTCTTTTTTTTCTCCTGACGGGAAGTAACACTGACTTGATTAAATCTTTTGCCCAAATATCTCACCCATGAATGCCATGAATAATTCCATGAAAACCTTTCCTTTCACATTTTCGTAAATGCTAAAGCAATTTCGGGGATGTTGAGCGAACATTTTGACGCATTGCATCCTTGATTATAGCCTCTCTTTCTTTGAGTACAGTCCTTCGTGACCGTTTCTTGGCTTGAGCTACTCTCTGCTTGATGCCGCTCGAAGATCTTCCATTCCAAGGTGCAATGCTGCCCAGGCAGATGAACGATTCTTCGTGACTCAGTTTTCCGATTTGCCACTCATTGAACTGTGACATGTGCCTTCACTATCTCTCTTCCGAGGACCAAGCAAGAGGGCTCTCTTCTTGTTGATGCTCATATTATATTCCCGAAGTACTTGGTCCGTAGCATTCAGAGTTGCTGGTAGATCCTCTCGCGTTTCTGTAATTGCTGCGATGCCGTCTGCGAACCAAAACATTTTATTTCTTCGCCATTGATCTTGACTCCTAATTCCTCCTCCCGCCCAATTCTGGTGCTTCTTTTGTGGCGAGAGATTACATTCTTGTCTAACTCCTTCTTTTATTTTGGCTTCTTCATCCTTCCTTTTTCATTTGCGTTGACGTTACCTTATTTTCGCGGAGGGAATGGATTTTTCTTCTGTTGTCATAGTTGATTCGAAGCACTTCTAGTGTCTTGAGCATAACATATATTTTCCATGCGATGTTTTCGAAGACCTTTTCCAGGTCCTCAAATATCACATACGATACGTATACGTAGTGGTTCAATGCCTCAATAAATAATGTAACTCATAAAAATAAGCAATTGCACTTATGGGGTTCTAGTAATGTTGGTAAATCATCCCACATTGAAAGTTTGATTGGTAGAAATAATATGCAAACCGTGTACTATCCAGATGTTGGTAAATTTGCTTATCAAGGTTTGTTTGCATCAATTCATAAAGTCATACTTATCGAGGAGTTTGATTATAAGTATCATGATCCTAGTATGCTTAAGAGATTGCTTGAGGGTAAAGAGTTTTTAGCCCCGGTTAAATGTGAATCTGGTCGTGTAATTAATTCAATGGGTTAATTATATTTGTTTCAAATTTTGAAAACAAATATAGATGCTGAGGCGTTATGCAACAGGCGGAGGCTTCATTCAGGCGGAGATGCCGTTTTGGCAACTTGAGATGTCGCTGGTTCCCAAGGAAGAGAAGATTGTTGGAGAGAAAGACGTACTACGATCGATCGGACGATCTACTCGGTATAGTCGGATGAGGAGTCGACGTTTGACTCGAAGGGTTATTCAAAGAATATCTCCTCGAAAAGTGGAATTGCTGAACCATATTGGACATGATTATTTTCAGGATAATTTTTATTATTATCTACCTGGTGACACTTGAGGTATAAATTTTCGTAGATTGCATTGGGCAGCATTTTTTGTTGGGCTTGGTAAATTTTTGAAAAGGGTTGCATGGAAATTACAGTAAATTTATGACAAAGAAGATTACCATTAAAATTAAACATTTGAGTTGTTCGGTTGAAGAGTACGATTTTTTCGGCTCTGATTCTGATACTGTTTGTAAGGATTACGTACATGCTCTTGCTTCAGGGACTAGACTTCCCATAACCGACGAGAAAATTCCAATACCTTTAACTGAGAAGGATCCCCAAGCTGTGTTCACGAAGCTCGTCTCTTGTGATTACAATGCTCAAGTGGCATATCAAAGCGCATAATATTTTCGGTCTGCACCCCTAGACTGAGTATTGTCTCTCTAAATCGTCGAATTGTTTTTTCCGCTAGGTTATGTTCAATTGCCTCGATTCTCGGGCTTATTATCTGAGGAAGTAGTTTCCAAACGTGGGGTACCAAGCTCAATGTTATCTCCGTCCTCTCGTTTATATGCTCTTGTTTCCTCGGTGTTTCAAACATTCCACACTTCTCGAAGGCCGCCGTGCGTTTTCCGCTGCAGTGACCACTTTGGATCATTCGAAGGAAGATATCCTGCCCTTGGACTTCGATCATTTCTTTTAATATTTTGTCAACTCCTCCTGTCTATGCTCTTCGTGTTTTTCACGGCTCTTTCGAATTATCTCCACCAAATTTCCGGACCCCGTTCGTCTTCGACTATCAAGGGTTCTCCTTTATTTAAGTCACCTTCAAGTGGTTTGATTGAGTTCACAAATTTGTTTCTTCTATCTTTTCCATTTTTTTTCAATTTTTATTAGTATTTTCCCATTGGCATCTCGCTAAGGTCGGAGCTTTCTTTTTCTTTCTCCAAATCGTCTCTTAACCAATTTATAAGTCGTTTCACCATTTCCATGTTTTCTCTTATTCACATGGATTATTCCTCGAACTGGATATCTACATCTTCATGCGTTCACTTTTTCTTGGCTTCCTTTCACTCTCACATGACTTGATTCTGCATCAAGGGTTTCCTCAGCTTTCATTTCTTTGATTCTTGTACTTTCTTCTTGCCCCTATGTATGATGTGTTTTATTCGGACTGTTATCCATGGCTACTCAGATTTCGCCATCTTGTTCACGAGTGCTCTTTTTGTTCAGATACTCTTTGTTTCCTTCTGTCGTCCTCAAATGGTAGTATCACTCATTCCTTCTATTTTTATCTCAGCGGTCTCCGTGATCTTTCTCCTTTTTTTTACTTTCCTCGATTCTCGTCATGTTTACCTGGTTTCTGTTTCACTTCCTCCATCTTCCTTTGTCGAAGTCGGCTGTCTATGACAACCACGTGGGGGGGGTGCGGGTACTGGCTTCCCACCCTGAGGGCCCGGGTTCGAATCCCGGCGGTGTTGAATATTTTTCAGAGGCATCTCGATCCCTACTTGAGGTGCTTTGTGGAGGGCACTTTGAGTGAGTACGGCGTCCGTCGAATGGGACGTTAAGCTGCGGACCCCTTGGCGCCTTTCGTAAAGAGTAAGCTAATTCCGACGCCGGGTTTTTCTCCACCCTTCATCCTTTCCTGTCCATCCCCTATGGTGCAAATGACCTTAGCTGTCGGTCGCCTCCCCTAAAAACTACTACTACTACGACAACCACGTTATGACCGCTATTTGTATCTGCGCCGAGTACACTGTTACATTGATTGCTTCACTTGGTTCTCGTATCTCGATGTGACGAATATGTAGCCAATTTGGTAACATGCTCTGCCCCCACGCATTTTCCATGTGCATGCCCTCCGATGTCGTCCGACGAGGGTGTTAGCCGCTACCACGCATTCCGTCAGTCTTTCCTCCGCAGCGTTTCGTTTTTCCAATGCAAACTGCTTCCCTCTACGATCACTTCGTTGCAGTCTCCCATTGTAATCGGGTTCTCCTTCCCTTTTTACTGATCATAGACCATCTTCCAGTACCATTCTTCCATTTCCTTTTCTGGATAGATGGATTTTGTCACGTACAACTGAACTAGCACTGTCTCCGCAGGCTCTCCCCTTAACTTCATCGGCAGAATACTCTCATTTTATTCATTTCCAGGAAAAAATATAGCTCTTCTTGCCCATTCCTTCTGGGGTGAGATGTCCCAATCGTGGGTATATTCTAGTCGTATCTCGAATATGGTTCCTTCCACATCCATATCCTCCATTTCTCCACTTTGACTGATGTTCCCCTCCCAGCAGTCCCCACCACCCAGAGATCCGATCGAGGGACTATTTCACCTCCGTACTGCCAGCAACTCACATTTTAACGCAAGACTGCATCCATAGGGGTGACTAACATTTTGGTTTCCCGTTACCTCCCACATCGCTGCACTACGGACGATTCCATGACTTCCCCTCTCGCGAAGATGTGCAGCAGTTGATGCCGGAATGATCTTCTACATCTGAGCCATCAGTGCCGTGCGGTGAAACTGCTGCATTTTGCAGTGGCTGCAGGAGAGAATTAGAATGTGGGATCCACTATCCCCGTTGCCTCTTTCGCGGAAAAATCAGAAAATGCAACTTATTCGAAAGCTGAAAAATATTTGGCGCCGGCGACTTTCAGATTCATGGTCGGAACCGCTACCCTTAATTCAGTCTCATTTTAAATAAATGAATGAATATGAATATACAAGTACATGGTATTTTATAAACGCGAGTAGCCTTTGATGTTTGTTTGAAGAAGAAACTGCGGTGCGGAAAGTTGGGGAGCGGTTCAAACTAAGGCTGTCCCAGGGTGAGAGAAGTGTGTCGGAGGAGGCGACGCTGGGAGATTTGTGTTCTTGTTGATTTTAATGCTCAACGCAAATTTGCGAAACGATCGAGGGAAACGGAGATGAATTTTGGAAGGGGAAGGGCTACTGATTCATTTTAGCAATGCTTCCTTTATATTCCGTCGGATTATTTGCAAGTGCTGGAGACGCATGTGGTGATGAGGTACGCGTGGCAGCGGGGGCAATCGAATAATTTGGGACTGACAAAGTTTGTCCACATCACACCCACGCCAAATAATAAAATATCCTCTACCCCATCCCTATCCTTGTAACGCATTCTCTAGTCCGGCGCCACCTCCGTCACATTTCTCCAATCCCTTCCTCGAGCCTCCAAGCTCCGTCGTCTATCACATTAAATGTGCACTCGACCCGGATTTTGCGAAATCAACACGCCGTGCGCGGATGGTCACAAACACAACGTCGCCCGCCCCCCTGACACTCCCCACTCCCATCCCTTGCACGTCCACCACTCCCCTCCCCATCCTCCCTTGCCCCCCCCACCCCCGTCACCACTCACGCCCGGGGCAAGGATGAATTTGGGGCTGGGGCAACAGACACGGGGGCCGGGGAAATATATATTACAAATCACGAGTGCTTTCCTCCCACGTCATACGTAAAGAAAAGGTTTTCCCGACCCGGAACTCCTAACTCGAGTCGTCCCATTTCTCCCCTCCCGATGATTAAGAAGTCATTGAGGCCGATACCATATTTTAAGTCTCAGGTGTGACACAGACATACAGAGAGACTAAATGACTGAAAGAGAAGCACTCATTTTTTTGCCGTCACGGTCACGTCCACATGCGTGAACGCGCGTGTCCTTGGCGTCGAAGATGCGGACTTTGGGGGGTGGGGTGGGGTCGGGGGTCAAAGCGGAAGGTGGTTGGGTGTGGGTGGGACTAGTATTGGCATGCTCACAGGTCGGAGTTGTCGAAAGGCAGGGTGCAGATGAAGCAGTGGTGATCGCTGCCTTGCCGCGCCTCCTCCTCCTCCTCTTCCTCCTCCTCGTCCTCCTCGTCGTCCTCTTGGCAGGCTGGCCCTTCGCCCGGCGGCCCTTCGCCTCCGCTGCTGCCCTCCGCTGTGTCCTCCGAGAGGGGCTCGGCCCACTGCCCGCTGCCCGAGTCCCCTGCCCACGTGCCCCCTGCCGACAGACACAACGGCGTCGTCACACTCGGGAGGCCGGCGGGGCCCACCGCGGGCCCGGCCTCGCCCCTGGGCGGCGGCCTCGCCGGGAGGGTCCCAAGACTCCCCCCTCCCCCACCACCACCGGCTCTACCCTCCGATGGGGTCGGGGAGCACAAAGCCCACATCGCGAATCGTTAAACGTGGCCCAGTCTGAAGAAGGAACTGGGCTGAGCGAAGGAATCATTTGGATGCCGGAGGGACAAAAGGAAGAATTGGATATTTTCCACGGTCGTGATGTAATTATTAGGATTGATAACGGCTGCGTCAACGTCAAGGTTGAAGGGAACGCCAAGGGGAGGGTTGGGGAAGAACCGGACGGCTCAACGGGCCCTAATCTCGGAAATCCTGAAGGGGCAAGCGAGTCATGAGTGAGCTGCGTAATTGCTAGTAGGGAGGACGGCGAATCCTTGGGCAAAAGAGGAAGACTAATACAGTAAATGCACCAAAATGGGAATCGATGTAAATTCAAATAAACTACGGGAAATGCCGTGGGAGTGACTTTTAACGGGGTGATCCGCTGATGCGCATACACTGCAACAAATTCATGTTGAAATAACATTCACCTTGACCGGGATTCCAACCCGAATCCCTCCATAAACTCTAAAAAAAACTCTCCATCCACAACAACATTTAAGAGAGCATTTCACAAGTCCATTTTCCTCAGGTACTGCAAGACTTAACCGGTATACCCTCCCTCATTCCACCCAGCTGCTACACAGATCACCGTTTCTACTTTTTCTTTTGTCATCTCAAGCAGCATCCATCAGAGTTTTCCATCATTATTTCCAGTTAATGTTATGTTTCTCATTACTCTTCATGTGTTGCCAATATTATTAATTTCTTCATTTCAATTTCAGTAACTTTATAATATGTATACCATGTGAAAAATGATGGTTACAATGTATATGTATCTTTCCTCTAATTAATAGGGTTTTCCCAGGTTTTTCACACCCCCCTTCTCTTCGTGGGTGTTTTCCTGCGTGGGTTTTTACTGTGAGAGAAATGCCGCCCTCTCCCTAGCTTTTCCCACAAACCTCATTCTTTGCTTAGACTTTCTTTAAGTTATTGTTCTCCTTCTTCAATGTCATTTACTTTGAATAACTGTTTATGTTCAGGTGTATACTTAATTTATATATGTATGTACATATATTTTTTTTCGATGTGCTAATCTGTGAATAGTATATGTCCGTCTATCTATATGTATTTATGTGCATGTATGCATGTAATTACGAAGGGACCGTTTGGTCTTCATTTCAACCTAGTAAAGACGTCTATCTATCCATATATGTATATTTCAGGCGAGTGCTTTAGCTAGTTAAGCTAAGGACGTACTCGATAGTTTAACTAGCTAAAGAACTCAGCCATGCATCGAGGAATCCGAGTTCGAATCCCGGTCAAGGCGAGTGAATTCTATACTTTGAAATTGTTGCATTCTTATGACCTTGATATAGTAAATTGTCCGCGGGATGGGAAGACCAAATGTTTCGCTAACGAAGGAGGCAGTTTGAAATATGGGAAGTTGTTTTAAAGAACACACACTTGGAGAAAAAAGAGTATGGTGTCCAAAGGATTTGACGTGGCTGCCGGTTGGTGAGCAATTTTATTTTGCCTTTTGTTGCCCGGAATGTTTTCATTGGTATAGCAGAACTCCATTTCGTGGAAATAAATGTATCGTATTTTTGGGATATTTACAATCCGGCGCATTAAAATGTATTTAAATTTTCATTGCACCATGGTTATTCAAACGAAAAGCTTTGATTACAGAGAAAGTTATGAATGGATTGATTGACATGCGATGATCACCGCGACTGTCACAATTTTTCTTCCTTAAATAAAATTCATACTCCTCATGAAAGAATGACACGGAGGGAGAGATTTGTCAATTAGTTTCAGAAGATCCGTTTCGAAGTAACAGAAAATGGCAAGAATGGCATTTGCTTTCAAATGCAGTGTCATTTTTCCAGTGCCTACGAAACTGCTTTCTCAAATAAGTCGCCGCAAATGAGGCGTGTCTTCCTGGAGACCACGTGACTTTCAAGTTCGGCCGATAGACTCCCACGGAGCGCTTTTGTTTGCCACGCCGCTGACTCTTTTGTTTACTTTACTTCGATGCAAAGAAGAGCAAAAAGAGACAAATGCAATTCATGAATTATTCATCCGGTTCCTCAGGCTCGGAGTCGGTGGTTCGGAGGCCCCTCTTGCGCGAGAACCCTCGGCGTGAATTTGTACACAGGGGGAATTTATTTTGGTGAACTCTTGAGAAACAGACTCACACGATTTTTTTTAAACTTTACACGCCATAATTGCTAAAATTTTGCAAGTGAAGTAGAATAGGTATACATTTCTGTCGTGAATTGATACGCCATTTTTATTGTTGACCTGAATTATTTGTTATGAGATATTTGGTCAAATTAAAATGATATTTTTTATTCACACACAATATTGTCCCAAGGTATCGGCGTTAAATAGTAAAAAATGGGATATGAAACAACGGCTTCCATGGGAAAACACACAAAACTGGAGAGTGCTCGCGCGCTGCTCCGATATTCGCGACCACTGGCTGGCTGACGCTTCGCCGGACGTGGATGATTGGGCGATGGATCTAGAGCCAACGTGATCGTTAGCGTGATCCTTACGACGCGACGGACGGGTAACCTCACCAACCAAGAGCACTGGGCAAAGCACGCGCGATATTCGGTCACGTGGAAGGTCACACGGCTGCGTGGTCCTCGAAGCGCCCTCAGCGCCCTCGTCCAGGAGGTCTCTTTGGCCAACACTCAACCAACTATTTGCGTCAATCTCGAAGCCTTGTTCATTTAACCATAGAAAACGTAGTCGACTTCACTTTCCTAATTGATCGATTGGCCGACGACTATAAAATAAATTTTGAACGTTATGTAGTAATACTCTTTATGAAACTTCCTTGAAATGTAATTAAAATATTTGCTATCAATATTAATTATATAGTAAAGAAATTTATGTTTATATCGAATTTGTAACACGGTGAAAAACTCACTACCCTAAAAATAATATTTTTACGCACGATCACTCAACTCTCAAGGATGTCGGTCATTTTCGAACGGCACATCGATTTTAAAAATATGAAATTTATCGAAACGGCAAAAATTACAACAATAATGCAAAAAAATGTTTACGCATGCTATCTTTACTCATGAGTAGTGTATAAAAGGTAAAATATGATCAAGGGTGTCAATTCCGGTGTTCCCTGGCAAATTCCTCTTTTTGAGAACCAGGGGACGTCCGAGGGAGATTTTCAGGTTTTTCTGAAAAATTCAGTTTTGAACAATATATATGTATCATGTGTGCGATTTTGAGTGAGTATGAAAGTGCTGTAATAGAGTGCCCTCTTTCGAAAACACGAGTCGTTGTCCTCCCCTTATTATCGCATGTTTCCATTACGTACATTGCCCCGCATTTAAAACCCAACGATCTGGTAACTCTTCATTTAGAGCCTTAATCAAGTATCTTTTTAATTAATGAAAAATCAGAATTATTAAACCACCAGCGTTCATTCAAGGCAGCTCACTAAAAGAAATCTAGCACATTTCAATTCATTTATAAATTCACTACAAGCTATGCTTATGGAATTTATTTTTTTTCCATTATTTCTAGATCGCAAACGCTGTTTCGTGTGCTGCAGTTACAACACGTGACAGACATTTGAAAGTGGCGGGATGCGTTCAGTGGCATACGAATGAAACCCCATGTTAGAGAAATAACTACCCTTAATTTCATTGCATCGTGAATAAAATTGTCGTTTTTTCGTGAAATTTTTCATTAAATTTTAAGAGTCTACGATTGTTAAGTTTTTAGTGCATACGTCATTCCTTACTTTGTCAAAACTTTGAGAGGTTATAAATATTTTTGCCGTAAATAATATCCCAAAAATAGCTCAAATATATCAAAAAGAGACTGAAGATACCACGGATTGGGCCGGAAGGAAGAAAATAGAAAACTCAGCGATAATTCAGCCACTCTACTGCTTCCCAAACAAAACATGAATGGTAAGATGAAAATGATAAAGCTCTGAATTACGTGTTAGTGTCCCAATTTGCAACTAAATCTCCCGATATTGCCTCTTACCATAATTACCATTTTGCCATGATACTCATTCACAGTGTTGAGAAATTAAGTAACTCGAGATTGCAGCTAGGACGCAGGTGTTTTAAAAAGTTGACCATGATTCATCTGGTGTGTAAGTGAATGGCGTGAAAGTGATCAACGAAAAACCAGAGACCAGATTCTTCACGTGGCCAATACCAAACGACATTAAAATGCAGACATTTCACCGTATAAGTTATTCGCTTTGGCCGGCATTGATCTCCTCGACTTCCTTGCGGAGTCGAGTCCCGGTGACGGCCAATGGCTTAGGCACTCTTTATTTCCTTCATTTCTCGATGCATCCGCTAATGAATCCATTAAAAATTGACCGCCGCTGCATTTACCGCAGTTCTTCGTAAAACAAAATTATTTTTAATTTTCATGGAAACATTCTTTTCTCGGTTTATCAGAAATTGCGAATTATTTGCAATTATTTTTATTGCTTGCAAATTATTGATATTGAACGGTTTTATTATTTTATTTCAAAATATAGGGTCCAATAACATTGTATGATGACTGACAGCAGTACGAAATTGACCATCGCACAACTATCGCACAAAAATATCGAATACTAACACAATTAATGGATGATGGAAACCAATGAAACGCGAAAAAGTGTGGATCACGCAGTTTGTGATGACACTCATGTCAACGTTGTTATCTGAAGACTGAGAATGGGACAATTCGGCGTCAAAACGTGCCCTACCTTCGCGTGATAGGCGAAAAGATAGACCGCGCAGGAGGCATGGATTCCGCGGAGCGGCGGCGTCTAGAAGCGCCGCTGTGTCCGCTGCCATGTAAAACCAAAAGTCTCCGATAGCAGCGCCGCCAAATATAAATTCTCGTTAACCTGGCGCTACCACTACGTCACACCGTCGTGTGCCATCTTCACCGGTTTCGCAAAAAGCTACGTTTCTATACATCCGACTCGGCGACACCGCACTCGGCGCACCCAGTCGAGACGCGCAGCGCCACCGCTCAAGTCGGTCCCATCTCAGCTCATGCGGCGGTGAGCGAAAACCGACGCTCGCCGCCCGTCATTTGTTCAACTGAAATCAGAACATGCAACACACACACACACACGAGTCATCACCTTTTTCTGTTTCCTTTCGACGCTGCCGCCGGCACGATCACGAGGTCTACGGCGACGCACAAACGGAACACAGAACCGGGCGCATGTGACCGTGGCTTCAGATAACATTCAAATGGGCGCACACCGCTCATCCAATCGCCTCACGCCTCGAGCTAGACCATGACACATTCAATGGTTTCGTAACTTTGAGCTTAATGGCTCTCAAGACAATATTGGCGGTGCGATATCGAGCACTCATCCTGCAGCATATGCCGCATAACAGAAAGCACTGACTACTGAGCAAATCAGAGCATCACTCATTAGCATAATTAAATCATTGAAACGAAGTGGGTGTAATGATGAAATTTACGTAGGCGAGTGTCATCGCGAAAGTGTCTATTCTGCTCGGGGCTCTCGACTCAGTTGAAAGTGGCAAAGGAAGCTATTTTTCACTTGACAACCGAGAACGAGCAATAATTCTCCTGCGATCTCCAGATAACTAATCTATGGAGACGATGATATTAAAACGATCGAAGCATAATCGTGGTACCACTCCAGGCAAGCACTCCTCAGAAATAATTAACACTGTCACCAGACAAATTCCTTCGTGACTGCTATGATTAAAGTGGGAAAATGGCACGAGCCGTCTATCTGAACAGCGCCGTCGACCATCGACCTCTCTTCCGCGAGAGAATGCACGCGCTCGTTTGACTCTTCGCCATAAGAAACCAATTCACGCGTGCTGTAGATCGCGGGCGTGCGAGTCTACAGCCTCCACCGTCAAGTGATGCAGACCGTTCTATCGGCGGGCGGCCTTCCGCCTCCACCCGCGCGGCCCCCGCCGCCCCCAATCCGCGACCCCCGCCTCGCCCCCGCTTACCTCCCACGCGTGCGCGTCCCTCCTCCTCGCCGCCCTGCTTTTTCCACGCGAACCCTCGCACTCTCTTCCCCCGGTCAGCCTCTCCTTGTCCGCCAGCGTCCAGTCGGCGAGTGAGCCCGGGGGCCGCCGTGGGCCACGGGGGCCCAGCTGCGACCCCCCCTCATCACGCACACTCTTCCGGGTGGCATCCGCTGCCGGGTGAGGGGGCTTTCGATTTGATTCGATGAGCAGCACCTGTCCGCCCAGGGGACGGGTGTCGGTCGCACGAGATTGCATATCGCCCCCGCACCAACCACGGTGCACGGACGATCGTTGCCGTGGCCGTTGCGACTGCTAGATTGATTACTTGAGGAACCAGAGGGCGCAGAGGTTTTTTTTGGTTGGCGCTCTGTCACGGGGGCAGGTATTTCGCTCGCGGTGTTTCGGAAGAATGAAGATGGGGTAGCAGGGCGTCTCCTCCCCCACCCTCGACCCCTCCCTGCGAGCCCGCGACCCCCACTCGCCCTACCCCTGCGATTGCACACACCCCCTGGTGAGGGGAGTGACACGTAGAAAAGAGAAATTTGCGGCAGCCAATGGATAATGCACATGCCCCGAATGCCTCTAATTCGTAAACTAATTGATAGTTCTCTTGTGAAACAATCCAACGCGTGCCATTGGTGAATATTTTGTCATGCGTTCAATTGACAATTCAAGAAATCTATCTTGAAGTATATGCAAACCGATGTTAATTATCATATTGGCTAAGGTCATCCTAATTCCACCGAGAGACGATTGTTTGAAATGTTATGTTCATGTAAATGTACTTATCTGAATATTGAAACGAATGCACCGAGCAAAAGGAAATAATGGAAAGCCTTGGGGAGGATCGCACCCCACCCACCTCTACTCCACCCACAGCCCCCACTGCCGCCCCCACTGCCGCCAACACTGCCGCACCCCGTGCTCTTCGCCCCAAGAAGGACGTGGTGCGGTCTCGCCTTTTACTGCCTGTCCTCCTCCTCCCCAGCGATTGGAACATTTCAATCAAAGGCAACCGGAAGCCTAACTAAGGCCTGAAGACTAATATATTCCTCGAAAAGTAATCAGTCGCGATGGGTTGCATGAAATATACACACGTGCCCTAGTTTTGTTCAATAATAACCGAATTCGAGTTGATTTACAAGAGTGAACAGTAAAAAAACGAAATTTAAGAACAATCACTACAAAGGTTGAGCAAAAATGAAGATCCGCAAGCCCCGTCGCGTGTAGATTTGGATGATTTGAAATGATTTGCGCAACATCGATCCCTGCAAACGCTGCCGCCCGCGTGAACCGCGTGCGACTCCGACGAAGCGCTCGCTCGCCGGGTGCGGCGGAAGGGAGACGACGCGCTCGCCGTCTCTGCACGTCCCGACGCTGCTGGCGGATTGGGGATCCAACGCAAAGGGCTTTCGTTCCTCTCGGGGGAACATTGCGGGAGACGGGCAGCTGTCCGCGATGGGAGCAGTGCTTCCTCCTTTGATAGGACAGCTCTCGAAATCCAGGGAAAATGGCTCAAATCTTGAAGCACCAAAGTACACGGTCCTTGTGACTTTGTTTTCACTTATATTTTTGGGCATATGTCGATTGTATATTTATTTGAAACCAGTCTCGAGTCAATTGCGAAGTTCTGGTGGTTGTCCTTTTTTCCGGCCCTCTTGTAATCGATGGGCAAAAGAAATATTTTCCCTGCGCAACCCGAATGTTGCTTAATTCTGCAAGACATTCGTGAATTCTGGTCAAAGGAAACGCTGCTGCTGTCAAGTAGTGGGAGAAAATCAAGTTTTTTCTTCGATCATCCATAAGTTTGACCAAAGATTGAAAATATATCCTTTGATTAATATTTTTCTGGCATTCTCGATCAAAATAATGCTTCCGCATTGATTTGAATTCATCCAATTCTTTTAGAATGCTTTTTGCGGGCCGAGTCGCGGCATGAAGGGTTAATTTCTGTTGGCTATCAAGCGAGGCTGCCTCCGAAGCCGTTTTGCTGACCTCCCTGACCTCATTGCCCACCGCTGCCCCTCTCCACTGACTCGAACACTCCGACTCACCGCCCCAGTGTACATTACGACGCGAATGCATTCTTTGCCGCGAGGATGGTTCGGGAGTATTCCTCCGGCAGTAATGAAATCTAATTTGAAGTGACAATATGATACAAATCTCCAACCCAATATTTTATTGCTCGGGCAGGGCTCAAAACGTTCAGGAATCAGAGTTAAATGGGCGTTGGAAAAGTAGTCAGAGTAAGAACTCGTGAAATGTATTGTCTATCCCTTAAACGATTTTCGACCCCGGGGGATTTTTTCCCAGGGGGCACGACGGAGCCCACCCCATTGCGATTCCCCTCGCCCGCCCCTCGGAAACCTCCGCAATTGGCGGGAGAGGAGCCCCCCTTCCCCCAAGCAACTCGAATACCAACCCTGCTGTCCCCCTTAGAATTTTTCGAAAGCTCCGCTGCTTCGCACCCCTGGTCACCCCTCCCCCCCTCAGATTTGAAACCGCCACCTGCACGACTTGCGGGTGGGGTTGCATTTTCCCGCAGCAATCATCCACCCCGCTCCGCCCGCGAACACGCTCGCTAACCGACGCGCTCTCATCGCTTCGGCCCCGTTGGCCGGTTCACCCCGGGCTGCCCAAACCCTCGCGCCCGGGCCAGGCCATCTATCCCTCTTGAACACGATGGCCCTCTCGGCGGTTATCAATGGGTACGAGAACTCTCGAGTGATGGCACGCGGGCGTCGGCGGCCCTAGCACCTTGCTGCGTGAATTTCACGCACGGTAGAATTCGGTACGAGGTAGACCTGTCTATGAAACCCCTCGAGGATGGATGGTAAGTTCTCTCAATAAAATTCAGTGAGCTATCTAAAGCCACGAAAATGAAATTTATATTCAGAATCGAGAGAAACTGATGGGGAGCGTTGGGGGAGTGAGATCCGTTTTAATTCAGTAACCCGTCAACATTTTGACACCGATTTATGCCCGTGTTGACTTCGCTACTGGAATTCTATCCATTACAGCCGCCGACACCGTTATGAGAAAAAAAACAATCCGAAACCTAATCTTAATTGCTCTTTTTGTCACCCCCGTGGGACCTGGTGGCATCGCATGTGATAGCGCACGTAGCGGAAATATGTTTCTCCGTCGACGCAACGCTCTGGGACGGTGTTCCAAGAGTCATCACCTTCACTTTCGGTTTCCTCGACTCTCCGGGCCGCTCTAGCCGCTCCGTTGCCGGACGAAAGGTCGTCCACCATGGAGGAATTAACCGAGGAGAGCCGGGACACCTGTCGCCGGTGATCGCAAATGCAGTCGCTGCCTCGCCTCATCCACCGCCGATAAAGCAGTCCAGCCGTCGACTCCACTTCCGAAGCAGCCCGCTGCCCCCACGGAAGTCGCCGCCGTCCGCATCAACTTCGAACCCACTGCCCCCATTGTGGTAGAGTCACCCGCCCCACCCACTAGTCATGCAGTTCACTCAATTAAATCTGTTCCCCCGTCGAAAAACCGTAGTCTGAATTGCTTCAAAGTCGCCAGATGGCAGCTGGCAGCATCACTGCCACGGCGCAAGCGTGCGTGGTGGCTGTATATATCGAAGTTTTGCTTCACTCCGACGCCACACACACCAGCCTTCTTCAGAGAAAGGTTCCCGCAAACCCTTTTCAATGGTGACAAGTATCCACATCAACCTACCCCGTAAAGGTAAAAATCCTGCTCTCCAGACAGGCATATATTTCACAGTAGGCCGAATTTCATGCTTGCATTGCTCGTCCTTCCATTCCCTGGCTTATTCCACTCGTGTTTTCCCCCTGGCAATTAAATGCAGCATTCCTGAGGATTATATGTACATTAGTTTCAGACATCGTCCGTGCCTCAAAAATTCTTTTTTTTGCATATCAACTGCATTAAGCGTCACTTGTGATACCATTCACTCCTGTCAAATGACTCGGTACATGCTGAGCAAATGTGATCTCATGAGGGCCTCTCAAAATCCCTGCCGGCCCTGAGGCGAACAATCAATGCTGAATGTGCAGGTGCATTGTCATGGTGAAGGATCCATCCATCATGTTCGGTTAAAATAGTGAGCACTGTTGGTTTTCCTAAATTCAGTTCATCAGCTATCATTCGGACAGTTTTTCGACGATTGGTAGTGATAAGGGCCTCAATGCTCCGTGATTTCGTCAATTTCCATTTCCGACAAACAGTAAAAACAAGGAAAACAGAAACTATCATAACAGTCACCATGCGCACAGCTCGACGATCCGCCAAGCACAGACGGCTCATTGGGTGACAGGCAACTATACTCACTATTGGGCGGGGCTATATTCTGCGTCATGGCCACCAGATTGCACCAGTTTGCGCATTTATTGGACAGACCACGTATATTGGTCTCCTTGCGTATTATTTCGCCACTCAGTTCCCTCGTTTCAATGTAGCGCAGCCTTCGAAACTGATGAGCAATCGCCGGTGAAGTACCGGGTGGGTCGCAAGACCCCGTCATTTTCTCCTGCCTGTGATTGAGCCGTCGAGACCGATCCGAGAGAGCTTTGCCTATCTTATGTCGACCAACGTCCTCTTTGAAAAACCCTAGCGAACCCTCTCTCGCACCTGTTGCCGCTTATCCTGACCCTAGGTTCCGGACCTGGACTGGGATGAATTCCGACCGTTTCTGTTGACCCGTACCACTGGCACGATGCCATCCTTAGTGAGATGATTTCCTCCGGCATCCATGCTGCCCAATGCAGTCCTCTGCGGGGCCACCAAAGTGCGATTCAGCACACGATCACCCCTTTCGCAGGCCCTGGCGTCCTCGTTCGCCGATGGAGGTCACCTTGGGATTGCAATCTGGGAAATCACGCCCATGCCTGCGCCAAGAGCATGAACATACATGCAGGACCGTCTTTCATAGGCAAAAGCGAGGACGGGGTGACCGAGGACCCAGTTTTTACTTCCCGGGAACAACATTTTCAAACTGAAGCCGCTTCAAGAAGTGCCTGCGGTGAGGAGTCGATCTAATGGTTCCAAGGGTTGAGGACAACCAAAAAACAACCGTCGATGTTTATATCAGACAAGTTTCTTCTGCCACGTTGTACTAAGCCCTTATGCAGATGGAGACTTCTGGAACGGTGCGAGAGATGCGGATCGGATGTTTCTCTCGCCACCAAGGTTTCATTCACGTGGAGGCGGCAACCACTGAATCACCCGCAGTGCATTAACAGAGTTTGATGACGATTCCGTCCGAGAGCTCCGACCCTGAAGACACCAGGTTTCTCTCCACCATTTCCGTCTTCACAGAGCATCCTACCCCTCCCAAATGACCCATCTATCCACAGTGGCGCAAACGATCTCGGCCGTCGGTCCCCTCCGCAATAACTACCACGCACTACCTGCACCAAGCCCGTGCCTGCTAACCTTTATAACCGCAAGGAACACGGCCGCCGTCACGGGAAGCAGTCGCACCCCTCCCGTTAACCTCAGGCATTATTCACCAGCGGCTTTTTCCATGTCCTCTCTACCGCACGGGAGGCATTACTCCGTTCCAATGGGCTAAAACACCCCACTCATTGTATTCAACATTGAGGATATTGGTAATTGATTTGAATAGCACCGTGTATGTGTTGTTTGCGTGAAGGTAAGTAATTCAAAATTAAATCTAGTTAAATATAAATATATGGCTGACAGCTGTTTTGTAATTAAACAAGACAGAAATCAAATACTTCAAACTCTAAACTAATTAACTCATATTTAAAAGAGATTTGTATATATATATATATATACACGAGGGTCATCCGGAAAGTAGTACCCGTTCGTGCCGCATGAAGTGCTGACGACGCGAGTAGCCGCTGGACGAGGTCAGATAGCTTCAGTGGTTTGTCTGCCTTCTCTGAGCCAAGTTGCGTGACGCTAGCATTGCCTGTGTTGTTTCTGTGATTGTTTACAATGTTTAAAAAAATTGAGAACGCCGCCAGTTGTGAAGTGAGGGCAGTGATTAAATTCCTCAATGCAAGAAACGTTCGCCCATGTGATATTCATCGCCAATTAAAGGAGGTGTATGGAGACAATGTAATGGACGAGTCGTCTGTTCGGCGGTGGTGTCGCAACTTCAACATGGGGAGGGGGAACACACACGACGATGAGCGTTCGGGCAGACCGTCTGTCATTACAGACCAACTGGTGAGCTCAGTTGACGAATTCGTGAGGAACGATCGGCGCGTCACAATTGATGACATCTGTGAGCATTTTCCCAATGTTTCTCGAACAATTGTTCATGAAATTGTTAAACACCATCTGCATTATGCAAAAATTTGTGCAAGATGGGTCCCTCGCGTATCTCAATGAGCTGGCGGCGAAGGACTATGCAGCAGGAATACAGAAACTTGTCACACGTTATGACAAATGCCTTAATTTGCTTGGAGATTATGTTGAGAAGTAGTTTAAAGTATCCTCTTTCAAATAAAATTTTTTATGTTTGTTAATATTTACTTTTGTGTCTTTATTTCACGAACGGGTACTACGTTCCGGATGACCCTCGTATATATATATATATATATATATATATATATATATATATATATATATATATATATATATATATATATATATAATACAAATATATAAAAACACAGGTGTAGACTTCAATTAGTTATTTGACGTTTCGACAGCTCGGCTGTCGTCTTCAGAAGCCTGTTGTGTGTGCCAAATTGTGAGTATCCTTTCTTTGTGTCTCTATATTCTAAAAAAATCTACATCTGTGTTTTTATATATTTGTGTGTCGCCGAAGAGCGTTCCATTTCGAAGATATATATATATATATATATATATATATATATATATATATATATATATATATGTATATATATACATACACACACAAACATATATATATATATATTTTTTTTTTAAAGGTAATCTACCGGTTAAGGTAGGTTTTTGGATGGACACAACGAATAGACAAACATTTTATTACTCCTAACAGAACGCAAAATCCACCATCCTACTCTATATCAGGTCCCTCTTCAGCTGTGAGTACTTTCTTCCTCCCTTCATCCCGTCCAACATCCCTATCCTGTTCCTTCCCTTTCCTCTTTTGCCCAACATTCTACCCTCTATCACAGTCTTCAACATCCCACTGCCGGTCAACACCCCCTTCATCCACTTTTCCTGCCTCCAAAGGATTGCTCCCAACAAACCCCTCTCTTCGCCCACCATACCAAGTACTTCCTCATTTGTTTTCCCTTCGGTCCATTTAACCTTTTCCATCCTTTTCCGCATCCACATTTGAAACGCCTCCGGTCAACGTCTATCCTCCTGCTTCAATGACCACGTTTCCGCACCGTACGTAGCTACGCTCCATATCAAAGTTTTTACTAGTCTTTTCTCAATATCCTTACTCAACGTCCCTGTCATCAACTACCTTCTCCTTGTGAAAGCCTCTCTGCCTAGCGCAATTCTTATCCTTACATCCCTACTACTTTGACCGTGTTGGTCCAAAACGCTACCGAGATACGTAAACTCTTCTACCAGCTCTAGTTTTTGCCCTCCTATTTTAATGTTTAGCTTAGCCTTTTTCTTTCTGGAAAATCGCATAACCTTTGTTTTATTAATATTGATTCTCATCCCATACCTGTCGCACTGAATTTCCAATTCATTCATCAATGCTTGCAACCCCTTGGCTGACTGACAAACTAAAGCTTGGTCATCAGCAAACCTAACTGATTTTACGAATTCCCCGCCCACTTTCATTCCTACCTCCAGTTCTTCCCATGCCTCCTTAATCATTTCCTCTACATACAGGTTGAACAGCAACGGTGATAATGGGCAACCCTGCCTTACACCCCTTCCTAATACTGCCCATCCTGACTCCCCGTTTCCCACCCGCACCTGAGCAGTCTGAGACATGTACAGGTTGCGGATTAGCCTCCTTTCCCTCCAATCTACTCCTATTTTCTGCAGAATACTCATTAGGTTTTCCCAAATCACTCTATCAAACGCTTTTTCGAAATCTACGAAACAGGCAAGGACCTTCTGGCTATGTTCTATATTCCTCTCGATTAATTACCTTTTTCGAAATAGAAACTAAAACTGATCTCTCAAAGTCTTCTGGCCAGATTCCTTCCTCATAAATACCACGGATTAGCCCATATAATCTCTTCCTCCCACATTTTCTTAAGCATTTTAAAAGTTCCACGGGAATGTTATCTACCCCCACGGCCTTATTTAGTTTCATCTCCCTTAATGCCCTTTCTATCTCATCGTCATGTATGCCTGGAGCTAAGCTATCTTCCTCTACGTCATGTTCCTTTTCAATGTCTAACTTTATTGGTCTAAACTCTTTACTATACAGTTCTTCTATAAACTCCTTCCATCTCTCTTGGATCTTTCCTGTGTCAACCATATCCCTACCCGCCTTATTTCTAACTGTTGGCATGGATCTCCCTTTCTTACTTCCCGATAAAGATTTAACTTTGCTGTACAGCGCACCGATTTCAACCTTCCTCTGCAGACTTTCCATATCCTCACACTGCGTCTCCCACCATGCTTCTTTTGCTTTATTTGTTGCCCGCCTAAATTTATTGTTTAATTCTTTGTACTTCATTTTTCCCATTTCTGTATTTACATTCTTCCATTTTCGCCGCTCATCCATCTTTGTAATCATCTCATCCGTGATCCATGGTTTCCTAGTCCTTTTAGCGTAAACGGTTACAATAGTGTCTTTTGCGGCTTTAGACAACCCTTTCTTGATACTTTCCTATTTTTCTTCGATAGTACTTAGCTCTTTACCATCCTCCATGATTTCCTCTACCGCCTGTTTGTATTCCTTCCTTTTCAAACCATTTAATGCTTCCACATTCCATTTTCTGACTCGCCGCCCCTACCTTATCTTTTTGAAACAGACGCTACATTTCATAACAACTAAATTGTGGTCAGAGTCCACATCCGCTCCCGGGAAGCTGTGCGAATTAATTACACTGTTCCTAAACCTGTGTCTAACCAGGATATAATCTAGTTCATACCTTTCTTTGACGTTGAGTATGGAGGTTAAAAAATGGCTCGCCAAATCTTGGACTTTTGAGCTCAGTTTTGCACGGCGTGGAATAGCCATAGATTGGAGGCTTTTGAAATGTAGAGAATAAAGGAAAAGGTGAATTGGACCGAAAGGAAAACAAGATTCCGAGATTTTTTATGTTTTTAGCACGCTTGTAGATTACAGACAACTACTGAAATAGAGCAGGCTTCTAATGAATTTTTTCTCTATTTGTTTCCTTTCATATGGATTTATTGTTAACGATCACGCTTCAGTGCTTTATATTATCGCATTTTGGGTGGGAATGTGACACGGGAAATTTCTTGGATGTTAAGTATTCCATATAGCTAATGCTTTGCGGATATAGCATTTTTTATGCTCGTTGTCAATAATTTGGGAGTCTAGTGTAATCGTCAGAAACAAATGAGAGTTGATTATCGAGATTCTATGTTCGTGGAAGTTTACCAAAATGTTTGAAGGGGTTTAGCATGTCCGCGCGAAGCCAAAGTGTATATTTTTCTCAGCGTTTATGAGGATTTCGAAACGGTCCGATGAGCACGGTTTAGCGCCATCAATATTCATGATTATATCCTAGGTTCCTTAAGATTTTTCTCTTTAGAAGACGCTGAAGAGAAGAAGTCATAAAATGAAGGCCCTCGTGAAGAAGGAGACAGTGAGACAGATCAAGCCCTCCGAATCTGAAGTTTCCTCCCTCCGAGTCGCCAAGCTCAGTGTTCTTTCATCGGCAATCCATACCTATTACTCTGCCACGATGGCCTCCAAGGGTGTCATTGCCTTCGAAGTAGTGAAACCAAACCGTGAAAGGAAATGTGAAACCCACTCATTTTCCCTCGGAATCCTCTGGGGCCTCTCGCGATTACGGCCCCCGGCCTGAGAAGCGTGATCTTATTCCACTCTCCTCCAGCGACCCCCGGACTGATTCACAGGGGTGCCCCATTCTTCCACTCCCATATTCATCCAACGACCACGGTCTGTCACGACCTGCTTCCCCCAGCTGCCCAGCCCATCGGCACTCACCGAATCACTGGCTCTTCGGCCCCCGTTTATCAAGATGAAGCAGCTGCTGACGCCGTTGGCGTTCCACGGGCCACCTCCGCAGTAGCAGTCGACACTCCTGTCACTCGAAACTCCCTCCCGCCCCTGCAATTCGCATAATATCTACCGCCACAGGCGCTGCTTTTATCCTCGCCGACGCTCTCAGTATTAAATACTCCGAGTTCTCACCTCGCCCTGCTGATCCCAGTTATAGGTGGCCAACATAAGCATGAGCCACCTCCGTCTTTCCCGAGAATCCCATCCGGTAGCCTTACCCGGTTTACACTAGAAAACGCTGTCTCTCCACCATTCCACCCTTTAAAAAAATCCAGCCGACGACAGGTTCATCCTGCTGAACTGAACACATTTTAGAAGTGGATAAACTGATAGCTCGTGTCACCAACAATTCTGCTCTCCAGCTCCTGACACCTGACGCCCGAAGTATCGGCCATTTCGTCTGTCGGATACAAGTAAACGGCCGGTGATATATTTTTAAATGTCCAAAGAATTTACATCACCTGTCTCACATTCAACGGACCCTGACTGTAGTCATTAAATGCTCTTCTGTTTATTCTCATCCGATACCAGTGGCCCTGACTAGCCAATGCGCTCAGCAATGCTTGCGACCTCCTTGCGAGCTGACTGGCACACTAATGTTTGACCATCGAGAAACCTGGCTGATTGCACGTATTCCCTGCCGACTTTCATTCTTATTTCATACCTATTTCCACCATTTCCTTCACATATACGTTGAGATTCACATGTGATAACGGATACGATAAGACGACATAGCGATAACATTCCACAGCTTCCAATCTCTTTGGCATTAAAATAACCACTGGGTTCTTCCTCCTAACTCGATCCACTGGACCACCAACGCACCCTCTCCTGCCAGAAATCAAGGGAAGCGCCGGCAACGTCCTTGCCATGCATCATCGTCAGCCGCGAAGAAAACCGAAATGTATCTCATCTTAAATGAGATAAAAATTCCGAAATCCCCCAGAATTCCACCGACAGCTCCACCCCCCGGGGAGCCGTGGAAAGAAGGTACCTCGGCCAGTATCCCGAGTTTCTTCGCCCATTCATTAAAGAGAAAACGGATGCACCGAATCAGAATTTCGGTCTTCAAAAATAGACTTCGAGCTAATTGTGGAATAATAGGATGCTGATAGATTAGATTTGCAAAATTATTTGGCTATTGTCTTTCCACAATATTTATGCTGTTTCGGTCCCGAGACACAAGTACTTCTCGCAACACGCCTAAATGAATGAGGTGGGAGAGAGGAAAGGCCGTATTTGAGATCATGTTGTCCTGCTGAATCGGATTATTCGATGCAAGTACGAAAACAGAGTGCACTGAGCGCGCAGGGCGAGTCGAAAGACGTGAGAGAGTGGTGGAGTTCACGTCGGTATCGAGCAAGTGCCTCACGGGAGGCGGTGTCGTTCGTCGATGACCGGGTGGGGAGGAAGGGGCACCCTCCCCCGCTCACCCCCTTCACGCCCGCCGCCCGTGGGTGGAGCCCGACACCGCTAGGAGTCACTCGGCGCCGCTGTCGCCAGGGGAGTCTCATCACCCGAGGATGGGTGGATCAGACGCCAGCCAAACTCCATGGCCAGCGGGTGCGATGGTTCCACTCTAATTAAAATCCTGCCAACTGGATATGGATAATTCCCCACTGAACCTGCTACCCTGTCCTTAAAGTTTTACTTAAAGTTTAGAAGCGATGGATATGTGGTTCTACAGAAGAAAGACGAAAATAAAAACCACTGACTGATTGGAAAAACATGAATAAATACTTCGAAGGCCCGGAGAAGGGCTATAGAAGGCCTACGAAAGGTACAACCTGGGACATGGTTGAGGATCGTCATTGAGGGGGGGGGGCGGAGAGGGGAGGAGGAATTCTTTACTTGAAGGACGAGAAATGAGATGGAGGAAGGGTATGTTTTCCACCTCCACCCCCTTCCAATTTTCCCCCACCCTACTTCAACCCTTTTTGCTACACATTCAGTAATCTTCTTGTGACCATTATGTCCATTATACCTGAGGATGGCTCTATGAGTGGTCGTTTGATGAGACGCATGTGGACGTGCATTGCCATGATGCAAACACACTCCTTTGGTGAGGCACATTGTTGTAACCAAGGACCTCCGACACAATATTCTGCACGGAGAAGTAGCCACTGTCTTGATTAAGGCTTTCCTTTATCTCATGAAGGGTGATTCTCGGGATATTGCGCACCATCTCGTCAATGGGAGTCACCGTTGATTCCGGGAAACTCGGCCGCCCCGACCGCTGCTCATCGTGGACGTTTTCCCGGCCATCAAAAACTTCCCTGCACCACTTCCTTACGATTTTGATGTCCATACACTTCTCAACGTACACTTCCACTAAATGGCGATGAATTTGCATCGGAGAAGCAGTCGTCAGTTGGCTTCGCAACGCGGCGGGAGAAAGGTACGACGCCGGTAATAAAAAGCTGCTTACGTGGATGGAAAAGTGATTGATCGTCAAGGCGAATACATATAAAAATAGCTAAATACTCAACATTTCCAACGATGTACGCGTAGTTGAGGATAAATTTAGTTTTCATGAAAAAAATAGGAGACTCCTTTTCAAATCCCCCTCATGTATGCAGTACATAAATCCGTAAATAAAAATCAGTAAATAAAAATAAATAAAAGTATAGGAAATATCCAAATATCTCTATTATTTCCTAGTAATAATTAATTTTAAAATACATTCACTCTAAGGATTCTAATAAACTGTGTTTTTATCACTGCCAATACGATCTTCGATCATGCGCACACTTTAAAGACGGTCTAAACTCAGCAGTTCTCGCACAAATTGCACGTTGTCTTCGGTTCTCGACGTCAACGGTCGCCGAGGGCGGGGCTCGTCCTTCACGCTCTCTCTCTCAGCCATCTTTGAAGAAATTGTGACGCTTAAAAACAGCAGTTTATGACATACTTTCATCATTTCCCCTTAAAGCCCTAACCAATCAGATTGCCTAGTCTACTAACGGCCGCAAGGTATTTATCGAGTCACTTTTAATTCTTTAGAAATTGAAAAACCATCTTCTGAAAGACTTTTCAAGACAATGGCTCAAATATCTGAAACGCAATAATAAAGTAAGCATAAAGCTGTTTTCCACAAAGTCATACCTCATTGTACGACGTGCGTTTCGACTCATAGAGCCATCCTCAGGTACAGGACATAATGGACACAACAAGATTACTGAATGTGTCGAAAAAAGGGTGGAAGTAGTGGTCGAAAAAGGGTGGATAAAAACAGGAAGGGGGTAGAGGTGGAAAACACACCCTTCCTCCATCCCATTTCTCGTACTTCAACTAAAGAATTCCTCTTTCCCTCTCCGCCCCCCTCAACGACGGTCCTCAATCATGCCCCAGGTTCGTAGTCCTTCCAGAGCCCTTCTCCGGGCCTTCGAAGTATTTATTCATGTTTTTCTAGTCAGTCAGTCGTTTTTATTTTCGTCTTTCTTCTGTAGAACCACGTATCCATCGCGTCTAAACTTTCCTGTCATCCCAGTGTATTTCTGACTCTTTTGCAATGTCTTAATTGTCGTAACTTGAAGTTCTTGAATTTGTTACCATCTCCCCCAGTCGATCCTTCCTCTCTCTCCTTGTCATCCACGGTTACTACTGCACGGATTTCCATTCAATATGTTGCTTCCAATATTTCATTTTTCACATCTTGTCATCTTGCCTCAGTCAGTCCTTTTTGAGGTCACAAATTTCCATTTCATTTTTAAGTAAATTTCAGTCGAAATACCACCCTTGACTGAGTTTTCTTGGGTTTTACAAACTGCCACGTATTACCCATAATTTTCCTTAGCTTTCTGAATGTTAATGAGTATAGTAAAATAATAAGTACTGAATTGTGGTCATTACTGATACGTAATCTGAAGATATTTTGCAGACCTTCAATTTGATTCCTGTATCTTTGCATTAAAATGAACTCAGACCGTTTCTAGACATGTTACTTGACAAATTATATGTATGACAACTTGGTGCAGGCAGTTAATATGACCCAATTGGTTTAAAAGAGTCGGTTCACCCTATCTTAATTTCCCAATTCATAGAACTAAATTAGTCTTTCCCTTCATTGATTTCGTTTCCCTGGTCCATATCCCGTATCTTATCATTTTCCTCCCCGATTTCATTCGATAATTATCCTCAAGTTTCAACGCACAATTTGGCATCCTACTCCCTTTAAATTGTTTGTTAATGGAGCGAAAATATCATGCGTAAACTTAAGTTCAACCTCGACGACAAATTATGATAAATAATCACTGGCTGATAGGTGATAAATGTGTCGGAAAACTCATATTTGGACGTCTCCTTGGCCGTAGGACGTGAGAACAGCCGTCACGGCAAAAATGCAAAGCTACACTTGAAAGAGAATAATAATCAACTGAACACCAAAGAGTGAGTGAGGTGAGAGAGGAGTGATGGTAAGATACCGACCGAGGTAGGGAGGAGGGAAGCACCCGCAATTAATGGCGAGGCAGCTTAGTGAAGTCAAGGTGGCGTCAGGAGGAGCCATCGAACCGAGGACACCCGGAGGGAGGCGAAGGCGTGTGTTGCGTGGGGCAAGTGACTAGAGATGGCGAGAGTGGAGTGACTGCCGGAGAGCGGGGGGAGGGCGGTGACAGGGCTGGGGTCGCTTAGACCGATGGACACCTAGCCCGGGGATCGTCACTCAGATGTCCCAAATTGAAAGAAACTGTCGAAAATGCAAGTGACGGAAATTTTGAACTCTTCACTCGGAGGCCTCAAATACTTGACTAATGCTCAACGGCACATAAATCATGACATAAGAGTACTATACAGGACTCTAAATTTGATCCGAAAATGGTTTTAGACACTCAAAGATGATCAAAACGACCGGTGAACTGCCATATCACGAAAGGCCGTATGCTGGACAAATTTACTCGAACGAAATTTGACCTCTTTGGTCGACAGATCTAATCTTCAAGTTCTCGTGTTTCCATTTTTTGATTATATTATTTACCATGAACATTAAAAAAAAATTTACTTTGTTTTACAATGAAATTCGAAATAAATTTGGGCAATATCACTTTTCCGCAGATTGCGGAGATTTTTGCACTGGAGGGTCAAATACAGGATGTACAGCATGCGGACACAGAGAGTATTGTGGAAACTCGCGGAATGGAGATATTCGTTCATACTTTGTTCGAAGCAGCACCACGTTTGCCGCTACGCCAACTCACCCATGGGCACTCAAACAAAGCCAACCGCATATACGTCATTGTGAACATCGGCTTCAATCAATTGTTTCGTGTACTTTCTTGTTGACGATTCTCTTAAAGATTTAGCTTTACGATCAGATGTGTCCACTTAGGTGCAAAATTTAGTCGAAGGAAATTTATAGGCTGAGATATTATGTCAGTTGAAACAAATGTGTATAGACAAAATTGAGCGTTAAAATCTCGTGACATTTCGTGTGCATACATTTATTGACCGTCTTTTAAGTGTTTATACCCATTTTGGGTCAAATTTATAGTCCG
Source organism: Hetaerina americana (assembly GCF_022747635.1). NCBI lineage: Eukaryota > Metazoa > Arthropoda > Insecta > Odonata > Calopterygidae > Hetaerina > Hetaerina americana. The sequence continues at coordinate 2,440,132 of NW_027286719.1, read as the reverse complement.
CTTTGGAACCATACCTAATTTATGAAGCGAAAGGGAAATTAGAGAGGATATATGAAGTAAATCAATAAATAAATAACTCAAATTAAAAATTAAATGAAATAATTAAAAAAGGAAACGGTTAGAACCCAAATATGTTCTGGCTAAGGCGTACTTGATAGCATTGACCCTCGCCCTTGTCAAACACCCACCAGTCAGGGGCTTATTCATGATCATTCCTTCTCTGAAGAGGACTGCTTAGCAGTCGAAACACTGAGTCATAAGCCCCTGACTGGTGAGTGTTTGACAATGCCAAGGGTCTATGCTATCTAGTACATCTTAGCCAAAATATATTTTCGTTCTAACCGTTTCCTTTTTTATTATTTCATTTTATTTTTAATTTGAGTTATTTATTTGTTGATTTTCTTCATATATCCTCTCTAATTTCCCTCACCCATCCTTTGCCCATTTATAAGAGTACGGTTGGGGTTGACTCTTCCCATAATACCAATGGTTCATGAAGTGGGAAGCATTGGTAAGTGTTCGAAGCCACCGAATGAGAAGTACAACATTTGAATGCCGGACGCTTTTCTTTATTAGGTGCTTGGCTTTCTCTTCATTTCGGGACCACCGCGCGACGTCGCCCCTGGCAGCCGTGGGGCGACAGGGGCGTGTGTGTGTGGGGGGAGGGAGGGCTGGCTCAGTTTGCACGGCGATCCTGGCAGGGTTCTCCGTTTCCCGAATTGACGCGTCTCCCTATCCCCCCCCCGTATGTGGAAGGCATTCCTTTGGGGTAAGGGGAGGGGGGTCATCGGGGGAAGGGAGGAGATGGTACGAAGAGAAAGAAACGGCGGCGAAGGCCGGTGGGCGTGGAACGAAGCGAACGTTGTGCGACCCCCGAAATCGTCCCACGATGAGCGCAGTGCACCGCTCCCCCTGGCCGCGACCCTTGCCCCGCCCATCCGACCCCCGGCAAAAATCCTCTCTCACCCTTTTAAGAGAGGGGACACGATGATCCGGAGGGCGGCCCTCTGACGGCGAGCCCCAGATTTATGACGCCCCGCACCGGTTCCTCCCGCCACGCCCACTCCACGATATGACACCCCGAGTGATGACTTAACCGCCCCCCGCCCAACCCAGAACGAGACACATTCGATCGAGTTCTTGCGACTCGGAAGACGCCTACCTCCATCCATCTCCCTCTCTCCCTGTGTTCACTCCCGTGCGAGGACTACCCTTCGCCCTACTCTGCGTTTCATGTGAACTGTCGGCATAGAAAAGCGACAAAATGCCACTGGCGCGTCGTGACGTTCTCTCTGTGATACGGAAGAATACGATTGAAAATGGTGAGCGTTGACGGGCCAATGATTGCCCCTGGCTCTCACTGATTCTATTCCTGGAAACGATTTCCAATTCCAATAACTTGTTCGCCTATCCCGTCGTATGGCAGTCAATAAAACTAACTGATCGAGCGACGGGCTAGCAGCAAAGGAAGACGAAAGCTCCCGGAAATGTTAACCTGCGGACGGACTCCTTAGTCGCTCGGGCGGCGTTTGAGGTGGTGGCCATGAGGCTTAAACATTGAATCGATCTCCTTGCGATGCAGTGGAATGTCTCTCAAAATCTCTCCGTAGCGGAGAAACGTATTACTTTGACTGGTTGATGAGAGATTTAATTGGCATGACATTAGACAAGGTCGCGTACATTATTCGGTTCCGACTCACGAGTGCGATTCGACGCCCTGGCGATTGGATTGCACCGACGGCTTCCACCCGTCACCGGACGAGACGACTCGCGAAACTGATTTCTGCGCTCGGGGTCACCATGGTTCTAGGTGATCAGAACGGCCTCATCTTTTTTCACAGTTCGTTATTGCTCTTATTTTCCTCAGTGAATTTACAGACATCGCTAAGGTCCATTGTAGTAGACCTTCCGGGGTTAGCAGATATACCAGGTTTTACAACGCCCGTGCCGCAATAAATCTTTGCGATATTGGGGAGCGCTTATGTGGTCAAGGGCAGCAACCGCACGCGAAATAACCCTCACTCTTGTTATTCAATGGATTAAGTTTCACTTTGTGCGGATCATGTCGGGATATGAGGCCTAGCGAACATTTGTCGCGGAGGACCAAATCCCTTGCGGCTGTCCCTCCCCTCTCTGCTCCCCCGACCGCTGCGGGCGTTGGAGGGGAGCGAACGAGCGAGGGCCGACGGCAACAGCTCCGGGTGGGGAGGGACACAAATGGAAGCCCCGGAGCCGAACCACAAACACTTTCGCCCCCCCCCCCCCCCGGGATAGAAGAGCTCCCGGGCCAGCGGACGGGGACCGTCTCCGAAGAGGTCGTCCGTCGAGGGAGGTAGGTGCCCTCCTGGAGCCGGGACGCGACTGGGAAAGCCCCGGCCCCTTCTTCGGGTTGCCCCTTTGGAGGCATGGCCTTGAGAAGGTGCGCGATTGGGTAGAATCTCCTTGTCGAGTCAGAGCATGAAATTCCCATTTCAAAAGAAACAATTCATCTCAAGCCGTGCTCGGATTCGTTCTCTATCGAAAAAGAAAAAAGTATATTTCTTGTATTCTCTCTGCAGAAATGTGACCTTTCAAATTGCGAATTCTTTTACATTAATCGAATGGGAAGGCCGTTATTACGGCAAGGTAATTTACTAGTTGTGCTCAACGATTTCATAAATTAGCCATAATACTAAATAGATATAAATTGTTGTAAAAAAACCATAAACACAGTAATCAACCCGAAGCTCGGTTTCGTAGGTGACGGTAAAGTTCACCCAGTACTAAGCCCGACGGCGTGTGAAATTCACACATCAGTATAGGGGGGCCAGTTCCTTTGGTTTTGTTTTCCCATGAAGATCTGGTACCCGAAAAATCACATGACTTGGGTGGAACTGCAGGTGCCCAGAGAGGCTTGTCTGGGAATTGAACCCGGGCCCTCCCGGTCAGTAGTCCAACGCTCTACCCCCTGGACTACCGCGACATTGTTATATATATATATATATATATATCGAGGAAAAGTAATTTACCTTGAGATCCGTGGGCCTAATATGTTGCCAAGCGCCCCGGTTCTTTTGGCTATGCGTGCCACGAAACGCACTGTTCCTTTCCTGTATGATGTTGTATGAATTCTAACCCAGGGACCTTTCCTCTTGTGTGGTGTGTATTTATCCTTTGGTGGGTGAAACAGCCCCCTGACGCCATCTCTTGGCTATGTTTCCTCGATAGCCCAAGTGGTTAAGAGCATCCGCCCGGCGAGTGGAAAGATCCGGTGTTTGACTCCCGGTCAAGGAAATATTTTTACTCTTGTGATCCGTTCGATTCCGCCTTCCCAACCTCTATTGTGTGCGTCCTTTATGTGTGTTCCTATCCCTTTTCCTTATAACTGTTTCTATATAAATGAGTATATATATAAATATATATATATAAATATATATATATAAATATATATATATATTTATATATAAATTAAATTATTTTTATTAAATTATTTTTTATATAAATATAAATATATAAATTAAATATATAAATTTATTTTTATTAAATTATTAAATATATATATAAATATATATATATATATAAATATAAATATATATACATGTGGGTCGTGGTAGTCCAGGGGGTAGACTTAGGGGGTAGGCGTTGGACTACTGACCGGAGGGTCCCGGGTTCGATTCCCGGGCAAGGCACTCTGGGCACCTGCTCCACCCAAGCTAAAGTGATTTTTCGGGTACCAGGTCTTCCTGGGAAACCATAACCGGCACAGGGAAAGGAACTGGCCCCCCTACCCTGATGTGTGAATTTCACACGCCGTCGGGCTTAGTACTGGGTGAACTCTACAATCACATACCAAACTGAACTTCGGGTTGATTACTGTGCTTATGGTTTTTTGAATATAGTATATAACCATATATACGACTTTTATATAGTATATATATATATATTTATGTGTCTTATAATTACCTTTTCTCCCGTCGCTCACCGCCACGTCATCAATCCCTCGTAGCTTCCAAGTGTCTCTGTCCTTAGAAACCATCAATTATTGCCTCTGATTGATTCTATGGATTGTATACCCTATGCACGTTATCCTCCGTACGACTACTTGTTGGCAGGTAAGTAATGACCAAGTTCTTTGGTTCAATTTTTATTCCTACTAATATAACTCTATTTTTCAGCTGAGCTATGTTTACTGCGCTTTTTCCTTTTCTTCAGCACTGTAACCATCCTTCGCTTGCTCTCTTTTCTTCCGCTATATAAGTATTACTCCCTAGCTATCCCTCCAATGGGACCATGAAATACTTCCTTTCTCCATACCCCACTCAATATTTTCTAATTTCCTCGCCCTCAATATCGTCCTGCCTTTCAAGCCTCCATTCCCATTGGTTCCATGTTCTTCGGTGCTGTACCTTCTCTGATGCTGCCATCGATTCCGCTTTTCAAGGAATTGTTGAGGAGTTGACTGGGGAACACTCACCTCTCCCGCTGTCGGGAACGACACCTGACCACGCGTGTTTTGTTACCTAGTTGCCACGACTAATATTTATAATTGTGCCCCTCATAATTTCGCGGTATAATGAAGTGAGGTTGTTTCTCGCAACCCTTCTTAATGGTTAATTTAACGTGATACTGTCATTGAATATTTCACCTCACTGGGGTCAGGCTATCTTTGAGGTAAGCACCTCACTGAGGAATGGACGCTACGCGATTTCCTTTCATCTGGCTCCTACCCTTTGAGCTATCCGGCAAGGGTTACCCTAATAGGAGCTTTCTCCAGCGGTATCAATTATATCATTGCTTTCGCCAACACAGCTAAAAGTGGTCATCAGAACACACATTCTTCCGACACAAAGTTTTTATTTTACTGGGAGCGTCACTCGTGTTAGTCTTCACTAATCCTCTTTCAAATGGCCATGCGTTTTGTAACACGAAAAATATTGAAAAAAATATGTCGTTGATGATTTGTGTCAAACAGTGGAGATGTATAGGAAAACGTGGATAGGTGGAGGTAATGTATTTAACAGGTTGTAGCATTGTTTTTTAATTTTTCAAAGGTACGCTTATTTCGAAAAAAATATTAAGGTTATAAAACGTTTAATGCCCCAGGTGTAGCAGTCTATTATGAAAAGTTGGATTTGTTAACATGGGTAATTAATTTTTTGACTAAAATAATATTTAATACATGAGGTGTTTTAATGGTGATTTGCAATCAATATAAACTGAAATTGGCCCATTAAAATCACATTAAACGTAGTTCAATCCAAAATTTTTAAATTGAGATTGGCCTTAATGAAGACTTTCGTTAGGATCAGCGACACTCTTCCAGTAGGAAAGAGAAAATGCGATGAATTTTTCGATGCAACGAGTCATTGGAATACGTATGCGTGTTAAAATTATAATTAAGTCAGGATTTTCATGGTCGAAAGATAAAAAAAACTCACACGGTTTCGTTAATGGCAACACCAAAGTGATATGTTCTTACATCATCAAAGTTCCCAAATTGAGGCTCACCTCTGATGCAACTTTAGGAGTAGTGATCCAAAAATGTTCATCTATTAGCATATTTCATAGAGAACTTTCTCAGTAAATGTAAAGTTAAATTTTTCATCAAGCGAAAGAAAATCCGTTAGCGATTATCGCCTTCGACTTTTAACCACCATTCTTTTGCCAAATGGCACGTCGCCTATCAATGAAAAAGTGGTCAGGAATTTATTAATCGAAAACATTAAATGCATCATTACATACGGTGATAATTCGCCATAGTTGCCCAATATAATCCCTGAAAAAGTTCCAATGGCTAGAATTTGAAATCAACATTTTTTTTTAATATTTAGAATTAATATATCTCCTCCTCAGGTTACACTCACGACTCAGCTGTGTGTGACGAGAATACTACCTCAATGTTGAAAGATGAAGAAAAATATTTTTTTTAGCGTATGCAGCAAAATTACTGCCATTGTTGTTTCTGCGGGAAACAATCGGAACGCATGGATCCATGTGCTTCACAGTTCGTGTCCTGGCCCGTGGGAATTCCTCGATCCAATCCTCGGCCCGCCCGCCCGCTCGCACGCCCTCCACTGCCGCCAGATGGCGCGGCTGGGCGGAGAAGAATCGCTTGCTCCCGCACCGAGTCTCCGTTTCCCTCCCGTCGACCCGCACGCCCCCCCCCCCCGCCCAATCGAACCAGCCCACGAACCGCCCACGCACCTCCTCCGAGCGTCTCCCGAGGACTGCGCGTGTCAAACCGCGCTCCCTCACCGCCCTCCCGCTCTCCCGCACGATCCTTCTCCCCACCCCATGGATCAAATGGAAGAAGGGAATCCCATTAGGTCTCAATTTCGCCCAAAGAAAGACCGCCATCTATCCCCTCGCGACGCGTGCCCACTGCCGGGGCGTGGTCGTTTAACCGAACGGCCGCTTTGAATAATATCCCGTTTCCGTCCAAGGTTGGACGACCCGCGAGATGGAACCCAAATGAAGAACTATTAATTGTGGGACGGAGCGCGCCTTCCCCTGCCTTCGCTCTTCCTTCGCATGTACGCTCCACCCGGGCGCTACTTGCGCCGTGGCCGAGCGACCCTGGAATGGTGCGAGGTGGATCGCGGGAGGAAGACCCACCGGGGGGGGGGGGGTTATTCGGTTTGTCTCCATCGCCTTCATTTCGAAGCGAACCTCGTCTTCGTTTCGACCCGGCCAATCGCTCGACCCGGCCAATCGCTCGACCCGGCCACCCCGGGGGGACGGATGAAACATGTAAAGGAAAAACAATTTGCTCGCATTGTGTGCCCCCCTCCCCCCTCTCTGTGACCGTGGGTAAGGGAACCCTGCTGATGGAGATGTGTGTCGGAAAGCAGCCCTCTTTCAATTCCCAGCCACCCCCAAGGGAAAGGGGGGGGGGGGGGGTTCCACGCGTCGCTTTGGCCCACGGCTGGGGCGATGCGCGGAGCGCCTGCCTCGCATTGTGCCGCCCTAATGCAGAAAAAACGGTGTCAAAGGATGAGCGAGGGTATGGGAGAGGTGTGGGGGAGGGGAGAGGTGTGGAGGGAGAGGGAGGAGTGAATGATGCCCCTGTCTTTTGTGGAGGGGTCGGCGGCGGGGAAGCAGCCGTCACAGACGCCCTAACCGTCGCCCCCCCCCCCACCGGATGCAGAGCGCTTCCAGAGGTTTGGGGACTGAGAAAATGCTTTGTTTGCATTTGAGTAATTTGGCCGAAGCCGAGGAATACAACAAAACAACGCTCTTGATTTCGAAATGTCACTTTTAATTTCACCAACTTCGGAGTGCAAAATACCGGTGACAAGAAATACCCGTATATTTCACGCAAATATGTGCGGTTTTTTTCTGTCATTTCACCGGTTGTTTACCCTTCGAGCTTCTATCCGGTCTCTCGCAGCGTGATGGCGCCACGCATTCGCGTTGGTATCCCCCACCCCACTCTCCGAGCACCCACTTAGTCCCCCCCCCCTAGACTAAGGGCCCCTGAGTATTCTGTCCGGTGCGAGCGACCATACGGCGTGACGAATTTCCGCTCAAACCTCCGTTTTCTCCTCCCCGTTCGTTGCATTGTAATCCGTTACCAGTTATTAAAAATAGCACATTTACTACAAAAAATTATGGGAAAATTCCTATAACCATGATCAGTAAGCACCACTCGTTCCGCAATGAAAATTAAATTTGCTGTGATGGTTTGTGGGAGAAGAAAGAAATTCCGCAGTGACAGTGACCAAACACAACCTCTCAACCAGAGTATCCTTCAGTATTAGTTTGCGGGAAGGATACTTCCTCGCCAGTGACCAACTAAGGACACAAACTCTTAAACCCCCAAGGGATCCTTCACAGGGTTAAAGGGACTCCGTCAGGGATACCTGGATTTATGAACACACCCGCACACTTTCCGAGACTGTTTACGGGAGTAAATTCCGCGCCGGGGACAACCACTCAGTACATTTATTGTTATGGATCTCGTAAGTTTTCTTGCCCATTACAAACAACTTCGTTTTTTTGTTTGTCATGAGTGTTTCCATTTTCTAGAATATTTTAGCTAGAGCTAGCCGATGGAATTGAGGTCTTCAAGCAAAGAATTTGCTGAAAGACTTTAGGCTTCCATTCAAATTGCCGATGAACCTGTATTGAAATGCCGGGGTCATTTGAATAGAAGCTGGGCATATCTCAGTTTCACCGGTGTTCATCTCCTACATAGTTCTCGGAGCCCCAACGAATCCTTTTTTTTAGTCGTGCGATTAACTCCCGGTCCGCAATTTGGAACTACACTGGATTACACTAATGTAACCCGTGACCTAACGCGTGCGCATATATCAATATTTTCCCTTGACAGCAAAAAATAGAACATCATGCAAGCATCATTAACCCTAACCCCAAATATAAACTTCACGGGTCAATTTGGAGGGCACCACAATGCTATCACAACGACCGGATAAGTTTCATCTTATTTATAAATGAGATACTTATGGTAGAAATACTTCCTGTGCGAATTAAAATCCCCCTACAAACGTGTAGGTGGGTAACATTAGACACGACCCGGGTAGAGGCGTGTAGGTGCGTTATATCCCTACTGTGACTGACTATTAACATCAAATATTCCATTCCTCGCTCCGTCTCCTTCCCTATGGTTAGGATATAAATAGGAAAAGCTAAAGCGTGAAGAACCTTTGCTTATCATAGTTTAATACACATAGCAGTTAATGGTGGCTTTTTGAAATCGAGAGAGTTTCCAACTCTTACAATCACTCTTATCGTCACAAAAACGCAGAAAAAAATCATTCCGTATTATCTGAAGGCTTACCTGCCCGGGATAGGTTCAGATAGATGGTATGCAACTATCCCCAACCAACCCCAACTATCAAGCCCCAACTTACATTACACAAAAAAAATCCTCAAATCTCATACTACATACTGCACTCATTCATTCTTTAGCTCTATATATTCACTATCCGCTCCCATTCCATTCAAAATGCCAGTTCTTGTTACATCTCTACCACAATTCACCGGCCTTCTCCCCCGCGATTATCCCCTTCAACATCTCCACTGCCTCTCTTCATATCCCCAGCATCCACTTGCCCAGCCACCTTCGAATGTCTCCTAACTACGCACTCTCTTACCCCACCAAGCACAGGACTTCAGTATTGGTTTTCCTTTTTGCCCAATTTATTCCTCTATTTTTCGCACACGCTCCCGAAAGCTACCGATCCACGACGCTTATCCTCTCTCCTCAACGACCAAGCCTCCGAGCTACACCAAACTACTCTCTGCATTCAAGTGTTGACTTTTCTTTTCTCCATTACTTGGCAAAGATGACAGTTTCAGGTTTAACTTCGTAAAATTCCTTCGTTATGAGGGCAAAAAGAAACTTAACATTTTTACAATAAAGATTGAATATTTGAAAATAAAAAAAGAATGAAATATTAAATCTTTTTTGTGGAAATGTCAAGTTTATTTTTACCCTCCGTTACTTAGGTTTATTATCATCGACTTCCACCTTAATACCTAACGCAATTTTCCATATATCCCTCCTACTCTGTCCATCCTCATCCAAAATACTTCCTAAGTAGTACTTTGTTCTACCTGTTCTTTTTTATACCGCCCCCCCCCTCCCCCAATTTTTGTGAGCATCGTTAACTGCCACAATAATTATAGTCTCATTATCTTGGTTTTCTTTGATTAATTCTCATCCCTGACTTATTATAATGATTCTTCAATGCGGCAAGTGACGGGTGTGGCGGGGATCGGCGCGGTGGCTTAACGTACAGGCTTCCCACGGAGAGGGTTCAAATCCTGGAGACAGCAAATATTTTTCATTGGTATCCCGATCCCTACTTGAGGTGCTTTGCGGAGAGCACTTTGGGATCCCTACTTGAGTTCGGATGGGACTGCGGACCCCTTGGCACTTTTCGACAATAGCACGCTAATGCCGACGCCGGGTTTCTCTCCATCATTTCCTGTCCATCCCTAATGGCGCAAATGACCTTAGCTGTCGGTCGCCTCCCATAAAAACTACTACTGCTACAAGTGTAACCCTTTCGCTGTAAGGCTCACTACATTGATATTCTGCAAATTTAACTGATTTCAAAAGTTCTCGATCCGTTTTCACTCCAGCCACCCAACGCATCTTATGCCTCCCTTGCTATTTCCTCCGTATTTATGCACATCAAAGAGAAGTTGACTCGTGGACATACCTTTTCCCCTTGCACCACTCTGCTCATCCCGACTCCCCATTGAATGTGGTGTCTGCGACATACATATACAGGTTCCAGAGTGGCCTTCTGTATATTCAGTCTCCTCTTCTCTCTGCTGCAAAATTCTTATTAATTTCGCTCAGTTTACCATGTCGAACGCATTCACAAAATACACGAAGCGCACAAATACATCTCAATCGTACTATCTCTCCCTATCGAGTTTCTTATTGCTAATACATCACGCATAGCCCTCCCTTTTCTTAATTCAAACTGATCTTCGCCCGAGCACTCATTTAATCACTACTCCGTCTTTTTGCTGATGTACTTAGTGATCAAAGTACCTTTGTCGCGTTTGAAATCCACTTAAATCCCTAAAACATAACCCCTTCTTTACTCTTTTGGGATGGGTAACCATGTTGGTCAAAGTCTTCCTACCCGTTTACTCCCACATAAATAATGGCATTGAGCCCATTAAAAATCTTCCTTCCTCGTTTTCCTAAATTCATAAGTTGTTCAGAAGAGATGTTATCCAACACGAGTAACCTACTCTCTTCTTCTATTTCAATTCCATCAATGGCTTTTTATCTCACAGTCGAGTATATCTGGTCCTAAGCTATAATTATGAGCAAACCATTCCCTTCCTTTATCCAAAATATCTGCCATATTATATTGACTACATACTTGATGAAGAGAATACCTCTTTGCAGTTTCTTCATCTTGTGAGAACCTCTCACTTCAAGAGCACTAAAATGTTTTCGTAATTCGAGCAGACGGCTGGAGCATTTTGGCGTCGACTGAGGATGAATGCGTGGAGGGGAGGGGTATGAAGAGGGAATGCATGACAATTGGATGGGATTCAATTCGTAATATTTGGAAGAGATAGAAAGATTATTCTCCTCTCTCTTGGATTCCGGAGCATTTTTCCCACAGAAGACCCCTGCACGCATAATAGATGTGTATGATATTTAAGCAAATATATTTAGTTTGCACTCTACCCAATGCAAAAATCAAATTTTACATGTCCAGATGTGATTTCAATTTACTTATTGTTAAGTCATTAATAAACGAGGGTGTTCTGTAAAGTTTCCGACCCCAGAAATTTCAGAAAATTTCAGAAAAAATGTTCTGTATCTTTGTTAGGTCGGAACATTTTCAGACCACCCATGTAGAATGACAGTTTACTGCAGAGCTAGCTGAACAGGTTAAAATCCGTTCTCGATCGGATTCGCCACGCACGATTAGGAGCGTTTGAGCAACTAAGGAAAAGGCGTATCAGACCCTGGTAAGACCAATTTTAGAGTACGCTTCTCTTGTATGGGACTCTCATGAAGAAGGACATCAAAAAACTGGAAAAGATGCAAAGAAAGGCTGCCCGATATGTACTGGGGAAGCATAGGAGGATGGAGAGTGTGTCTGATATGCTAGAAACGCTGGGCTGGGAACCTCTACAAACTAGAAGGAAAGTAAGCAGACTTTGTGGAATGTTCCGCATTCTGAAGGGGGAGAAAGCTTGGGCAGATCTTAGGAGAGAGGCGGGGAACCCAAATTTTATAGGGAGAAATGACCACAAATTTAAGGTAAAATGCCGGGCACAGAGAACAAATAAAAAAAATTTTCTTTTCTAAACAAAGCAATTGTTGATTGGAACACCTTACCTGCAAAAATACTCAAGACCTTTTCAAACATAGTGCATACTTTTAAGAAAAGATGTAAGGAATATATGTGATCATTTAATTAATGCGTGGTGTAAAATTATACGCAACGCTTAATTTTTTTAAATTTATCTTTTTTTCCTTGCTGATTGATTGATGTTAATGAGATGGGGATTATCTTGCTTTGTGAAAGAGATTTGTTTGTGGAAGTTCCCTTTGAGGGTACTTTTGTTTAATTACTGAATTTACCTTTGTGATTATTTGGGTCTTGTGTGCCATTTGACACTAGTCATCTGACATCAGTACATGTGGATTTTTAATAATAATAATAATTAGCGGAAGGACATCAACGGGTCGAAACTCAACGGACCAGGTATCGGTTAGAGTGGAGGCGTCAATGAAGGCATCGCGGTAGAGGCCTTAAAAGAGTGCATGCCGTTTAAAATGAAGATTTTAATACGCCGACTGGAGCTATCAATCCTAAAGCTGCCGACACTATGGCACCCGCGTCATTCACATAAGAGCATAGCTGAATTCCCTGTGGAATTTCTGGATTACCCTATTAACTAAATCCTATTTTGAAAAATAGTAGCAATAACATTAATTAGACCTCGAACATTAGAATACCCATGCATTAAACCGTAAACCATTAACACAGTAATCAACCCGAAGGTTGGTTTGTTAGGTGACGGTAAAGTTTACCCAGTACTAAGCCCGACGGCGGCCCGCGGAAATTCACAGATTTTCCAGGAAGATCTGGTATCCGAAAAATCACCTAGCTTGGGTGGAGCTGCAGGTGCCCAGAGTGCCTTGCCCGGGAATCGAACCCGGCCCCCTCCGGTCAGTAGTTCAACGCTCTACCCCCTGGACTACCACGACCCACATGCATTTATATTCATATATATATATATATATATATATATATATATATATATATATATACTCATTTATATAGAAACAGTAATAAGGAAAAGGGATAGGAACACACATAAAGGTGGTTTGCCCGGGAATCGAGCCTGGGTCCCTCCGATCAGCAGACCAACGCTCTACCCCATGGACTACCGCGACCCATACATTATTATGGGTCAAATCCTTAGCATTTTATATTTCATATTTAATATTGTTCGCTCAATTAGAATATTAATATGTGACAACATAAGAAATTAATAACAATATTCCAATTAAGGGGGAAATTAGCATCAGTAGAAACTGCCTACATACCTGTATCTAATTAGCGGTTAAATCCTGCTATTACTCCCATAAGTTCATATAGTTTAAATATAAAACATCATGTTTACAACATAAAAATAAATAAGAGGTTAGGTTGGTGGTTGGTCATAGGGCTCGGCGGGTCGGAGGGTAGCGGATTCCAACCTCCGGGAAATCCATATCTTCACGCCTAACGCGTGATTTTGCGGGCACGAGAATATTATGAGAAGCCTTAGGCGGTGGGATGGATGGGACAGAGTGAGGATTGACACTGAGGTGGACGCGGCAGATACAAATAGGAAATCCTTCATTTGATTAGTGGACACAGTGCTGCTTATAACAAATGCGACACTAGCATTTCGTGGCCACGACGAGGCATCAGGTTTTATATACGGAGACAAATATTCAGTGTTATTGCCTTAATTTCGGAATGAGCCCGTGACGACATCATAAGTAAAAACACCTGAAGCGCGTTGTGTTTTTCGATTGTTATTCAAAGGAACTCCAAATCACATCACGAACGATATAATGAATGTAATTTGGAGAGACGAGGTCCGAGTGGCGGAGGAGAGGATGTGATTGATTGATCGGTTGATTGAGCGAGTGAAAGGACGAGAGAGGGATCGGAGGCAGAGTTCGCTTCACTGCTTATGATGGGATGCTTCCAGGCGGTCACCACATCTGGGGATTATTTCTGCGGAGTTCTTGCATCCGAGTCAATGTAATCGATTGCATTTTGACAGGGAGCAGCCGATTTGGCGACCTCATCATTCATTTAAATCTCACGGAACATTGTCAATGCTAATTACAGTCGAAATGTCTAAAGAGCAATGCCACTCGCTGGGAATGATTGCTTTATACACCAACAACTGTTAACTAACGACAGAAACAAATTTGACATAAAAAAACAAAAAAAATAGTTTTCTCGGGAATTGGCTAACCTTGCGCGAAGAAGTAAAGAACATGGATAATTACGGCTGCACTTATGCAATGCAGATATGTATGCAAATAATGCATGGGAAGGCCCGGAAGTACCCGGCCAGACCTAGAGATGGCGGTAGTTTTTTAAAAAATATCACCGTATTATAAAGTTTGTAATCTATAAAGCATATATTTTTAGTTTGAAGATGCCACGTTGTTTAGTATTTGTTTGACAGCCATCAATAGTGAACGCTTTCAGTGAATTTGTGAAAATGGAAAAAAATGGTCATCGTTATGCGATACAATACTTTTATTTGAAAGGCCTCAGCCCAACCAATATAAAAGCTGAACTGGATTCTACTCTGGGTGAGTCTGCTCCTTCGTATACATTAGTAAAATATTGGGTGGCAGAGTTTAAACGAGGCCGTACAAGCTGTCAAAACGAGTATTGCATTCGTCGAGCAAATGAGGTGACGATTCCAGAAACGGTGAAGAAAATCCACAAAGTGATACTGGATGATCGTCGACTGATAGTGCGCGTGCTAGCCGACATAGTAGACATTTCAAAAAGTGCGGTTCATCGCATATCAACTGAAAATTTGGGCATGAGAAAGCAGTGTGCAAGATGGGTGCCGCGTTTGCTAACACTCGAGCAAAACCAATGTCGTGATGATGTTTCAATTGAGTGTTCAGCAAAGTTTCACAGCAACACAGCAGAATTTTTGCACCGTTTTATAACCATGGATGAAACATGAGTCCATCACTTCACACCCGAGACAAAAGAGCAATCAAAACAATGGATTAAAAAGGGAGAAATCTCTTCAAAGAAGGCCAAGATCGTTACATCTGCGGGCAAGGTCATGGCGTCGGTTTTTTGGGATAATTTTCACTGCCTATCTTGAAAAAGGAAAAACTATCAACGGCGAGTATTATGCGAACTTATTGCAATCTTTTAGCGAAGAAATCAAGCAAAAGCAGCCGCATTTGGCTAAGAAGAAAGTGTTGTTTCATCAAGACCAGCTCCAGCTACCAAATCCGTTATTGCAATGGCCAAAATTCATAAATTAAAGTTCGAAGTGCTACCTCATATATCCTATTCGCTAGGTTTAGCCACCTCGGATTATTTTCTGTTTGCAAACTTGAAAAAATGGCTGTGAAGGCCAGCCGTGAAGAGGTGATGTCGGTAGTTGATGGCTATTTTGTGGAGCAAGGCAGTTCTTGTTGTAAAAAGGGTATCGAACTTAGTAAACATCGCTGGGAAAAGTGTATAGAACTGAAAGGAGAATATGTTGAAAAATAAATACATTTTTTTCCAAAATATTTGTGTTTTCTTTGTTGAGTCAGGTATTTCTGGGATTACCCTCGTATGCACACACTCATTATAGAATCCCTTATACATGTTAGGTATATAAGGCGACCAGTGCGGTATAGCTATAATTACGGGTATCATATGAACACATGTTTTAAAAATGTTCATTGCATATGTAAATCATACCAACTTCATTGTTCTCTTTCCCCATGACTTTTCAGGGCTCTGCGAGATGAGATGGAAGGATAGCTGAGATTGCTGGAGCAATAGATACAGAGAATATGCACCTCAAGGGAAGGGAGCCAGTAAGACGTAGCTATAGTACAGAAGAAAAAGGTAGGATGGAGCGTAGCACGCATTGACCAGGAGACTGGAGGAGTAAAATTAGCAGATTTACCCGCTGAACCACGAAACTCATCAGTGCTTAGGTCTACATTCCACCGATCAATCGTACACGAAAGGAGACATAAGTCAAAGGTGTTCACGATCAATTAGAGAACATACTCATGGGTGTTCCTGCAAATTTTTGATAGTGATGGGGGATTGAAACGTGATAAATGGCGTAGGAATAGATGATAGTGAAGTAGGGAACCACATATTATATAATTACGGTGAGAAGAAAAGAGTCCGGCAGGAGAGAGGGATTAATAATCATAAATACATAATATAATCACCACAATAGGTGTAGGAACTGTGTTTACATGGAAAATGCCTGGGGAGTAAGAAACATATCAGTTTGACTCTATCATGGTTAAGCGCAGGTTAAGGCACATTTCCTGAGGGCAGATGCGGCCTCGGATCATAATTGAGTCCGATTCAAAGGGATAAAACAGGGAGGACGGTTTAGGAAGTAGAATTCGATTTAAACGAACCCAAATGGGAAAGAATGAGTATCAGGAGACCGTAGAGAAAATTGCGAGTGAGGAAAAGGCACAACAGAAGAAAAATAGGAACATATCGAGAAAGGGATAACGAAAGTCAGAGACGAAATTACAGGAAAAGCAAATGGGATTAGGACAAGGACACCATGAATTAGAGACGAAATGATCTGAAATATATCCAGCTGCAGAAAAATGAAAAAATGTAAACAAGAGTAAGGTAGAAGGGAGTATAAATATTTGAATAATAAACGAATGAGGAAAACTAATAGAGCGAAATGGCCGTGGTGGAAGACGCAGTGCAAGGATATGGTAATTTTACAGAAGGAAGGACGAAACTGGTTCACTGTCTAGGAAAGCAGATGCAATGTCAAGATTAAAAAGGTAGCATTCGTAGAAAAAATTAATGGTATAAGTCAGAAAGTTATTAATTTAGCTAGGGAAGATATAAAGGATAGAGAAATAAAATACTAATTATTCTATACTAATTAATAAAGGCTATAGGCTAGTAACAAAGAGGGAAAATATATCGTAGATGACGATAGCTTAGGTCCAGGTATACATACTTGATGGCGAAATTAAAGGAGCCTTAAGGGAACTGAAATGAAAAAAGGGCGGGAGGCGAAATTCCCGCAGAACCTTTACTTAAACGGAGTTTCGGAGACCTCAGGCGGAAGAGTTTAAGTGGCCTGATTCGAGGTATTTATGAAGGAGGAATTCCGCTGGAAGAGTTCGTCTGATAAGTACTATTTCCCATTCAAAAAAAGAAGGGGCGCAGTGGTTCTCAGGATCATGAACAAGGGCGTGGAAAGCAGGACAAATGATTACTTAGGGGATGAAGAGTGTGTGTTCAGGAAGAGAAGAGGGACGTGTGATGTCATTTCATTAATAGAAATCAGTATAAAAGAGGAACATATAATATAAGAATAATTGTACAATCAGGGTGTATTTTTCCTCATTGCAGATTTCGAAAAGGCGTTTGATAGAGTGAATTGGGAAACATTAAGATTATAGGTATAGATATAGTATAATTACATTGCAGAAAGTAGGAATAGATTGGAGGAACAGGAGGCTAATCCACAGCCTGTACATGTCTCAGACTGCTCAGGTGCGAGTGGGGATGGAGAGTCCGGATGGGCGGTGTTAGGTACCATCTAGCAATCATAAGGAGGAAGACACAGCACATACGATCAGTTAGAGGACATAATCGCGTGTGCTCCTGCAGGGAAGCATTTGATAGTGATGGGGGATTTAAATAAAACGGGAGGCGAAGGAAGAGACGGCGATGAGGTGGGGGGCTACGGTTTAGGGACGAGGAATGACCGCGGGGAGAAAGCAGTTGAGTTCTGCAGGAGACTGGGGTTAGTCATCACCAATATTTGGTTTAGGCACCACAAATACGCAGGTATACACGGAAAATGCCAGGTGACTCAGAAAGATATCAGTTAGTTTATATTCTGGTTAGGCACAGATTTAACAACTGTGCGATGAATTCGCACCGCTTCCCGGGAGCGGATGCGGACTCTGACCACAATTTAGTTGTTATGAAGTGTAGCGTCCGTTTCTAAAAGATAAGGCAAGGGCGGCGGATTAGGAAATTAAATGTAGAGGCATTAAATGGATTAACAACGCAGGAGTATCAGCAGGCTTTCGAGAAAATCATGGATTAGGAAAAAGAGCTGAGTACTATCGGGAATAAATGGAGATATATCAAAAAATGGATACCAAAAGCCGCAAAAGAATCTATAAAAATAGTTTATGGGAAATGGACAAGGAAATCATGGATGACGGATGAGAGAAGAAAATAAAAATATCGAATCACAGAGTTAGACAGAAGGAAGTACAAAAAGTTAAATAGCACATTAACATTGGCAACTAATAAAGCAAAAAAAGAAGCGTGGTGAAAGACGCGGTGCGAGGATATGGAAAGTTTGCAGAGGAAGGATGAAACTTGTTCGCTGTTCAAGAAGTAAAAAACACTAACGGGAAGTTAGAAGGGAAGATGTGTGTTAAGAGTTAGAGATACCCGGGTAAGATAATAGTTGAAACAGAAAAGATCCAAGAGAGATGGAAGGAATATATATAGGAACTCTATTGAATAGAGAATTTAGGCAAACAAACATAGACAGAGATAAAGAAAATGACGTAGATGAAGATACCTTAGGCCCAGGCACCCTCGACGATCAGATAGAAAGGGTATTAAGTGAGTTGAAATCAAGTAAGGCCGTGGGGGTAGACAACATTCCTGCGCAACTACTGAAAGGTTTAGGAAAATGTGGTAGGAAGAGACTATATTGGCTGATTCGTAGTATCTATGAGGAAGGAATTTGGCCGGAAGACTTTGTGACAGTGTTAGTTCCTATTCCGAAAAAGATAATGGCTTCATCAGGTCAGGACTACAGAACATAAAGTTTGATTTCACACGCAGCTAAAGTATTTTTCAGGATCAGCAACAAAAGGATAGAGAGCAGGGTAAATGATTATTCTGGGGATGATCAGTTTGGGTTTTGGGAAGGGGAGAGGCACGCGCGACGCCATTGCAGTAATGAAATCACTCATCGAGAGGAATATAGAATACAATCAGGACATGTTTGCTTGGTTTGTAGATTTCGAAAAGGCATTTGATAGAGTGAATGGGAAAAACTCTTGAGTATATTGAAGAAAATAGGAATGGATTGGAGGGACAGGAGGCTAATTCCGCAGCCTGTACATGTCTCAGAATGCTCAGGTGCGAGTGGGGAACGGAGAGTCCGGATGGGCAGTGTTAGGAAGAGGTGTAAGGCAGGGTTGCCCATTATCACTGGTGCTGTTCAACGGCAATGTGGAGGGAATGATTAAAGAGGCATGGGAAGAACGGGAGGTAGGAATGAAAGTGGGCGGGGAATTCGTAAAATCAGTCAGGTTTGCTGATGACCAAGCTTTAGCTTGTCAGTCAGCCAAGGGGCTGCTAGTATTGCTGAGTGAATTGGAAATTCAGTGAGATAGATACGGGATGAGAATCAATATAAATGAAACAAAGGTTATGCAATTTTCCAGAAAGAAAAAGGCTAAGCTAAACATTTGAATAGAAGGGCAAAAACTAGAGCAGGTGGAACAGTTGACAAGTATTTTTGACAAACCTGTTCAAAGTTGTAGGAACGCTAGGAGAAGAATTCCAGTGGGCAAAGAGGGAGTTGATGAGAGGGACGTGGAGTAAGGATGCTAAGAAAAGCCTCCAGAAAAAATTGATATGGAGCGTAGTTATGCACGGCGCGGAAACGTGGTCATTGAATCAGGAGGATTAACGTAGATTTGAGGCTTTTGAAATGTGGGTGTGGAGATGGTCGGAGAAGGTGAAATGGACCGAAATAAAAACAAGCGAGGCAGTACTAGGTGTGGTGGGCGAGGAGAGGGGATTGTTGGGAGAGATCATAAAGAGGCAGGAAAAATGGATGAAGAGCTTAATGATCGTAAGTGGGATGTTGAAGAAGGCAATGGAGAGGTGAATGTTACGTAAGTCAAGCAAGGAAGGGGCAGGATTAGGATAGGGATGTTGGACGGAATTAAGGATGGAAGGATGTTGAGTACAGAGATGAATAGGGGATTTTTTGTTGAGTAGGATATTGGGTTTTCCTTTGTTAGGGGTTACAAAAGATTTATTTGGTAGTTGTGTTCATCCTACACCTACGTTATCCGGTAGATTACCTAATAGATATATATATATATATATATATATATATATATATATATATGTATGTATATGTATATATATATATATATATGTATATACATATGCATATATATACATATACATATACATATATATATATATATATATATATATATATATATATATATATATATATATATATATATTTATATATATTTATGTATTTAAAAACTTTGATTTTAAGATTTTGATTTTTTGAGGCCATTTGATTAATCAGTTTTAATATTTTTGTTTTGGAAATGGAATTAGAAAGTTTTTCGTGAAAACAATTAGTAAATTATGAACATTTTTAGGCAGTTATAAATATTATGATTTATGCATATCAAAGTCGCCTTCATTCCTCATGTATGAGAATTAACTTTTAGATCTACAGACGTAAAAATATTTCCGCTCTCCGGATCCCGCCTCCTCATGCAATTACTAAGCTATTTTGATCATATAATGTATTCCTCATTTCACATTATCAATTTTAATACATAATAATATTCCACTGCCAAGGTGTATTTTACATAGAAATTATTGTCGTGGTGTCTTTGCAGGTTTTCTTTTACAATATTTACACTCTTAACCTGTCATATGTTCGTCCGCAGCTCACCGAGTCAATTAGTTGTCCGTGCCTTACCGCAATCGACACGGCGAACCGAAAATTCGATTCGTTATCCAATCTATTGGGCGTGTCAATTCCACAGGACTTCGCATGGATTATATATACCTCAACGTTCCGAAGCAAACCTTAATGTTGAATATTGTCCTTCTTTTTAGGCAAGGGGTGCGGTAGAAAAGGCGACAGACTCTTCCCTTTGTAACCTCGGGGTTGGGCCCGGGGCGCTGGCTTCCGTGGACCTCAAGTTTACGGGAAACGGACCGGGTTAAACCGTGCAACGCAAGCAGTAACCGTCATAAATTCAAATCCAAATGCGGTGGTCGTCCTTATCTTTCGCCCGGTCACGCTTTGCGGTCGTCATTACCCGAGTTGAGGGAGGTGTAGTGTCTGGGAAGGGGACCCGGGATTCCCGCGCGCGCGCCATCTGCCGTCGCTTCCGGCTGGATGATACGGGCGGCGTGGGGAGGCGGCGCAAGAGGGGGGAGGGGGGGGGGGGTCGCCGACTTCAACGGTCGCAGCGGCGAACGGGCGGGGGAGGGAAGGGGGCTGCAGTCAGAGCCCCCCCCTCCCTTACTCTCCTTCGGTGACGGATGGGGATGATACTCGTGGATTTTGCGTGGCTATGGTTGTCGCGGCAAATAAATCCTCACCGAAAACCCCTTGTCGTACTCTTTCAGATTAAAAACCATTTAGTTTTCCTTTAAATGGCAAGTTTCCCGGAATATATGAAAATAAAATGACCTCGCAATGAAACACTGAGATCACAACACGGGGAGTATTTTGGTGTTATGTCCATCAGATTTAACTTGGGTGTCGACCTGTGGATCAAATTTTATGTCAAAGATAAATTTCATTCGTCGAGCCGTAACAAGCCATCACAGTTCAAGGAAATAAGCAATGTCTCACATTGCCCAATTGAGTGGCCAGGGTGCATTTCGGTACATTGTGCAGTTATCTCACACGCTATAAGCCAATTGAGGTATCAATTGTGAAGGGAATCTCTTAATTTAACATCTTTCGCAATATGATCATCGTAAGCTTAAGTAAGGTTAATTACGGGTGGTGTCCTAACACCCCACGCCACACGCCCTTGCGGCGGCTTGCGGGATATTAAGTAGATGTAGGTGTAGATAATAATGCACCGGTTATTTTCCCGATCGCGGCGCTACAACCCGCTGTGGCTCTTCGATTTCATCCTAGTTTTCCAATCAACATTTTTTCGGAACCATCCCGAAACCTTGCTCCCATCTGACTCAACACCATTAACCTCTTTTTGGTAAAACTAACGCTATTTATTCTGGGCCGACGGCTGAGGATGTTTTCTCCCCTACAGCGGGTTCGAACCCAGCCCCTATGGATGGGAACGATGGATATAGCCAGTATATTATCCACCGCACCAACTAGATTCTTCCTTCCTTGTTTCTATTGGATGATTTCTGAGTGGGCACGTGGCCCTGCCTCGCCAGTCACATTCTAGAAATATGAACGCTTCCCACAATACCAGCTTTTGAGGATGGTCGGTATGAATAGAATGATAAAAAGAATGTAGAAAAGGACATTTGCACCCTCTTTGGAGAAAGAATCCCATGTAGCAGTAATTGCAAATATTTAGGCATTTACTTAACTAGGAATCTTGGGTGGGGAGTCCAATTAGATAATTTGACACGGAAGGCATTTAAAGTACTGCATTGGGTAATGAGAAATTTAAAAGGAAGTAGCGTAGAATACTCGTCCATAGTATGGGATCCATATGAGGTGGGACATATTAAAAAGATAGAAAAAGTTCAAAGAAAGGCAGCAAGATATGTACTCGGAAGGAGCAAAAGAACAGATAGTGTCACGTAAATGTTGGATACACTGAAATGGGAGAGTTTGAAAAATAGAAGAAAAAGGAGTAGGTTAGGCGCGATGCATAGAATTATTAAAAATGACGAAGCGTGGGAATTAATTGAGAGAGATAGAAAAGCCTAACTTTAAGGGAAAAAACGACCACAGTTTCAAAATAAAAATAAGAACGCAAAAAACAAATAAGAAAAAATACTCTGTTTTAAATAGAACTATTGTTGATTGGAACCAGCTGCTTGGAGGTTTCTTTGAGCCCTTTCCATCCAATTTTAGGAGTTTTAAGAATAAGTGTAAAGCAGCTACTGGGTGACAAACTTCATTGATACTATTATAGTTATTAAAATATTGTTTGTACGTGGCGTGGAAATTTGTTTATATGTGATGTGGAAGTGTCATTGCATGTAAGAATATTTTGTCTCATATCTGTTTCTTTAGAGCGTGTATGTATGCATGAATGTTCGTTGTTACAGTGATATTTGATCAGACTTGACCGTTGCCACCCGAAAAATTGCTTAATTACAACGTAATTCTTATATAAATAAATAAATAGGGTAACTCCTCCTCAACCCGCTACATTTGACAAAGCCACGCCACGCCCACCCTCCCACCACGCCCTCTTTCAATTTCGGCGGAACCGTTGAGAAATCACTCGTATCTGCAATTAGCCAAGGCACGCATATGTCTCCATTTAACGAGCACCCACGCTCCGCAGTCAGTAAATATTCCTGCGTAGACTGATTCAAGAAATTTTAATCGTAATAAAGCTCCTCTTCGCCTGTGGCTGCAAGAGTCGTTCCTAATCGTTCAACCGTTTCTCCGTGGGCATCCGACGCGTCCGTTGAATATCGCGCGGATAGTGTTTCACGGTTGAGTGCGCCTTTCTGAGCGTCGGTTTTCTCCCCGTCATTTCCGAAAAATCTCAGCGCACCCTCGCTCCTCTCGACCACATAAAAAAACTGCACCCCCCCTCCCCGGCTGCAAAAACACTCTCTCTCGCACGCACGCCCCCTCCGGTTTCTCTTCTCCTTCTGCAATAACGTGTTATCACATCGGGCGCCTTCATAATCCACGCCCGGGTGAGTGGTTGAGGGAGGGTTCGGATATACGAGTATATATATATATAGTATGCCCGACAATTATCCCGCGCCCGTCGATTGCAGCGCCCGCGACGCCGAAGACGCTCGCGGCCCCGTTCCACAGCATCCTCAGGTGCCCCACACCCCAGTGGGTCTGCCGCCGAGGGGTAGCGGGTGGGTGGGTGTGGGGGCGCCGGAGTCGAAGGTCGGCGTCGCATGGGGTGGGCCGGGCACACGCTTCATCCGGCCGCACGTGCGACCCTGCCCCGATCCCGCCGACGGCTCAGCAATTAACCGCGCCCGTAATGCCTCGCCTGGGAATGGGGCCGAGATTTTAATCAAGAGCCTGCCGAGGAACAATTAAAAGGGGCTTCCTGATGCGGGGAGGGAGATTTAAAGTGCCCAATTTAGTGCCTCCGCCGCATTCGCGATATGAAATCCCGGCACGGCGGGGGTTCGGCGGGCGCCCTCGGGGAGTGTAATGGCTCGTCAGCAAGCAAGCACCCAACCTCCGACGGGTGAGGGGCGGGGGACGGGGGGGGGGGAGGGGAGGTGGCCCGTTAAGAGGACCCTCGTCATTTGGGCCGTGTGAGTTATCCTTCGCGCCGTTTATAGTTTCGAAGAGGGTGCTACATCTATACAGGAGTGAAAATACTGCCGAGGAAGAAATACTAATTCCCCAGTAAGAAATTATCGCGTGAAATTAATTCAAAACGTCTGCAGCCAATATGAAAGACATGCATGCAGGCGTGATGATGATGAGTGAGTAATGGGACGAGAAAAACTTCGCCCGGAACAGGCTCTTCAGCGTAATTTCAATTAATGCCCCTCCCAAGTGCATTTTAGTTTAGAAAGAAACAAGTTTACGTAAAATATTCGGTGGTTTTATGATATACCACGGACTTATTCCATCATGGTACTTTGCTATTATAGTTTGGAAGTTAAGGCCCTGACGAGTTCTCCAAAATTGAACCCTGCCGTCGGAGGACGGTGCTTCGTCGCTCAGAAAAGAAATTAGGGAAATGCGTGCACTGTGTACTCTGCTCTTGATAAGCGAGAATCCTTGACAAAAAAATATGACTCAAAGAAGACTTTTCGTTTGAGGATGATCTACGCGATGTCGAACGCCGAAGTTGTGTGGCACGCTGAATTACCCATCGATCGACGGGGGGCGGCGGGGCCCCGACTGTCCGCCGCGGACACCATCGCCCCCTGAAGACCTCTCTCTCATTAAGTGGCGATCAACTAGAGCGCTAGCTTGTTCATATTAGAACTCACGTGCCCATCAGCACACATGAATTGATAATTGTTTATAGGAACATCGTTCATTGTCTATTACCATAACCACACAATAAACATGAGAATATGTTTTCCTCCATTTCAAGATGGATCAGTTAGTTGTAGCACGAATTGGAATTGCTAATGATATTCAATAACTTATAAAGATTTAAAAAGATATTGCGAAATTGAATTCTTTATTATTTTTAAACGATCCAGTTCTCTTTCAGCCATTATGGTTTGGTAAGATAGCTGCTTGTATGCCATGTACGATATTCTTTTTTATCTTTTCGTTGCGTTTAATGTCGATGTCGACGCGATTTTTCTGTGATTAATATTCCATAAATTAAATAAGAATGCATAAGTTGTTATACAAAAATCAATATATATATATATATATATATATATATATATATATATATATATATATACATATATATATATCCCGGTCAATACAATACGGTACGGTCAATACAATATATATATATATATATATATTGTATATATATATAAATAAAAAAAAATATATATATATATCCCGGTATAGGAAATATTTTTGCATTCGTGATCTGCTGGATTCCGCCTTCCCCACCTCTCCTGTGTTCGTCCTTTATGTGCGCACCTATCCCTTTTCCTTATATCTGTTTCTATATAAATGAGTATTTGTTCGCCGTTTGGCGGGATTTCGTGTTTGAATGTATGTATGTATGTACATATGTAGTATTAGGTAATCTACCCGTTAAGGTAGGTTTTTGGATGGACATAATAACAAATAAATAATTTGTGACCCCTAGGAAAACACAACTTCCTACTCTACATCAGTATGTGTGTATATATATATATATATATATATATATACATATATACAAATAAATATATATATATATGTAATATATATATATATATATATCTATATGCATATATATGTATGTATATATATACATACATATGTATTTATATATATATATATATATATATATAAATATATATATTGCTTGAAGAAGGCCTCGGAGAAGGACGAACGCTTAAACAATTTACCGTTTGAGTTTCCTTTTAAATGTTATTATTTTATTTGTCTTCTATTGTGCCGTCCCATTAATATACTGCTCGTCTGAGTGTTTCCGTATAATCGATATAGCGGACAAAAAACTTGCTTCACTAAAAACAGTGTCCTCACTCAAACACAGCCCGCAGGCGACTGAAGTTGGTGTCGGTCTGTTGCTAAGAGCCCCTTCCACCTTACCCTGCCAGGTAGTCCTCCCTCTACCGCTCCGTTCGCGCCAGAGAAAATATCACTTTTGGGTGCGACCCTGTATATATATACAGGGTCGCACACAAAAGTGGTATTTTCTCTGGCGCGAACGGAGCGGTGGAGGGGGGTCTGCCTGGCAGGGTAAGGTGGAAGGGGCTCTTAGCAAAAGACCGAAACCAACATCAGTCGCCTGCGGGCTGTCGCTGATTGAGGACACCGTTTTTAGTGAAGCAAGTTTTTTGTCCGCGTCGAAAAACAAAATGAATCTAAATTTAGAGCAACGTTATTCCGTGAAGTTTTGTGCGAAACTCGGGAAGACGGCAACTATGACCCTCGATATGTTCAAGCAGGCTTATGGGGACACTGCTTTAAGCCGTTCTGCAGTATTTGAGTGGCACAAGTTGTTTAAAGAGGGTACGGAGCTCGTTGAAGACGACCATCGCTCCGGACGGCCGTCGACGGCAAGAACCGACACGAATGTGGACAGAGTGAGGATACTGCTAAACACAGACCGACGCTTAGCCAGTGAAGAAATTGCAGACCAGTTGGGTCTGTCTGCATCCAACGTCCAACGCATTATTTCACAGGATTTGGCCATGCGAAAGGTGTGCGCCAAGATGGTGCCGAAAATTCTGAGTGTCGACCAACAGGCAACGCGTGTGCGCATTTCCGAAGAAGTGTTAGCCAATTTACACCGAGATGAAAATTGTTTGGACAATGTGATAACTGGTGATGAAACATGGGTTTTTCAATATGACCCCGAAACGAAAAGACAATCCGCGGAATGGCACACTTCCGCGTCCCCACGTCCAAAAAAGGCCCGCATGATCAAATCAAAAATCAAAACGATGTTGATTGTGTTTTTCGACCGTCATGGAGTGGTTCACAAGGAATTTGTCCCACCAGGGGGGACTGTGAATGCGAACTTTTACGTGTAGGTGCTCACCCGCCTCCGAGAACGCGTGAAAAGAGTCCGACCGGCCATCGCAAACTGCTGGGTGCTTCATCATGACAACGTGCCGTGCCATGGCGCGCTCGTCGTCAGACAGCTCGTGGCCAAATACGGCGTTGCCACGTTGCCGCACCCGCCCTATTCTCCCGATCTGGCAACACCGGACTTCTTCTTCTTCCCCCTAATGAAAAGACAGCTTAAGGGACGACGTTTTGACTCGATAAAGGCCGTTCAAGAGGCTTCGACGAGGGTCGTCAACGGCATCCCCAAAGAAAATTTCCAGCGGGCGAACGGGGAATGGGAGCAACGTTATACTAAGTGTGCAGCAGCTCAAGGAGCATAATTTGAAGATTATTAAGTCGATGTAAGTATATCGTCAATAAAATTCTTGTAAAAAAATTAGTCCTACCACTTTTGGGTGCGATCCTGTATATATATATATATATATATATATATATATATATATACGTATGCATATGCATATAAGTTGGTCGCGGTAGTCCAGTGGGTAGAGCGTTGGACTGCTGACCAGAGGGTCCCGGGTTCGATTCCCGGGCAAGGCACTCTGGGCACCTGCAGCTCCACCCAAGCTAAAGTGATTTATTGGGTACCAGGTCTTCCCGGGAAACCATAACCGGCACAGGGAAAGGAACTGGCCCCTCTACCCTGATGTGTGACTTTCACACGCCGTACAGGGCTTAGTACAGGGTAATCTCTACCATCACCTACTAAACCGACCTTTGGGTTGATTACTGTGTTTATGGTTTTATATGTATTTATGTGTATATATATATATATATATATATATATATATATATATATATATATATATATATATATGTATTTATATGTATATATATGTATATATATATATATATATATATATATATATATATATATATATATATATACACATGTATATTGAATCGACTCTCAAATTTGACACAACAATTTTCGGTTCAAATAGAATTCAAGGAAAGCCGCGGATTTATAGAAAATAGAAACAACGATAAGGATGTTTCCAATGATCATTGGGAATTGTTGGGTGATCACCCTGTACAAGCTAAAGCTCCATGCCTCACTTACTCTGACTTACTTGCGGTAAAATACGCACCGAGCGTATGCGTTTATTGCTGGCGCCGAGAGAAGTTTTTAGAATTTATAGGTAGGCGAGATAACCAAGACATACTTCAGTACAGTGGAAGGAACATTTCTTCCTCCGGAAGTTCGTCAGCAGCATAACAGAAAATAAAATTAACAAGGCTTAAATGTTTGAAAAATCAATGAAATTGATTTTTCTACTTTAATTATGAAATTGAAATTTTTCTTTTCTGGCTAGCGCTACTTTACTTAAGACAACATTCCGTGAGTACTATGGAAATGTCCGCATGTCTCGACCGAACGACGTTGAGTGTAGAAGAGCGAATTAAATTAGCAAGGAGGCCGATCTCCTCGAACTCAAACTGACAGCTCAATGATTGACACGGCAAGGGGGGAGGCAAAATGGGAGGCAAAGGCGAGGCAAGCTGGAGGAGAGGGCCACGTGCCCCGCTGCGGCACCCCACTCGCTCGCTACTCACTCTGAGGGCCTTCGTCGCTGTCGGCCCGGGAGGGAGGAATCTGCATGCGACACCCCTTCACTCGTCCCTGAACGATGGCTACGGGGCGCTGGGTGGCCTCATCTATCAGGGCTGGCACGGACTCGAGACCTTCCTTGCCCCACTCGGCCCCGCCCGGGCCGGCCGCCTCGACCAGGCCGGGCACCGCGTCGCCGTTTGGGGTGCGGGCCCGGGAGGGCGATGGGCCGGTCGCCTCGGGGTCCGTCGAGGTCTCGGAGCCGGTGTGGGCCGGGGCGTTCTCCCCGCCCTCTAAGTGCTCCCCCTCGGCCGCGGCGCGGCCCTCCGCGGCCGGGTCTTCGCCGGGGAAGTCGTCGCCGGGCGAGGCGGGCGTTAGGTCGCCGCCGGGCGTGACGGAGGCCCGGGGTCCGGGCCCCGGTGCTGCTGCAGCCTTCGGAAGTGCTGGGGGTGCGGCCGGCTCCACGTCAACTAGGAGCCGCTCGGGAGGAGAAGCCTAGAGAGAGAGAGAGAGAGAGAGAGAGAGCATTCATCAGCGGCGGGGACGAGCACCGGCCGCGCCCCCCGCCGGCTCCCCGCCGACCAAAAGGCACGGCCTTGTTCGGAAGTCGTGGGGGTGGTAACCGAAAGGTCTTGCTGCATTTGCCCGGACCGCTCTCTCGCCAAATTACATGGCCTTTTAAACAAACCCCTAGTTCAAGGAGGTTTGCCGAGGGCCAACGACGTGCGTCCATGTCCAGGAAGGGAGTTAGCGTACGTAAAGATATCTGACAACTGTTGAAAATATTTTAGGAACAATACATTTGTTGTCCATAGCAACACAATTTACGATGGTGTTATCAGTCTGTTTTGAAGCACTAATTTTTTTATTTCAATTTGAAAATTAGCGAATAACTAAATTGTAATTAGGAATAAAGCTCAACTCTGCTCTCTAATTTCCATCACCTATAATAACTATTAAATGGAAAGAGATACAGTAACTTAAGCTTTATCTTACCCTATATCCAGAAATTCGTTCATGTATTTCGAAATAAGTTTCAAATGAAATTTATAAGATTTCTATTCTTTGCTTTGAGTTGGCAAAATGATGTTACAGTAGAAAACAATTTGGCAACATTTAGGATTATGAGTATTTGCTTCATGTGCATTCTCGTTCCTTTGCCTGCCTGAGTTCATTCAATTTGTGTTGGCTCTCCTAAGTATCTTTTGATAAATACCTGAATATGCATTTATATTTAAAAAATGTTATCTAATTTCAATTAATTTTTATATTTCATTTACTTATTTATTGATAAGTTTTTGTCAATTGAAACTGGAATATGTCACATTTGCGTAACACTAAAATAACTGAGTTTAGGTAATTTAAGCACAAAAAAAATTTGCGAATCGTTAATTCAATTTTTTCATTTTTATATCTGGAGTTTTGCTAGGAGTACGTATACTAAAACTTTTCTTTTTTCCAATGGATCTAATATGCAGACGTACCAAGGATACGCAGCCTTACGCTTTCTAAATCTTTACATTTATATCAGTATAGTATCTTCAAAATATTTATTTCCAGCCGAAAACCCATGTGCAACAACATTGACTTGACACTTAAATAGACCTGCAATGACATGCTTGATGGCCTGATCAATTTTTGCTTTTATTCGACACCGCAGAGCGTAAGTAGTTGCGCCAATGGTCCGTCACTACTCACTATCTGCTTTTTTGTCGTACTTACGAGTATAAATGAATATTATCTCGACAAATAGGGAAAGTTATCACAGCATTGCTTCTAAGCTACCGTGCCCGAGAGCTCCGTACCTTATTTTTGTATTTCGACGAATTACCATTTCTTTCTCTGCCATAAATATGATATTATTCTGGTGGAAGTAATTAACGTTAGATAAAATGCAAACATACTGTTATCGGCTATTTTTAACAGTTATTTTTACAGAGACGGGCTTGGACAGAATTATGCTTGCCCCTCTCTCGACAGGAGAGCGGTCGAATTTCACTTCGGGAGAACTTCGACATACGGAGGGTCCCGGTGGGTCACGGTGTCAATATAAGAGAGTTGTCGACATCAAACTTATAGATGCGCACAGTGTTTCTTAACAGTGCCCTGGAGAAATGTGGCACAATGAGTACTCCTCTGCAACCGCGACCCAGCCTCCCGAGTAACAGTAGCGTACAAGGAGCGGGTAAATTGCTCATTACACGTGACTTGTAGTAGTAGTATATTAGGGGAGGCGAGGTCTTTTGCGCCATTAGGGACGGACAGGAAAGGGTAAAGGGTGGAGAGAAACCCAGCGTCGGCATTAGCCTACTCTTTACGAAAGAGTAGCACCAAGGGGTCCGCAGTTTAGCGTCCCATCCGACGGACGGCGCACTCACTCACAGTTCCCTCCATACAGCACCTCAAGTAGGGATCGAGATACCACTGAAAAATATTCAACACCGCCGGGATTTGAGCCCGGGCCTTCTGGGTGGGAAGCCAGTACGATGGCCACTGCAACATCTCGATCTCCACACGTGACTTATTTTTAAATATTTTACTTTGAAACAATTTATGAAATTAATGCTACATTTCACAGTTATTCCAAATAGTTAACACTCAACGTACATGATTAGGGGAACACCTTTTGCATGTTAGCAGTCAAACTCAATTTAACGAAATATATACCGCCACACATTTATTCGCCCAATTTGCCAACTCGTTCCCCTTAATCTCCAGTGATGCGCAAGTGACCAGAATAAAACTTCATTCCAATAATAGCACCTTGAAGGAATAAGTGATATTTAATTCCGATCCCTCAGTTGCCTCTGCAGGGGAATTCAATTCCACGTATATTAGGGAAACTAAATGTGAATACTTGGATGGGAGTTATACGAAGCGGAATGAGAGTGGCACAAAACCCCAATGGCAAGTCCATGGAAGAGTGTGGCCAAGTTTCTTTGCCTGAGGTTTTTTGTGAGTATTTTTGTGAAATAGATGGATATAAATGGAGTGTCATATTGTGTAACGTTAAAAAGATACAATTACCAAGTATATAATCCCCATGAGCAATGTTTCTCCAAGCCTTCTCATGGCGGAGTCGGCCGGTCTTAGGCTCTTTTCGCCCCTAACGCACGAGCATCTTGTGTGCACACCGAGTTGATCGGATAGCCCAAACTCCTCCGTGGCACTTCGGAGTGCTCATCCACATCTCGACGAGCGGAAACGCACGGGCGTTCGCCGTCGCTCAAGTTCTTTCCGATGGAGTCAACCCGCCTCCGGTGCTTTCGCCCGAGGACCAATGAATGAAACATTGCGGCACAAATTTCCCTACCTGCCTAGATTGAATCATAGGGAGTTGTCCAAACTACAGTGGGGATCCTCAGCGTAAGAACAGTAGTAAAGATGGCTATCCGTCAACGATATAAAATACATTTCCGTTTACCTGGACTGACATGCAAGACTCTCGTTTTCGCAATGGAGAAAAATTGAAAAAAAGTTGAAAAGTAAAACATTAAAGTGGCGTATCTCATCCATCCTGAGAATATACCTCAGGGAAGCCCAGAATACCCCCTATTCCCCTGAGGGTGCAATGAACTAGTCGTGACAATTGCAAATATTTTTGCGAAGCGACGAGGAGCGATATGGGCCCGCCCACTTAAACAACTGAAAGCGCGAAGTGCTCGCCTGACTGTCGCCGATCTCAGAGAAGGAAGGAACTCTTAAAATGAAAGTTGCTTCCTTCTATTCTTTGATAAAGGTGGCTTGGGCCACCTAAAAATTCGGAACCTAGTGAGTTTGCTTTAATTTTTGGGTGTTTTTGTCTTTGTCCGGTAGTGCTAACTTCACATACATTATTATTCACATCCGTGTGACTTTCTCATAAGTTTTACATACGATATGTATGAGAATTTCTTCTTTCCCTAGAGGAAGGTAGTTTGGGCAAATTCCGAAAATTTGGAATACGTGTGTTTCATTTGTATATGTTTCTCTGTGTTTTTTTTCGCTATCGCTATCTCGATTATCCGTTTATATTATACTTCACATCCGTGAGATTTTCCTTCAAGATGTATAGATTTATAATTTGATTATTACTTTGATATATTTTTCAACACGTACAAACATATGAAAATATACCAAGTTCTATATCTCGTGGAACACCGACATCTCACTACGCACGTGCCAGCTCTTAAGAACACACGGTCGTCGCAAGCGATTGAAATGGACGGAATGAATGGGATTTAATTTTCAAAAGTAGATTAAATTGGACACAAAATGAGATTACTCGATTTCCATATTTTTTTACGAAACAGAACGGAATCTAGCTTTCACTTGGGCATCGCGGTGGCGATGGAGACATGCGGGCCGAGGAGGATTCATGGCATTTTACAGCCCTCACTCTCATGACCAGCAGCGGGGTGCAAGCGAGCGCCAACGAGCGACTGTGAGAAGGAGCTCTTGAGCCTCCGCACCATTGGTGGCACCAACGTCGTCGCCTTTCAAAGCGACGACCTCTCACCCACCACCCACTCTCTCCGGCTCCGCGACTCCCGACACCCGCCCCTGCCCCCACCCCCCGCCTGCCGACGCCTCTCCCAGCCACTCTCAAGGCGCGGGTCCCCCTCCCCCCCGTGGTGCACAGGGGATCTCGTGGAAGCACTCGCAGGGGGAGAAGTGAGGGGCTGGGCCCGCTCCCCATTATCACTCCTGCGTGCCGGAGCATGTTCCGTCCCTGTTTTATGGCCTACGTAATATTTACGGCGCCCTCGCGGGGTCGGATGGATGGAGGCGAAGCACGCCCCCCCCCCCCCCCCCCCGGCCAGCCCGATCGAGAGGGGTGCTCTCCCGAGGTCACATTCCGACATCCACTCGCGCGCTCCCGGCCATTAATCCACGGACGACGACGCGCCCGACGCCTGCCATTAAAGCCTCGGGACTTACTCTGGCATTTACAGCGAGTGGCCCACAATGGGCGCTCATTGGGCGGCGCCCCCGTCGTCGACTGCGCTGTCCGGGTGCAGCCGAAGATGCGGCGCCATCGCTTTCCGATGCGATGTCCACCCGCGGAAGCTCGGGAGGGAATTAGGCAATGAAGAGCGTGTGTCTTCACACGCAGCGGCGTCAACGATTCGAAGGAAGAGTGGAAAGAAATCATTCAGATGGACCGATTATACGCGGATCCTTCGATTTCCGGTCTAATTTCTTAAGGAGTTGCACCTCCGTGGCGTCGCACTAGATTATGATTGCGTCTTCAGGCTGTAAGTTAGGTACATGGAATTCGTCAAAGCATCCTGTTCCTATGAAACCCTTATAAATCCCAATTTGTGAATATCTTATCTATCAATGTGGAACTTTCTCCAACCATGGGGTGCACGGCAGTGGGTGACACCTTTCGCGGTTGCCAACACGATTGGGCAACCCACCCCGGTCCCCACGAGAGGTCGCCCCCATGGATGCCGTGATTTGCAGTCCATTATTGTCGCGATAAAATAAATATTTAGCGAAAGACTGTAAATTGACATTCAGATGCCATAACTGTGTAGAGTTTCGGTCCAAAAGCGGGTCGTGTTATGATGGGTCACGCCTTGAAAGTGGCTGGCTCTTGGCGGAGCGGCGGGAACAAGGCCCACGATTCAGAGCGTCGGATGGCCATCGCCCTCCCACCATGCCCGCTCGACCCCTGCCCCCCTCGGGGGCGGTCAGGGGGAAGCATGGATTCTCCGATGGGCACCTGCGTCCAAGATGGGCGGTTGGGGAGGGGCTAGGGTCAGGGGTGGTCTCCCCTCGCGTGCATGCGTGCCAAGTGTTCTCTCGGTCACGGATGAGCCCTGCGACGCCGCCGGGAGCAGGTGGGAGTCACGAGCGGGTGGATGGCGCCGGAATCTGCCCAACCGCCTCTGATGGTGTGCCGTGTCGAGCATTATGGGCGCGGGAGGCGGCCTGGGGCAATCGGGCGCCCCTCCGGCCGGGCCGTCGAAGCGCGTGCCTTACTGCGTGGCTCTAAGGACGGCGGTCGCAAAGGGAATTAAATAACTGTGCACAATTCTGTTAAGCAAAGATATCCGAAGAGAAAGAAAGACCGAGGGTGACTAGGTCCGTGTGTCATTTCATTCCCATCAATAAACGACGTTTTCCTTCTGAGTTCCACTGGTGAATCAATTAAATTTTACTGTACGTATTTACCTATTTTTAAGCTTATTCATGGTCTTCCATCATGATGCAGTGTGAGTGTTGAATCATTAATTATTTCGGAGTAAAAAATAAGGTCAGGTACACTGTGATTGCCCAAATTTCTTGCTTGTCATTAGCCTGTATACCCCTTGATAGCTCTTATATGTATAGATCTATGGATTTCTGTGTGTGTGTGTGTGTGTGAGAGAGAGAGAAACATAGAGATCTGGGCTATGAGGCAAGAGGATGAGCGTAAATTGGAAATTTTGAG
Source organism: Hetaerina americana (assembly GCF_022747635.1). Lineage (NCBI taxonomy): Eukaryota > Metazoa > Arthropoda > Insecta > Odonata > Calopterygidae > Hetaerina > Hetaerina americana. The sequence goes on along the minus strand of NW_027286719.1, from coordinate 2,405,282 downwards.
GTGTGGGTGTGGCGGAGAAGGGAGAAAGTACGTAGGGCGGACAGTGGGGAAGGCATCAACGGGGGTTTTGAATAGGGAGGGCGAAGAGAGGGAGTTAGTTGTGGAAATTCGAGAAAGGCAGAAACGTGGATGGAGACATCGTTGGGTAAGTGGGATGGAGGACGGAAGAGAGTAGGGCTAGGGTTTAGGGAGCCCGAAGGTCGGCAGACGTTATCGAAGGGATGAAGAATTAAATGGCGTGGATGAAGAGAAAGGAAGGCCTCATCACCTTTGAAACCAAATGGTTGTTGCGGACCTTTTGAATCGGTAGAATGCCGAGCTGAATCAATGGACACCTTTCGGTGGTTCTCCATTCTAGTTCGTGCAATTATTTATTTCTCGTCAATGCAAATTCGAAAAGTCTCCTTCGACTCAAACTTTTTGATGAACTTCTGCAATGGGACTCAAAGGCTGTGAAGTTCTTTTAGCAAAGATAAATGAAAAGGTAAATAAAGCATATCACCCATGTTCTCCACCACGAAATGTAGTGGGTGCGATTATTTGAACGCACACATTCGAGCGTTGCGAATAGCCTTTGGCTCCGTAAAATATATCAAGAGAATATCGTGGTTTTCATTTCTTCCGACAATGATCATCGACTTGAATTTTTTCAGCTTTGGGTCCTAATTTACAATGCCCTCGAAAATGTATAGCTAATCATTTGCTTTTCTTTGCCGTAGGCGTTCGACTCTGAATTAGATGATTTCGAAGAGAAACATGGAGCGCTTAGGACCGATAAATGAGCAAATATTAAGCGAGTGATGGAAAAAGAGGAAAATGGAAATAATACGGCTGCGCTAGGTGAGATGGGAATATCAGGGATTACAAGAGTGATAGTTAGGGAGTAGTGCACTGCGAAAGGGAAGAGAGAGGGAGAGAGATTGATTGCGGTAGTAGAATTCCACAAAAAGCAGAGAAAAGTGCAGTAAATATAGAAAAGCGTTTAAGCGTAGAACTGATAGAGGTAAAAGCTGAACCGAAGAACTTGGTCATTTTGGTATAGGTCTACGATATGCCGGCAAGTAATCATTGAGAGGAAGGGTATATGATCAGAGGGCGATCCCGTATAATCAATTACAGAAAATAATCACGTGTATCCGTGGGAGGAAACGTTTAATTGTAAAGGGGGTTATGAAGGCGGTGATGGTCGAAGGGAGAGATTAGGGCGGAGCGAGGGAGAACGTTTCAGGAACAAGGAGTAACGGTGAGGAGAAAGCAGTCGAGTTCTGAAGGAGACAGGGTTTGATAATAACGGTATGAACGTCACAATAGACGTCGGTGCACCTGATGAGGGCGCGGGGATTCCGGAGATTCTCGCAACAGTGAGAATAGATAATGATTACGCACGGCCACGGGGTGACACAGTATCAAATCCGTCCGTTTCCACGAGAGGAAGTGAATTCCGATCATGGGAACTAGGGAGAAGGATGAAGAGACGAGTTGTGGAAGAATTTACCGAACCGAAAGCGAAGGAGCACCAGGGAGCGTAGTGGGACGGTGCATGCGCGGTAAAAGGGGGGCGGTTGAATTAGAAGAAAGATTCCAGAAAAGGGATCTAAAAAGTCGCAAACGATAACATGTATTCAAGGTAAATGTGAAAATGACCAGGAAACCTTGCCAATTCAAAAATTAGAAAGACGGATGAGAGAAGAAAATGGAATGATATTGACACAGAGTTGAGGAGGAGAAGTAAGTGTATATAGATAATGAAATGGTGCGGGAAACTAATGTGGAAAAAAGAAACATTTTTGGAAGTCGTGGTGCTAAAAAATATGGAAAGCATGTAAAATGCGAATTAAAAATGAGCCAGCTGTTATCGGAAGGTGGAGGCACTACCAGGAAGGAGGAACTGGAAATCCGTGAACACAGTCTACGATACGGCACAGGAAAATTATTAATTGACCCGGGGAAGAATCGGGAGAGATGAAAGGAGACATAGAACCGCTCTGTGGTAAAGAAATGTGGAGAGAATGCGTGAGTGAATACATCTTAGGTCTAGGAATACTATACCTCTAGATTAAAAGTCGTTAAAGGTAGGGAATTAGAATAAAGCCGTAGAGATAGATAACATTTTAACGGGGCTTAGGAGACCGTGGGAAGCAGGGTTTTCACGGTATATTTGGTAGCAATTACAGGTAGGAGATATTTCACGGGAAGATTTCGCCAGAGCAGTATAGATTCCCATCCCAAAAGAAGGAGGAAAAAGACAATTTCAAAGGAGAAGGGAGTTGATGACAGTGACGTTGAGTAAGGATGCTAATTAAATATTGGTGAGAACTTTGATATGGTTGCGTTCAGTGGGACGCAAAAGTTGTTCTTTGAGACAAGATAATAGGCGTAGATGGAAGCTTTTGATGTGTGAGCGTGAAGGAGGATGGAAGAGCTAAATGGACGGAAAGGAGAACGAACGAAAACTGCCAGTCGCGGTGGCGGAGGGAGATCCTTTTGGAGAAATGCAATCAAGAAAGGAAATGTTGGCGTGTGAGCACTTGGATTGGCGATGCAATGCCTTGGGACGTCTGATAGAGGGGAAGACGGTACGTAAGAAATGCAGGGAAAGGGTGGGCTTGTTGGACGAAATGAACGGGGGTAGAATATGTGTATTAGGAATTATTAAATAATTAACTGATTCGTATAAAATATATACGGAACAATGAGTGCGGTAATCCAGGGGTAGAGCGTCGGTCTACTGACTGGAGGGCGCGGGTTCTATTCCTGGACACGCTTCTAAGGGCACCGTTAGCTCCACTCAAGCTGCGTGTCTAATTGGTACCAGATCTCCCTGGGAAACAATAACCAGCACAGGGAAAGGAATTGCCCTACATATATACAAGTATCAAGGCTTAAAATGGCAGCGGTGCCCAACCCATTTCCACACAAATCCACCCAGCGATGGTTGACTGCCTCAATAATTTCACACGAGTATTTAAAAATGTTCACTCACTCTGTCAAATGGCACACACCTTTGGCCACCAGATTTGACCGAATATACATAGATTTTCCAATCGAGAGGCAGAATTCTATTCTAGTACCTAAAATAATTATTTTCATTTCCCCTTTTCACCGGAACGGAGGGAGTCACTTCTTTAAAGTTGCGGCTGAGTTTACGTCCAACCAAGTCAACGATTGACTGGGGGTAATTTATTGCGGACCAAGGGAGAGGCGGGCTCAGAACTGAGCGCATCCAAGGGCGTCACGCCGCCCAGCTGCGACGGGTTCAAATCCCCCCAGCCACCTTTTACACACATTCCAATCCCTTTCAACACTTTCACATCCAACAGCAAATATTTATGCCGCTGTAATCTAAAAATTAGAGATTAAATGAATGATTGAGAAGATGTCAACCGATTGGTATAGTGACTGCAAGAGCGAGGTTCTGTAATTTAGAATCGAAGCCATCAACCGTAGAACTCCAAATTTCTTTCGCCGCGAGTTCTTTACGAATAACTGACATTTTGGAAGTGTTCAACGGTAAGCTCCGAACGGACACTAGCACCTGGAGAGGAGGCGTTGAATCCTACCCTCCGACGACCCACTCCCCTCCCGGGCAGTCCCGAGGGACCGGCAAGGGGATGGGTGAGCGGCGATTGTCCGCATTCAGGAGGGGCGGGGCGGAACGCGGAGTGTTGAGCGAAGGGGGGAAGGGGGATTGAAGGGGACTTTAGCGCGGAGAGGGGAGATTGATTTGCGGGGAAAGGGGTCGATTTGGGGGGAGGGGGGAATGCAGTCCGGCGACGTACGTGGTGCAAAGGGATGAGCGGTGGGAGAGAGAGAGAGGGTGGGGGGGGTTCGACGGGGGGTCAGGGGTGTAATAGGAGGTCGGGGTTTAATGGGAGGCAGGGAGGGTTTGCTGGGTGTGAGAAGCAAGGGGAGGGGGTGGTGCTAAGGGCCTGCCGTCCTCCTCGAGCGTCGGGACGTCTTTCGTGGAGGGCGCGGGCGGGTCGACGTCGTATTACGGTGTTCCCCGAGAAGCACTCCGCTTCGCGTGCCTGGGTTCCGATCCCGAAGGCGGTGATTCATCTTGGGAGACTCTCCTCGATTCCCTTCGCCGGCCCCGTCTTTTGGAAAGGGCATCGCCGTCGCCCTTCAGTTCCGCCCCGCTCCCCCCGGAATGCGAACGCTCCCCACTATGTCTCCGGTCGTCCTCTATTGCGCTTTCTGTCGAAGAGTTTGATCGGATAATAGGGGGGCGGGTGGTATCGACCGACTTAATGAGTAATTTTGCAATGGGAATGCTTCCCGTTTCATCCATGACCCTCTCTGTGGCATCAAGGACAGCGACCGATGGGTTGGAAATTGTCCGAATGCCCCAACACCTGGGCATCTCGCTCACTCCACCAAGGGAATCATCCATTCCTCATCCATTTCACCGACCCCACATTTCTCCGCTTTTCTTTTCATTCCTGAATGCACGCATACCTTATAATGAGCACTCCCCAATTGAATGGTGCCTTGATGCATTCATTACATTCTGCTATCTTTCTTCTGCGAACATTTTAGTTCGCCGTTTTTGTTTGGGATGTCACACTGAGGTGATCGCATGCCATCAGATCATTGCTGTCGCCGTGATTTCCTGGCACTCTGATTTGCAGCGTTTAGCTGCGATAATTTAATTTTCTATATTATTACTCATATGTTTGCCTCATACTCATTCCTTTTAAAAAGCTTGTGTGATATTAAAGAAAAAAAAGGTTATAGTGATGCAGTGAAGGGGTAAGCGCAGACCATGCAGAATGTCCATGGAAGGAGTGAGGGCGGAGGCCCTGTTCGCACGCGGGCGGAATCAGGGGCGTGTGGGTGGGTGATTCTTCTTTCGATCACGAGCGAGCAATTGATGAGAGAGGGAGGGAATTTTTGGCGTCTTTCATACCGCCCCCCTTCGACCTCGACCCTTCTCCGCCTCGCCCCCTCTCCCCTGCTCCCCCAGCCTCGCCCCCACGCCCGTCTACCCGCCTCGCCCTCTCCGCCTCGCCCCCCTACCTTGCTCCCCCATTCTCTGCCTCGCCTCTCTCCGCCACGCCCCTTCCCCGCATTAACCCCCAGCCACGCCGCCTATCCGCTTAAGCCCTCTCCTACACGCCCACCTTCACCAATCCCCCTCTCCCACCCTCCACCTCGCCCCCCTCTCCGCCTCGCCCCCCTCCCGCCACGCCATCCTCCCTGATCCCCCTTATCCCATAATCCCGCCCCCCTGCCATTAACCCCCTCTCGTCTCCTACCCGAACACCATCTCCAAGGCGAATTCATCGAAGCTCTATGTTCGATTACGAAGCAATCAACACAAGAAAATTATGAACATAATTCTATTGGTGAACGAAAAATATTTGTTATTTGATTGAAGACGTGACAGGAAATATCTAAGCCACTTTTTCATTGAATCAGATTACATCATGAGATCATCAAAATAATCGTAGCCTTCCTCGAGGGAAATAATTTCATTTGTTGGGAAAACTATATTTTTTAACATTGACCGTGTTCATTGAATGTATATCTGAAAGGATAACATAAGAACGAAACATATTCACTGACTGTTTACGAATTCAAAGAAAACATTTATCGATTTCATAATTCGATGAAAACCTTCAAGTTACGTTACTCATAACTACTCTTCGTTTGATAAATACTCTTAAACATAAAAAAACCTTTAATATATATATATATATATACACACCGATATGCGCGTTTCGCGAGGGATGCTTTCTCCGCTCCGTTCCCCGTTTTTGCGCCGCGTGGCAATCACATCGATACGGAATCTTCCGGTTTCCCGCGCCCGGCTCATTCCTCCGTCGGCAACCGGGAGGGGTGTGGGTGGACCCGCGGCACCAACCCCATCGCGAGAGCCTCCAGGGCGCATGGGAGGGGAGCACCGGCGGGTGAGGAATCGAAGGGGCGAGCAAATGGCGCGCGTGCAGCCAGTCGCACGGATGATTCGATCAGCGGGATCCGTGGTGATCGAGCACAAACGCTCACCGCACCAACCTCTTCCGCCTCCTTATCCTCCTCCCCCCCCCCCCACATGAAGGGTGGGGGGGTAAACAGCTGTTACCGGGTAATGGGCGTGAAAGTGAGAAGGGGGAGGGTGGAGGGGATTTCTATTCTGCTCGTCTCCGTCGTGCGAACCCCGGCCCCCCTTCGCCCCCTACCCCCTTGTACGCACTCGAGAGAGAGAGAGGAGAGGGATTCGTCGTCGAGAAGCATTCATGCTGTCCCCCCGGGGTCCACCGCACTCGCTCCGCTCTCAACCTCTGCCCCCCTTCCAGTCACCCACCCTCTCTTCGGCTCCGTCGCGCGGAAGGAAAACTGCCGTCGTTTAGCATAGCGGGGGAGCGAGGGGCTGGCGGGGATTGCGAGGGGCGGAGGAGGAGGGGTTCCCCCCCCTGTTGGTGCTCCCAGCGCCAGCGCAGGCGTTGGATCTCTCCCGCGTGGGTGCACACTCTCGGGGGGCGGAATGGGAGCCTCAGACTCGCACGCCCAGCGAAGCAACCCGAGCGGCGCGCACCGCTTGTGTATGGTGGCCCCGAGGGTCAGTAATTGACCCTCGAGGGTCGATGTCGATTGGTGCAGACGACTCCCTCCGCTCCCCGACGCCCCGTTCCCCCTCTTGCCTCCGAAGCTCTCTTCCCTTATCATCATCTCCCAGCACCCGACGAATCCGTTGTATACACTCTCGAGGCGAGATTCTCCGAGTCCGTCACCAGCCTCTCCGAACCTCCTCGGCTTCCACGGATTCCCTCTCGCCTGCCCTCCGACCCGACCCCACCCCGCGCACGCTTCGTGGTGACCTCCGCGCTCCAAGGCACCTCGCCACCAACCTCATTGCTTCCTCGAACGTCGCGGTGTTTCTCGAAGTGCACGTGAATAATGCACCCTTGATGCACGACATGTGACCGCTTGTTTGCACTACCGTGGAGAGAGATCACATTAAGTGAGGCGGATTGAAAGAGTCAGCGACATTTCCATGCGAATATTTAGCTAAATCCCACTTCTCTAAAAACTGAAGAACACAACGGACACGTTCAAAGATTTTGTGCCATCAATTAGAAGCACATTAATGTTTCAGTCAGACGTGCGGAGAAACTGTCATCGGAAAGAAACCATCTCCAAAGATACAGGGTGCGGAAACATAGCTTCCATTTTTGAAAGCCTTTTGCGTTTGAAAAAAGAAGAAAACTGTGATGCCGCACCCTGAATGTGCCGCAGAGTCTTAGCTTATTAGTGTAAAGTCGTGGAAGATATTTACAGTTCTTTCTTTTGCGTAAAAGATGGTTATTATTCGAAATATTTCAATAGCATACAGGGATCGTCCGGAAAATAAGTGTGCTGAGCTCAGGAAAAAAAATTTATTACACTTTTACATATCTTAAGCTAATATTCCTCAAAATAGGACCCTTGTGAGTCGATACACTTGTTCCAGCGGCGTTCCCATTCCTGGAACGCTCCCGCGAAGGCATCATCGGGAACCTCTCGAAGACTCGTCGTCGACCTCTTCTCTGCCCTCCACGAACATCTTGTGCCACCGAAAGATCATGTTTCTGGACATGGCTGACTCCCCGTAAGCCTGGTTAATCATACCGACAGTTTCGGTAGACGATTTCCCAAGCTTTACTGCAAATTTGATGGAATAACGCTGCTCCAAAAACTTCGGCATCGCGTTCCGTGACGTGGGTCGAGCGTGGAGGTTCGCGTTAACAGAGCTCCTCACTACACCACAGCTCAGAGCCGACTGCCTTTTTCAGCGTCGCTTGCCAACATACCCCCCTCCAATCGCAGCCCGTCAGAGCGGTGCTGGGCGCGCCTGGAGCGGCGGGAAAAAATCAGTAGTCAGTACACTTATTTTCCGGACGAACCCTGTATATCATATTGCAATTATGTAGATCAAATCCCTCCCAATGCACTTCTACTTGGATGTGGTGAAGTTGTTGGGATTTAATTACCCCTAGAGCTGTGGCGGCAGGAGAAATGATAATTGCTCATGGTATAGGGTCACTCGTGTGAGGTACGTCAAAGGGTAGGAGTCGGTCGGAGAAGGTAGTCCGCACGGCGCCTGTTCCTGAATGAGGCACCTATAAAAGGCGTCTGACCCCAGTGCGGCGGCCATTTGAATTACGGTGTCACATTAGAAACAATGTCGAGGATCACAATTGGAACCCATCTTAGTCGTTTATTCAAACAAAATTTTAGAGAGAAAATTTAGGTGGAGATGTATCTGGTGGAATAAGTAAGTACCTGCAAGAATGGGTTGGGAGTCCCTTAAACAGCGGCGTTTACAATATAGATTAAACTTATTAAAAACTTTTAAGGATGAGTCCTTTTCCGATGACATCAAGAACATAATACGAACCACAACGTATTATGGGCGGAGGGAACACGAATATAAGATTAGAGAGATAGACTGTAAGGCTGACAGGTTTAAAATGTCATTTTTTCCAAGAACAATAAGAGACCAAAATGCTTGTAATCGAAATCCCCCAGGAGTCAGTTGGAAACAATAAGTATTAACCTACAAGGTAGGGACTGCGCATGGTTATACGAGTATGTGTATATATATATGAATATATATAATATGAATATATATATATATATATACACACACACACACACACATATATATATATATATATATATATATATATATATATATATATATATATATATATATATATATATATATGTGTATTTTTTTGCAGGTTCCCCCCACCTCTCCCCATACATTTGAACAACCTTATCTCCCTCATCCCTTACCCTTTCCTCCTGGTGCTGCACCCCTGCAACACACCTTTTTGGTGACTCGCAGGGTGTTGATGTGAAAGAATCGACACATTGTTCCGCGTTTTGTGCCTGACATCTGCAAATGCGAGGCCTCCGTGGTCCTCTTCTTACGGAATTCTTGCACATGAAACTCGACAGCATCAGCACCCAAGGGGTAGAAGAGGACCGAACCAGTTAAAAATAGAATTTGGATTGGAAGGCATTGAGAAGAGGGAAATTAGAAAATATAAATCGGGAGATGAAGAGAGGAAGAATATATATTCTGGGCGAGAGTTTTTGGAGCCATTAATATATATTCAAGTAGACTAGGGGAAGAGAGGGGGGCATCAGTATTGAGCATAAGAGAAGGAAGGATCAAGAGCAGGTGATTGAAAGAATATAATCAAAAAAGGGTTAAAGGGAAGAGAAAATAAACCTTATACGATCCATTAGAGGGCAAAAGAATTAGTGCGCGCATCGTAGCACGTACATATAGCTGCCTGAGGGCAGTTGCAGATAAGTCTCCTATTCCCCCATGTCCTTATATTGTCTGCAATGAATTCATTGATTTTTCCCAATTCAATCTTTCAAGCGCTTTCTCGGAACTTACGAAGCGGACAAATGCATCTTTATTTTATTCTATATTGCTCACGACTTGTGTTCTCATTACTGCAATGGTATATCACGCGTGCCTCTCCCCTTCCCAAACCCGAACTGATAATACCCTAAGTAATCATTTGCCCTGCTCTTTGCATCCTCTTGCTAATGATCTTGAGGGCCACTCTGGCTGTGTGCGAAATCAAACTCATTGTTATGTAACCTTTACCATTTTTGGAAAAGGAACTAACTAACACTGATCTGACGACTTCTTCTGGTCAAATTCCTCTCTAATAATTGCTACGAATTAGCCCATACAATCTATTTCTTTAGCACTTTCCGAAACATTTTCACAGTTCTGTGGGGTTTCAGTGTAGCCCCAAGGCTTCATTTGATTTAAATTCCCTCAATCCCTTTTCCGTCACGACATCAAGTATGCCTGGACCTATGCTATCATTGTCTACGTCATTTCCTCTCTTTATTTCTACTCGCACTGGTCGAAATTCTTTACCATAGAGTTCCTTTCTATGTTACCTCCACCTCTCTTCGATATTTTCTGGCTCAACCACTATTTTTCCTCACTTATTCTTCATTGTTTGCAAGCATTTTCCTTTTTTAAATCCCTTGCAGTGCTTTCACCCTTCTGTACAGCACATCAATATCACCCTTTTTCTTCACTGCGTTTACCACCACGTTTCTTATGCTCTCATTTTTACACGCTTCACTTTGTTATTCAAGTCCTTATCCTTCCTTCTACCTAATTCTGTGACTATATTCCCCCATTCCCTTCTCTCGTATTTCTTTTTAATCATCACGTCCGTAATCCATGGTGTCATGGTCCTTTTCCTGTTCTCAGTTCCTATACTTTCTTTTGTGGATTTTGGTATCGCTATTTTGATATGTTCCCATTTTTCCTCGAAAGTACCCAGCTTCCTTTTCTCACTTATGATTTTCTACAGCCCCTAATACTGATTTATTTTCTATCCCGTTAATACTTGCGTTTTCCATTTACTAAATCACCTTCCCTGCTTTATCTTTTTGAATCGAGTGCTCCACTTCATCATTACTAAATGGTGCTCAGAGTTCACATTCGCTCACGGGAAGCCATGCGAATTAATCATACTATTTCTTTATCTGTGCCTAACTATGATATAGCCTGATACATTTCTGAGTCACCACGAATTTTCCATGCATGCCTGCGCCTTTTGTGGTGTCTAAACCAAGTGTTGCTGATAATTAATCCCTACCTCCTGCACCTCAATTCCTTGCTACCCGCAGTCATCCCTTGTTCCTAAACCTTGGTCCCCAACCTTACCAAGATGTCTTCCTTCGCTCCGTCACTATCAAACATTTTCCTGCAGGATCACCCGTGATAATTTCCTCTATCTGATCGTATACCCATTCGATTTATTCCTCCCAATGATTGCATGGTGGTATTCATACCTGAAAAATGATCAAGATCGTTGGCGCCGCTTTCATTTCTACTAAAAATATCTATCAGCCGCTTGCATTACAATATGTTTACTAATGACTCTTCCCAACTTTTTATTGAATTTGATTGACGCCCTTCGCGAGCTCTTCCCCTCTGCCTTTTATTACTCTATAATTATTACTCCAGCAATCCCTGTTATGCTTCCATCTCACCTTGTACCGCCCTAAAATATCTATATTTCCTCTCTCAATCTCTCGCTTTGTATTTTTCTAACTTTTCCGCACTCAACCTCGTCCTAATAATCCATGTTCATATTATAGCAAACTCGGTCCCTTTCTGAGACTTTAGTGCTACCACTTTCGCTTTGCAAGGATTTCGTGAGATAACCGCAAAAGCCTCTCCTACCCCGCCTCAGTGCACGACACTCAGCCGGCCGGGCCGAGTCCTGTGGTTGCCAGGACTCATTCCAATAATCCTGCCCATTCTGTTTGTGGTATAATAATTGAGGCGGTTTTCCGTTACCTTCTTCAACAGTGTTTTTAACGTGATGCCACTACTGATAGTGCCACCTCACTGTTTTCAGATGCCTTTGCAGCCGCCTCACTGAGGAACAGACGCTAAGCGGACAACCTATCGTCTTGCTTTTACGCTTTGACCTATCTCGCATGAGTGACCTTACCATGAGCAAATATCATTGCTCCCACCAGCGCAGGCCTAGGATTTATCAAAATGAACAAATTCTTCCACCACGCAAATAATTAAAAAAGTAGCTACAAATCAATTTCAATTTGAAAGTGAATTTTAGCAAATAAATCGGCAGCAGTAACTTCTGAATCGAGCGTTTTATATGCTTGAGACGAATAAATGCAATTTCAATAGCCACTAATAATTTGTAACCGCTCTTGTGAACACAACCACAAGAAAAGTTAATTTAAAGAATTTTAGAATGAAATAAGGCGACGACATCTCTAACACCAAACAGCCTATTATTAGGTCTGCATAAGCTTGTATTGGTCGATTAGACAACCCAATTTATAAAGGAAATACCAATGAAGAAAGGTTTCAAGATTACCTCAAAACTAAGTTTAAGCAGAGTAATGAATGTAACATAAAACCATATTGTCCACCGACATTTACAGGCATCATCTATGAACAGCTCTTCTTTTACCGTTTCTATATATAATTCGGGGTCGAGGTTGGTGTCCTCAACATCCATGCCGTTTTGAAGGGAATGACGTCAGTGCAATTAAAATCCCCAACACTTTGATGTTGGTTCACGTATATCCTTGGCTGATAAATAAATAGGCTTAGCTGATAACTTAGAGGTACTGCATCCATTTACAATCCTATTGTGTGGAATGCCGGCGGTGAAGGGTTTGGTGTTTCAGAGCACCAGATCTCGTCGCACCAATTCCCGACGCACCAAACCGCAGCAAACATTTTACAAAGAAGAGTATACCTACGTATGAAGCAACTCACATATATGTGCATATATTTGTGTACGAATGCAATGTGTGCACACACATACGAGTATATTAAATGCATCGTATGTGTGTGTGAATATATTCGGAATACTTGAGAGATATCTTTTTTGTGTGTCCCTGTGCTTTTGTTTTTGTGCTTTTATTCACGAGTGCTATCATGGTGTGAATTATTATTCAAATCCGCGAGACTTTCATATAAGTTTTACATTTCGGCTTTCGGCTGGGATATCATCGACCACCCTCCTCACGGCCCGGACGTTGCCCCAAGCGACTACCAATTGTTCCCCGCTCTCAAAAAACACCTTGGAGGACAGAAATCCAAGTCAGACGAGGAAGTGCAAGAAGCAGTCGTCAGTTGGCTTCGTGACGCGGTGGGAGAAAGGTACGACGCCGCTATTAAAAAGCTCGTTATAATGATGCAAAAAGTGATTAATCGTCAAGGCGCCTATGTAGAAAAATGGCTAAATGCTCAACCTTTCCAACGATGTGCGCTAAGTTGAGAATAAATTTGACTTTTCATCAAAAAATAGGGGGACCTACCTTTCGAATCGCCGTCGTATATATATATATATATATATATATATATATATATATATATATATATATATATATATATATATATATATATATATATATATATATATATATATATATATATATATATATATATATATATATATGTACACGGTATGTGTATATATATATTATATATATATATATACATTATATATATACATTATATATACATTATATATATACATTATATATATATATATATATACATTATATATATATATTATATATATATATATAAATATATATATATATATATATATATACACGGTATGTATATATATATATATATACACACATACCTAAGATGCTTACACATTGGGCGATTATATGTAGGGGGCTGCTAATGGGTTGAACTATTATTTCCTTGAAAGACCTTCAATTTATGAATGATTACATTATTACGAATACCTACTTTTGAAGATAAACTACTTCTCCTAACTAAGTCTCTCAAAATCAGGTTTTTAATACTTCTATTTTTATGTAATTTCACTGTAGAGATTAGATCAACTGTTACGTGGGGTGAGCGCAGATGGAAGGGAAACAATTGTGACCACGTAGGGAAGTAAGTATGGCAATTGATCATGAAATAAACATTAGGTGTGCATTTTCGAATGGTGTGTGAAAATGTTAAGGGTGATTTTAAAGTGAGGCGACCGACAGATGAGGTCCTTGCGCCATTAGGGATGAATGTGAAAGGAGGAAGGGTGGAGAGAAACCCGGCGTCGGCATTAGCTTACTCTTAACGAAAGTCGCCAAGGGGTCCGCAGTTTAACGTCACATCCGACGGACGGTGTACCCACTCAAAGTGCTCTCCGCAAAGCGCCTTCAAGGATACCACTGAAAAATATCTACCGTCTCCAGGATTCGAACCTGAACCCTCTTAAGGAGTACCATCCCGATCCCCCATAAAAATTTTTAATTTGATATTAGCATAACTATGATAGCCGAAAAAATTGAGAGCGGGACTGCGCCCACTTCCTCGCCGTCACTCGGAGGGAGCTTTGAGTGGGATGCCGAGCGGGGATGATCGCTTGGATCGCGTGAAGAGGGCGGAAAGAGCTGCGTGGCCCCCGCAGAGCGAAAGACTCCGGGTCCACCGATTCACTTATCCGCGGAAGGTTACTGCTTTCCCCACTCGAAGAGAATCTTTGCAAGAGACCGACTGTCATCGAGACTTCCTCACGCAATTCAATATTTGATTGCACACTTGCGGGGACCGATAGCGGCTGCGAAAAGGCAAATTTATTATGCCTTCCGACGATTCGGACTGACTATATAGATTTTAAAATTTTCGGATACTGATGACCGTTAATGGCTTGAAAATTTGAGCGAAACACTTAGGCACGGATAATATAATCAGCTATTTAGCTCCTCCGGTAAATTGGAGAAGTAGGCAAAAGGGTGTTGAATGTTCCGACGACATGGTCCGATGGAGCGCGTTGCCCCGCGCGATACCGCGGGCAGCGGCGGGGGGCTCTGACTAGCACTCACGCGGCCGCCTCCGACGCTAGACTGACTGGACGAACGGCATTTCCCGAGGGTAACAACTGTTTCGAATGGAGGCAACCGAGGGAGGGAGGGTGGTTGGGGAGGGCAGCGGGAGTCCTTGACCCCATTAGACGTTTTGTTAACTAATCATGCGTGAGAAATCGAGAGTCCTCGAATATATAAGAGCCGGATTGCCCCCTGACACTGGCGTGTGCTTGCAATGCATACGCCCCACTTTTCCCTATCGTTTCACCGCAAGGCATCAGCTGGCAATATACAGGTTGCGGCAATATTACTTCCTTTTGTGAAATGCGTGCCAATCAGGCTGTAGAGGTTGTGGTTAGGTAAGAGTGGTCTCATTTGACAGCCGGGGTCATAACTTTTCTTCCCCATCCCGGTCAGTCGCCATCATGCGTTGGGACAGTGAGGAGCGTGCGTTTGCCGTCTAGGCCTACTTTCCGAACGAATGTTCTGTGATTGCAACCCAGCGGGCCTTCCAAAATCGCTTCAATGTAGCCCCGTCGGGCCCTGTCCCGGACCGGAAATCAATTGGTGCATGGGTGCGACAAGACGAAGAACCATCAGATCACACAAGAACATCGAGGCACTGAGAGCCGCCAGCTTGCTATCCCCACTGCATTCTGCGCGCAAACATGCGTCAGCCCTCGGACTTTCTGATCGTTCACTGAGGCGAATTCTTCACGATGACCTTCATTACCATCCTTCAAAGTTGGCGATTTTGCAGGAACTCTCCGAACGTGACTTCAATTCTCGGAGGAAACAATGTGAGGCTCCTCTCGAAAACGTTCCTGAGGACGCAATTGTGTTTGTCTTTGATGAAGCCCATTTTCACGAGAGTCAATATGTCAACATACAGAAAATGCCCCAATCAGCTGACGCCAATCCCAGAGAATTACATCAAATGCCTTTTCATTCACCTAAAATCACAGTGTGTTGTACAATCAGTCAGTATTGTTGGTCCCTGGTTTTTTAACAAAATGAGGTCACAGTGACAGGAAACTCAGACCGGTATGTAACCAATCTGGATGATTTTTTTTCCACGACTGGATGAACTGGACTTGGGGGACGTTTGGTTCCAACAGAACGGAGAAAGGCTCACACTTCAAGGACATCGACGGCTGTATTGAAGGAACACTTCCAGGAGCTTCCTATTTCAATAATGGGCCATTTGGAGTGGTCAGCCCCGCTCCTTGCGATTCTTTCGTCGTTTGTTTTTTATCCCGCGTTTATATCGATCGCCCAAGGACCCTAAAAGACCTGAATGACGCTCTACGTCTGTCGTTCGTTCATCTCCCAACGAAACAAACAGCGCACGGGTCGATCATCGCCGTCTTTTGTTACCGTCATTCCGGGGTATGCGGACATCATAATACAAGAAAACGTGGCTCAAGCCCAAGTTCCGCGATTGGGACAGAAAATCCAATTGAACCCAATAACACTGGTGTTTGGGTAATTGGTGTTTCGGCGCGTCGCCCTAGGTTAAATTTCACGGTGAGCCTTTGAGACTCGACTGAATGTCCTCGCTTCGACTCCTGTTGCGTCCGAAGTGTACGATGGGGGAATCACGACTGAAAGTCTTCAGTAGCGCTTGTGTCCAGACGCATGTCAGGATACGACTCATCTGGTGGACCAAAGGTACCGCGTTATGAAGTGTTTTTTTGTGCCACACGACCCCAGGGACTGATTATCATTTTTATTTTCATCACATAGTCGCAGTTCTTGGGCGCGCAATGAGAATGAATTGAATAATTCAACACGCACCGAAGACGGAGGACGCGCTCGCCGTCGAAAGGATTCAGATGCCACCAGGTGGAGCATCAGGAGAAGATACAATGAAGATAATTTTTAATGTATTTATTTTTTCATGAAATATTTTTGCCAACAGGAGTTATGTTTGGGGTGCAGAAGTACCGCAAAGATTTCTCGGAGGTGCAGCCGATTGAACGGGAGCCATATCGCATCGCAAAGCGTCTATCGAACTCCATCGGGTCTCTGCATGGCTGGCACACATAATCATAATTTCTGAGATCGGTGAATTTTTGCGAAAGATTGTCAAAATTAAAGCAAGTGAGATTACAGTACTCGCAAGAGAGTATTCCTGGGGAGGATTTAAGGAATCAGCCTTTATTTTTTGGCACCAAAGCCTCCGTCACCAAGCCAACATCGTTCCTCAGTGAACTCATTTCAAAATCGAGAAAAGGAAAATCAAGCTCAAGGGTATATGGCCATACACACGGAATCCCAATTCCAACCAATTAGTGCCCAGCCGCGTATCTTTTGAGTCTATTTGCAACAACACTAATGTTATTTGCGCGTTCTTTGGTTTATAGAGCATATGCCCTACGATATTCTCTCGCATAGTGACGGTGATCGTCTGGACCTACGAAGTTCAGCCTCTCGTCTCGGACATGACATAGACAGTCATAAATGTCTATTCTCCCACATCAAGACCGCGTGATAGCTCCCAAGGGAATGATCTCCATGATGACAATCAATATTTAGAACGTCATCATGAACAATGAGGTACAACCTGATTTCCTCAACCGAGTCCCATCCATCAAGAATCGGATTCAGTGACCTTCCTCGAAAAATATTATTTTGCAAACCCTGTGTGCAAATCGAAACCTGTGCAAAAATATCACGGATGGCCACGGCATGAACAGCGGAATAGAATCGGTACGATTAACTGCAGGTCTTCATGCTGACGTGTGGCGGTAAGCTTAGGTCACCCCATTCGTTTAAATAAATATTGTATTTTAAGCGATGAAATTTGCAAAAAGATAGTCAGTGATATTTATTCGATTCGTTAGGTTGCGTCTATAAATTCCCAAGGTTGTGCTCGTGAATTGCTCATTGAAAACAATCTTATCTTTATAATTATTAATTCAGCATCAAGCGTCTTCATCGCCGTGTTCTTAATGTTCGATGCATGTTCAAGATGACGCAAACTTATGGCGCTCAACTCCCTCAATCGTGTTTAAATCCTTCGTTCATGATGGTTTGATGGCGCGGAGTGAGTCGAATGTCGCATCGCAGGTGACTCGGCGGAGGGGTTCGACCCGGCCATCCGTCCCACGCCGGAGTCGCGCGGCGCGTGCCGCGGTTGGCCGCTCGCTCCGCACCCCTCCCGGTCCCCCCACGAGCTTCCGCCGGGAGCACCTCCTCCCCCCTCCTCGCAAAAGTCATTCCCTTAACTCTCTCCCGGATGATGTAATCACACGAGTTCCTCCACCGCCTCCTCATTCAATTTCAATCTCCGCCCCCTTGACATAAAGACGCGTGTTGATCGAGACTCTCTCTCGTGGCGGGCGAGGCCGACTTCCCCACGGCCATCAAACAGGGGGGGTGTTAATAATTCGTGGCGCTCGGGGTCGGGTCTCCATCCCTTCGGATGGGGGACAATCCCCCCGGGGGAGTCTCTAAAACCACGCTCTCCATCCACAAGGGGCGCGCGAAACCTCTCTCCCCCCGCCCGCCCTCCTTCGACAAATAAACCTCTCGGCGGCGGGAATACCACGGCCCCCTTTTCCTTCCTTCCTTCCTCCCTCCCACCCGCGCCTCCCCCCCGCTCACCCCGGCGTGCTTCATCCCTCCCCCTCCTGCTCTGGTCGATGCCGAGTCGAACCGTCGAGTGAGTCGTCTCCTGTTGCACGGGAGGGTACGGAGGGCTGACGCCCCTCCCTTGGCCCGGGGTCGCCGCGATGCTCCGCGCCGGGGTGCTCATGAATAGTTGGCGCGTGCCGTGCACCGGGGGGCGGGGGGCTTCCGCAAACCCTTCCTCACCGACCAGGGCGCCTGGGGCAATGGGGGGTGAGGCGGGAATGGAAGCCTTCCCCCCTTCACCTTCATTGTTACCAACGAGATAGGATGTACTAAAGATTTCGCCATTTTTGAACTTATCAAACATAAGTGTGGGACAATGGCTTTTGTTAGCGGAATTAAATATCACGTGAAGGAATTGCTGGCCGAAATGTTTTTTACAAGTAAAATTATTGCCATCGTTCGCATTTTTCCGTGTATATAATCGCACTTCCGTCGCAGTGAGTAGCGATCATCTGCAAACGATAACGGCGAGAATTAAAAGCTTCAGAGAGTGAAAAAATGATATATGCACAAGTGCTTCGGGGGTTTATTCCATGGCCAACGGGTCAAGTTAGAATGCTTAATTTAGGAATGATTTACTTTCAACGGTGAATTGGTGAATAGCTTTCCACTTTGTGACTAGAAGTGCGCACGCTTGCCGGCAAAACCCCTCGACGATCAAGTGGACCGTTTTCGGATGTGAACCGAGAGCAGGAGAGAACTGGGTTGGATTAATCTGTCTCAATTGCTACTATCCCCATCTATGCATAAAGTTTTCATCTGGATTTAACATACCTTGAATGAATAATGGCGCGTAAAATTTTTAGATGAGGCAATGCAACGACTAAAACGGACATTTTCATTTAAGAACCCCTTTGAAAATACTTGAAGCGACTGGTGCGGGACAAAATGCTTACGGTGATCTCATGAATACGTTTTTATTATATTAAATGCAATTTGTAAATTATAGCAACTTCATTGGAATGTTTTTTTTTTGGGGGGTTCAATGGTCTTTTGCCTTTTTCAATTTCTAATTTTAATTGATGAAGTTAATTACGGTGAATTAATCTATTGCCGTCATCCTCAGGAATACATTTCTGTCGAACAAATATAATTAAAAAATAGATTAAATGTTACGATCTTGCTATTTTTACAAACCTAACAAACACAATACTTACTTAATGTAATATAATTACTAACATACTCCGTTTCGATAATATTAGATGATTCCTTGATTCATATCACCGAGGAAATCAATGAAAATAATTGACGACAACCTTAGTTCAAATTTTATAATAATACCAATAAATCATTATTAGCCGTGATTTGTTATATTAGAGGTTAATAGGCGTAGAGTTTCAATGCGGAACCTAATGTAACATTACCTTCCGCGATATTAAAATGAGTTCAATTCAAAGGAATAAGCGCATGGGTATCAGGTTTTTGTGCATCGGAATTACTAATTTTGGGAAATCAATTATTATTGGTGGGAGCCTCGAGGTAAGCGACAACATTAGAGTACAACATGCATATTTGTTGTTCGAAGGTAAATATTTGTCTTGGTGGAATCAGTACTTAAACACAGTAATGGCTGAATACCTAAGTTATCATAGTCTCTACTGGTACAAGGGTCTTGTGATGTTTCTTTTTCTAATATCTAACATTTATAAGTTATCCTATTTAAAATTTATTTGTTCACGAAAGGTGCAATGTTACAAGAATGTTGCAGTTCATTCGCAGTGCGTGCAGATTTTTAGCTTAAAGAGCCGAGGGTCCAGTGCACCGAAGCTCAATAAAAATTTCGGGACATAACGGTGGTGCTTTAGTTTTATGATGAGGGTAGGTAGTAATAATTGTTCATGAGTCCCACTGAAAACTGTAATTTCAATTGGAGTGTGCCGCAATGATACAATTTTTCTCAAGCTCAAAACTTACTTCTGAGTTTACACATGGAAAACATGTTTTGGGACAAAACACGCGTTTTATTATTTGTCTTGCTCAATTTTGGGCTATTCTGACCTAAAGCCATGTGGTTTACTCTGGTTTGGAAGTTTTTGTTGTCGGGAATGGAATTCGGACGTGTTTCCTGAAAATATTTATTAAATTATGAACTTTTTAAGGTTTCTCGTACATATTATTGTGAATCCATACAAAGCCGCCTTCCTTCCTCACGTATGAAAATTACCTTAAAATATTGACGGGCATAAAAATATTTCCGTTATTCAAATCCTTCCTCCTCGTGCAATTACCATCTATATCCCACTAATGTTTACTTTTTTTGAATTATTTATCACGGACCAAATGTTCAATCAGCTACTGCAACCATTGAGCGGCTTCGAGGTCTGCGAATATCGGCGTCTGCCCATCGTACGATTTTGAGTTCTGCACCCGTACAACCGAAGCTATAATCTCCAACTGGTCAGCCCAGGAATAACCCTGCTGTCCTTTGGTCTCCGTAGGGCAGGAAGGGAACACTGACAGGGACATCAACAAGACTCATAGGTATTAATTTTAGTGATAGAGCTCAGGCTTTGTTTCAACTAGTGCCAGTAGTTACACAACAATTGCGTGGCCAGGGTATATTTGTGGGTAAATGCTGCGATGGTGCAGCCGTAGTTGGCAGTCAGCTGTGCAGGCCACGTCATGGAAATATAAGCCATGATGGCATTATTTATAATTATACTCACATTTTACGATTTATTCTTTTACAGATTATGAGAAAGGTTTCTGAGAACGTTCGGAGAAATAGAATCGAGGTGAATGTCGTAATCGTTCACCCCATATCTTTTAGGTACATACATCTGCGAGCACAAAGCAATGGAACAAATTTTAACTATTTCCGGCCGGGTATTATGTATTAATATTTATGGCTTTATGATTCGACTGTTATTTCAATGAGGCGTGAAGAGCTTCAAGACATTGGAGCATTTTTGGGTATTTTTGAGCAAGGCCTTCTTTCGGGAAAAGTCATCGTCGGTGGGAAGAAACTGCCACAAAATACGAATAAACTGCGTATTGGCATGCATGAGCGGAGCTTCGGTCACCTTTGACTCACTCCCTGTCATACACATTCCACCCTTTGTGCGCTCCAAGTTCATTCCCCGTAGAGGTTTACTCTCGAAACATTTTCCGTCACGACTGTTGTGTTTCCGCTTTGATCAAAATGTGAGACAAATTTTAAGTTACTCTGAGATTGAGTGCATTAAAGTTTCATAATGGGTTACTTAAACATTTGGAATCTAGGAATATCGCTTTGATTAAATAAAATACGAAGATAGAAGTCAATAAAAACATCCTCTGTCATAACCGATTCAGTCTTGTAAAGTTTTCATCGCCATTTAAACAGGAATAAACATTTAAATGAAATGATGTGAATTTACTGTTTAAAGAGTACGAGAAATCAACTCTGATCTCGGTATTCACTAATAAAAAACTTATTTGAAGGAATATTAGCTGAAATACAGTTTTGTTTATATTTAGTGAAATTAATTAACAGATGAGTACCATTATTGGGATAGAGCACTGGAGAAGTACAGCGAACTTTAGATATGATAACCATGAAACTAGAACTATTGCTATTCACGTAGGTTTTGGTCGATAAGGATTTTGATTGTGTTTATATGCATGGAATAATATTACCAGTTTTCTCTTTCGACAATTTATTTATTTCCCCTTTAGTAGATTTCGAAAGATTCCGAATAAAACGTTTTTTAGAGTCATTTGGATAGAATCAATGAAGAAGAAATATTCCATTGGTTCAGTTCCTATTGCAAAAATGGTAAAAGCAGATACATGTGTGAACTATACAGGGTCGCCCCCAAAAGTGGTATTTTCTCTGGCGCGAACGGAGCGGTGGAGGGGGGTCTGCCTGGCAGGGTAAGGTGGAGGGGGCTCTTAGCAACAGACCGACGTGAACCTCAGTCGCCTGCGGGCTGTCGTTGAGTGGGGAAACCGTTTTTAATGAAGCAAGTTTTTCGTCCGCGTCGAAAAACAAAATGAATCTGAATTTAGAGCAACTTTATTCCGTGAAGTTTGGGAAGACGGCAACTGAGACCCTCGATATGATCAAGCAGGCTTATCGGGACACTGCCTTAAGCCGTTCCACAGTATTTGAGTGGCACAAGTTGTTTAAAGAGGGTACGGAGCTCGTTGAAGACGACCATCGCTCCGGACGGCCGTCGACGGCAAGAACCGACACGAATGTGGACAGAGTGAGGACACTGCTAAACACAGACCGACGCTTAGCCAGTGAAGAAGTTGCAAACCAGTTGGGTCTGTCTGCATCCAACGTCCAACGCATTATTTCACAGGATTTGGCCATGCGCAAGGTGTGCGCCAAGATTGTGCCGAAAATTCTGAGTGTCGACCAACAGGCAACGCGTGTGCGCATTTCCGAAGAAGTGTTAGCCAATTTACACCGAGATGAAAATTGTTTGGACAATGTGATAACTGGTGATGAAACATGGGTTTTTCAATATGACCCCGAAACGAAAAGACAATCCGCGGAATGGCACACTTCCGCGTCCCCACGTCCAAAAAAGGCCCGCATGATCAAATCAAAAATCAAAACGATGTTGATTGTGTTTTTCGACCGTCATGGAGTGGTTCACAAGGAGTTTGTCCCACCAGGGGAGACTGTGAATGCGAACTTTTACGTGCAGGTGCTCACTCGCCTCCGAGAACGCGTGAAAAGAGTCCGACCGGCCATCGCAAACTGCTGGGTGCTTCATCATGACAACGTGCCGTGCCATGGCGCGCTCGTCGTTAGACAGCTCGTGGCCAAATACGGTGTTGCCACGTTGCCGCACCCGCCCTATTCTCCCGATCTGGCACCGCAGGACTTCTTCTTATTCCCCCTGATGAAAAGACAGCTCAAGGGACGACGTTTTGACTCGATAAAGGCCGTTCAAGAGGCTTCGACGAGGGTCATCAACGGCATCCCCAAAGAAAATTTCCAGCGGGCGAACGGGGAATGGGACCAACGTTATACTTAGTGTGCAGCAGCTCAAGGAGCATAATTTGAAGATTATTAAGTCGATGTAAGTATATCGTCAATAAAATTCTTGTAAAAAAATCAGTCCTACCACTTTTGGTTGAGTTCCTGTAGAACAATATGTTTGATATCCCTCGCAGCTAAAGTTGTTCTCAGGATCATCAACAAAAGGATAGCGAGCAGGTCAAACGATTGCTTAGGGGATGATCAGTTTGGGTTCAGGAAGGGTAGAGTCACGCGTGATGCCGTTGCGGTGATGAGATCACTAATACAGAGGAATATGGAATACAATCAGGACGTACTTGCCTGTTTCGTAGATTTCGAAAAGGCGTTTGATAGAGTGAATTGTGATTAACTAAAAATTATATTGCGGAAAATAGGAATAGATTGGAGGAACAGAAGGCTAATCCGCAACCCATTCATATCTCAGGCTGCTCAGGTGTGAGTGGGGAACGGGGAGTCCGGATGGGCAGTGTTAGGAAAAGGTGTAAGACATGTGTATCCATAGAATAGTCTTACTATTGATCAAGTTTAAATTTGTCAACCAGCCAAGGGGTCGCGATCATACGTATGAAGAAATAAAAAGTTTTACGTGGTTTTCGAGAAATAGAAAGGGTAAGCTAAACGCCAAATAGGACGGAAAAAAAACTAATTAGGGCAGGTGGTCCAGCTGACGTATCTCGGAGGTTGATTTGGACCAAAATGGTCAAAAAAAGTAGGTACTTAAGGAGAATAATGATAATGGCGAAAGAAGCTTTCACAAGGAGGAGGGAATCGATGAGAGGGAAAGTAAGGGTGTTAAGAAAAGGCACTACAAAACTTTGATATGGAGCGTAGTTATGCACGACGTAGTTATGGTTGGACTCTAAGATGACGCCACAGTGTAGCGAAACTAGTCGACACAATAAATTCTAATAAGATATACACGTACAAGGGAATTTATGTGGCGCTGGATGTCGGATTGTTTGTTGGGAGAGGCGAGAATATTGTCGCCGTAACGTTTGATAGCTTGTTTCCATACAAAATATACCTAAATGGTGGGATACCGTTAATAATAGTAATAATAATTTAGGCATTATATTTCAACAGTTAAAAAATAATGAAACTAAAGCTTATCAAATTCATTTACAATAATTTTGCTCCAATCGCTTGTATTCTGATGACAACAACTTAAAACAAAAAATTCGTCTTCGTTGCAAAGTTTCATCTCAATTTTTCTTTGTTCGATCGACGTTAACGATGACTATCCTCATAGGGGCTCTCGGGTCAGTGGGAGCCAATGCACGCCCCGGTTGTTGCCCGTCATGCCTTGCGCTTAAGGATTTGGGAGCTGGATTGATGGGCCATCAACGCACCTCCGAGCCACTGGAATGATCGCTTCCCCGTAAGTCTTCGAAATAATTACCCCAGAAGGGAGGCAAATTCTGGCTCATTCGGTTATTTGTCACATAATTAACATATATTCTATTGTTTCAGGCTTCACTTCGTGGAAGTATTTAAAACCCATACTAAAAAGAAATCAGGTCGACTTGCGGCATCATCAGGTACCTGATGATGCCGCAAGTCGGTGAAACGCGTTGTATTGTATAATAAAATCCGTGGAAAAGTACGAGTCTTTCTTTTTAGTATGGATACATAATTAACACTTTACAAAGTTAATGTCAATCATGCAATTGTCATGTGCATTAAAGAAACGTGGCCTCACTAAACGAGTGGTGGGCAAGTATCGGAAATAATGATATGAAGAGTGTGGTTCTATCGCATTGGTCTCGAGGTGTGATGCGGTCGACGGCGGTTGGTGGATGGGGCTCACATGGCGGTTAGGGCGGCGCACCACGAGTGGGTGGGAGATGCGTACCCCTCGGGGGGCGGTGAGCTGTGGACGACGCCCCCTCGGGTGCCCCCCCCCCCCAGTGTGTGGCGGTACGGGCACCGCATGCACGGTGGGGGTGGTGGTCAATCCTCCCTCTCTCTGTCTGCATTTTACTCTTAATTTTTAATATCGTGTTTGACCGAAATTATTGCAATTACAAGATGGTATTATTAGTGGACCAATACTTTGATTGCTGCAGGAAATTTAAGGAGGCTTTCTTTATTAGCATGTAATCAAAAGGCACAAGGGATTTTCTTGTTTGTTGGTATGGAAGGGATGCTAATGCCTCCTCTAGCACGTGGCCTCGTCCACGAACAGCTGTATATGCATGGCAAATTGAAAAACCATTTTCTACCAGTCTCAATCACGAACAGTCATGACTTCATTCTAGTTATACAAACTGTAATCATTCGCTTTAATGCATATGACACAATTAATTCTCCAATGAACCATTTTTCCGGTTGGAATTATGCACGAAACATTTGTTTCAAGGAGAGTATGTGGAACCGGAAATAATTGCAGTAGAGAGTAAAGCATTTAAGATTTTTTTCTGAAAGAATTACTAATAAGGTTGGAATAATGAATTGGGTTTTCACATGTAAACAGAAATTTGGGAGTGCGAAGTAGCTTGGAATCTTACTTCGTCGTACACTGGACTGCGATGTTTATTTCACCGCCTTTGTCTTCTCCGAGGACGGAGGTCTCCACGCGGGTGCCCCAGGGAACCCCCCAATTTGCCTCACCCATCCAATTTGCCAATCAATGGAGTACTCCACAGATGGCAAATTTTTTTCCGGCGAGGTGGAAACATCCCGGGGCACCCACAATACCTTAAGCTCAGCCAACGGTAGTAAATAAATGATATTCGACGGATATTTGGATCTCCTGACAATACCAAAACGAAATAAAATAAAATAAAACATGAACCTAATAGAGTTTATATCTATGCAGATTTCTGGGTTCTCAGCAAGATCATTGGCTGCAGTACATTCGCCGTCTTTGGCAACAGTTTCTCCAGCAACCCTGCTGACTTTTTAAGGTCGAAGTTATTCGTCTGCAAATTCTACCACCTTTCTGTGACTCTTGCCCTTTTGGTGCTGCTCTCTGATGCTTTGCTCCCGTATAATCCTTTTCTATGCGTTGCTCGTTGGTGTATCTGTCGAGTCTGTTAATCTCCTTAGGTGTTCCTATGGCTCCTCGAACGTGCTTTGTGTCGTAGCGCCCCTCCTTCGAAATGATTTTGTCTCTTTGAATGTTATGGCGTGACCCAAAGTGTTTTTCAGAAGTTTCTCGGCCCATCACTTTGAGATTATAGATTCAATTGACGTCACGATCGAAGAGGATAGCCCAAACTTGCACATTGGCAACTTTGACGCCGTCTAAAATACGTTCTCGGTGGGGGACCGATTATTCGATCCACGGAGACGATTGCCGTAAGGGAATCGATACGGCAAACCGATTGACTCGTTGCGCTGCGGATACCCACTTGGCACAATGAGTGCAAATATTGACTAAGTAAGCAGCACAGAAACCTGTAGAACGTTTTATTTGTGCTATAAGCCCTGGAAGTAACAGATAAACGTTTTCACATTCTTTAGTGAAAATTCGAAAATAGCTAACCATTGGTAGGAAATGGAAAGTAATTGCATTCGGACGGAGGATTTGAACTGCAAAAAAACTTCTGTTTTTTTGCTGATTAAGAAGGTGATCCTTCCTTGAGCAACAAACGGAAGTGATAGCCTCAAGCTGAACATTGCTCTCAATCATCCTGAATTACAGAATGTTTGAATTGTTGAAAGTTTGAATAAATTAGGCGGTATTTAACGTGATAATGTATGCATAACGTGACGTATTAGTGTAAGGGTGGTGTATTAATGGTGAAGGAAAAGGGTTTTGACATGTCTTCACAGTAAAATTCACTGTGAATGTGCAACGAAATAATGATTTTCGTTTTCGAGACGCACGCAGTAATTTTGTTTCCGAAGATAAACTTTCAAACTTTATAGACTCAACGGGGTTTGTTCAAGTATCACGAAATTGGGCTTGAAAAGTTTGAAAAGACGTTTACTGCGACATTATTTGAGTTTTGAAATCGCGAAGAGGTGTATCATTGAGGTAACACTGTTTGCAGTTGCAAGTAAGGAGTTTCCATTTCAATTCTGTCCCCTGCTCAAAATTTCAACCACTGCTCACAATTTTCCCTTTCCTTTTTGAAACAAGTATTTTCATGACAACTGATTTGCCTCTACAGTTTTCAGTTGGGATTACTGTACGCTTAGTGTACGTCTATGAAGTAGTCTCTGAATTCCACACATTCATAGACTTATGAAGTTTTAACGCACACGTATCGAAATTTGCGAAATAAGGGAAATTAATCTGCCTACCCGCTTTAGATAGCCACTGAAAGAAGAAATGATAGGAAAATAATAAACCTAATTGATAGTAAACGTAGTCTTAGATGGATTATTACCGATACAATTCAACGGAAACTCGGGAGAGGTGATCAAATAACATGTAATAGCAATGAGAGTCCAAGAAGTTATTGAAATATCTCCCATGAAGTAGGATGAGTAAAGTGTGTAAATTAGGTAGAAAAAAACATTGATCTTGTTTGTTCCTTAATTAATTAATGTCAATGCATCTTCCCCGACACTGGCATGCCAGTAAGCTTATCAACAATCGACGCCAAAATTTGCCTCTTATATAATTGACTTTTTTCTAATAGTGTTCTCCTGACTATCTGTCAGCACCAGACATCATTATCAGGTACAACATTTCTCTTCGTTCACCCAAATGAGCTGTAGGCATAATGCTATCAAAGAGTAGTCATGGGTAACTGCTACTATAATTGCATCTGAAGAGTGAGCCTCACTCTGTCAGCAACTTCAGTGTAGGCCCATGTCGGTTCATAAATGAGTAAGTTATTTATTCCTCATGAATTCCCACAAATTGGAGACTCCAACGCTATCCTTGTCTCAAGCTGGTGTTGCCATTTACGAAACCTTTATCCTTTCTCTCTTTTCCCGCAACGATATTCAAGACTAGACTAATGCTTTTGATGCACATACGAACTGCAACGGAAATATTCTTCGCATTTTCCCTTTCATTCAGGCGCAGACTAGATCATCACAAAGTCTAAGCGTTAATACCAATACATTATCTCAAATGATTCCCTGTAGAAATGTGGGCATTCTAAAGTTTGCTGTGGTAGCGATGCTAGCATACCTTAGTAAAAAGAATCAAATATAGCCCATGTGACGATTATTAATATTATTTTCTCCTCCTTCCTGGAATTTGCGTCTATATAAACCCTCCGCTCAATAAATTACCAGCGATGAGGGTAAAAAAGAAACTTCACACTTCCATAATAAAGATTTGATATTTCACGACTATGGTTTCGATGTTGCGTATCATCAAAACCATGGTCGTGAAATATTAAATCTTTAGTGTGGAAGTGTAAAGTTTCTTTTTTGCCCTCATCATGAAGGAATTCCACAAAGTTAAACCTGAAACTGTTATGTTTAAACTACCAGCGGTTCAATTTTCCTTTCTCCCTACGGAGAATTCCATTATTTTTCATAATCTTGACCCACTTCGGAGTTTCTTACCACTTGATATTGCATGCTTGTGATAGAATTCATAAGGCTTACCAAAAATGGGAATGAAATTATTAGCCTTAAAATTCCAGTTCAAATATTCGCTTATCTGTGCAAAATATGTAAACATTTACCAGACAAAACGGCTTAAAAACGGTAAATTGGTGAATTTCAGGGAGAATATTGCGACTTTCATCCGACTTATTTACGTGAGTGTTGAATCTGAAGTGAAAAAACTGATTTCTCAAGAAAGAATTCACGGTAACATTCCATTTCCATTGGAACTCTAATTGCTATAAATGTAGTGCTTACATGCAAGAATCTCATACTTTGACTTCCTCGTAAGATATCCTTGTTTATCACCGTAATGAAAATGATCAAACACTTGCCATAATGCCCAGGTCACTGGGCGGGGCGGCTCGCGTGTCCACGATCGCGGGAGCCAGGGGTGGAGGAAGCGGAGTCGGAGGAGAGGAGTTCTCCGCCCACGAGAGATGCCAGTGCCGAAGCGGGGCGAGGAAAGGGCGCGTGGGGCGCTGGACGGAGAAGCAAACGGATTGGGGATGTCCTTGGGCAGATTGATTTTGCAAAATACATAAGGGAGGGGAATGAATATAGCAGGGAGGGCAGAAAGAGGGAGTTCCAGGGACAGAAGTGTGTGTGCCAACTGAAGAGGGCCAAGTGAGGGAAGAGCCGGCCATTTTGGCACCCAGGAGAACCGCTTTATTGGAAACCACATCTTTTTACGAAATTGACTCTCCTTCCCTGTGTCTACATTTGCCTTGGTGTATAATGCTCACCACCACGCACGCAAGCATGCATTACCGCCGAGGATGAGGGGGATGTGTCGCGGGGGGGGGGGGCGCACACCCGCATGCGAAGGGGACGGCGCAAACTCATTAATTGACGGCACACGCCCGAGGGCGGCGGGCGCGTGCCGATGCCACGGCGGCCCTCAAGGCGCCCAGTGCGCTCTACCCCCCCATCCCAAGCAACTACGGCCGAGGACGAGATTAAACGTGTATAATTAACCGGCGTCTGATCAAACAGGGGGAGCGAGGGGGGTTTCAATTCCCCGACCCCCTTGGCCTCGGGCGCGCCCGTCACGAGATGACTTCGCTGGGTTCGGATTCCATCATGGCGCCCGCCCGCAATCCCTCGGAGAATTGGATTGATTAGCGCCGATGGAAGACATGCGTGGGTCGGTCGCCCCACCGACGCGGGAGCACACCCGCGGGCCGCTCAATTATGGACCACGACCCGACGTCGTTGGGGCCGTCGTCGCTCTACCACCCCTCACGCCCACCCGCCCCCGATTGCCTCAGGAGCCCCAGACTCGTGGGCGGGGCCCGGCTCACGGCTCACCGACCCGAGTGGTCGGGATGAGGGAGGAAGCTCTGAATCAGTCCGCCATCGCCACGGGCCCCAGGCGCGGCGACGGCCCGCGCCACAGCCGAGTCCGCGAGTGGCAGTGTCCGTCGTGCCTCTGAAGAGCCAGCAGCTCCATTATTCCCCGGGAGCCGGTGCTCACGATGCTCCCGGCCCCGCCTCCAAACCTCCTCCGCCTCCACTGCCACCGCAAACTCATCTCGGTCGTTCGTTGTGTTCACGTTCCATTTCAGGGAAGGTGATTTTTACACCTGCATCAAATTTTGTCAGTAATAATCAGTAAGCACGCACTGCTAAAATAATTCTCCTGCCTATCAAGTATTTCAAACGCAGTAGTGAAACAGATTTGTGGCTAAATTTTGAGCTAGTAATTGAAAACGCTTGCTTAGCGGAGGTGTGACTTCATGATCTGGTGGCCACGTTGAAAACAGCAGAGGCGGGAAGGGCTGATCACAAATGAACTGGTCTTTTATCTCATGGATGCCGGTTACATGAATAGTGATGCCGGGAATCTCCCATCGTCTTTTTCCTTGTGACAGCCAGATGCTTCACTGCAAATAACGATATCGAGATTTCATCGACCCTTGGGGATGGGTTCAGGATAATGCAGAGGCAAGTCCTGCCAATAGGGAATATTAAACGAGAGATGTTTAAAATATTACACTTAAAAAAGGAAGACTTTAACGTTGTACTGTCATCGTGTCATGTGACCGAGACGTTATCGTTTATTTCCTTGTATGCCTAAATTTTAGGAATATTTAAACTATTTATAGGTCTGGCAAGTTAAGATTGGTATGCTTCGAGTAAAGCAAATGGAGCAATATATTTATCTTAGAGGGGTTTTTCATCGCGAGGATTAAAAAATCAGTAGGGACATGAGTAGAGGATTGGCGTTAGGGAGGGAAGTTATTGCAAGGACGGCGAAGATGATGACAGAATTTGCGAGAGGGTGTTAAAAAAGGATCAGTGAAAACTTTGATCCGGAGCGTGGTTTTGTACGGCGCGGGAATTTGGTCGTTGAAGCGAGATGAGAGATATGCTTGGCTCGGAGAAAGATGGGGAAGTGGTGGTAAAATGGCAGAGGGAATGATAAAGGGTTTCCGGGAAATATCCGAAGAGGGGTGGTCAATTGAAAGCAATTTAACTGGGAATCGAATGTAGAAAACCCAAAGAGGGGAGAACTTGAATCGAGCAGAGGGAGCGGAAGGAAAGTCATGATTGACGAAATGAAGGCCGGTGAGCATGAGGAATGAAAGTTTTTCCTTGTGTGCGCAGCTCGATTTTGTTTTGTTCGGCGAGGCTTTTAGCGGCGGTTAGTCCGTGCCCATTCAAACCCTATCTAAACGATAAACAACAATGCAATACTACAATTATGAAGTGTAAAAATCATTCACCTAGATTAAGTGAAAGAGAACACGTCGGTAGCTACACTGGCCAAAGCACTCGGCCGGACATCGAGGGATCCGGGTTCGAATTCCGTTAAATAATTTTTACGCTCAGAAATTGTTGTGTTTAAATGCACATTAGTGGATGAATCCGTAAAACGTTGCTGCTGCGGTATCGCCCACTGTTTCTTTGAACTGAAATAACGTAGATACAGTTTGGAGCTCTAGGGGTCACGAGAACGCACAAACTCGTCAAGGCTTAAGTCCAATCGGAGGGGTATGTTGTTTAAATTTGGATAATTTATATTCCCGACACCTATTCTTCAAGACACATTTAATTCAGTATTAACGACCCTTAGGTATCTTACAGTAAAAAATAATATTTTAAATTTAACTTGAAGCCAGATTAATGAAAATTAAAAGGAAATAAATAAAAAAGGACAAAGATTGTCGGAATTATTTCAAATATTTCCTAACCTGTGCTTCTACAATTGGTGTAAAATGCTTACCGGATGAAGTTTACTTCATCTTTTTTGAGGATAAAGACTAAAAATATTTTGTCCTTATGTTCGAGTTTGTTTTTAATTTAAAATTATTTATTTACACTATCAATCTATTGGGTTAAAATATTTAATATTGATAGCTACGATCCCATATCCTGTACAAAATTGTCAGTGTTTTTAAGACTCATATAGAATTAATCACTTCCAAATAATTTCTGATTCCCGGGGCGCAATAGTCCCGTGAATACGTAGACCTCTGACCTTGCCAGGGGCTGAGTCGGCCAGGAGGGTCTGGGCTCGGTTGCGGGTGACGCCACTCTGCGGCGTCAGCTTCAATCTATCTAGATTGCAACTTCCCGCCATTGCTAATTTCCCACGTACATAAAAAGGCTCACAATACGAAATAACGACAGTTACAACTGTGTGGATAAATTGTCCCGGCGATCCCGCCCTTCGCCACTGCCAACGTTTCTAGTAGGATATCCAATCACACATTATGTTACCACTGATATATTTATAGCGTTTTTATTCCCACAGAAAGACTTTACTATAAATGCTAATGTTTTAATTGCAAGGTACAAGAATTCTGTGGGACATCGTGGGAAGGCGGAAGGGGTGATGGAGGGGAGAGTGCCGGGAAGAGTGAGAGGGAAATAAAAGGAGTTGGCTGGAATTCAGGGAAGTAGAAAGTGTTCGGAGACGATTTTATTGAGAGTTGGGGTTCAAGGGTATTTTTGTGCAAATTCAAGGGTATTTTATTTTTAAAACAATTCAAGGGCATTTCAGTGAGAATTTATAAGAGTATAGTCGTGTGTACTGCCAGTGTCCAACAAAAACCTACCCCGCGCCGGTAGATCACCATTTATAACGATAAAATCATAGGCGTGGCCTTACATGCATGCAAAACATGGATCTTATGGAAAGGCGAAAAAAAACTGTATTAATTTAAAGTATGGTGTTATTGACGTATGCTGGAAATGAAATGGACCCATAAGGCAATTAGGAAGAGATTAAAACATCGTACAAGCAGAGATACCGGGTGAAATATATCTTGAACGGAGGAGTCTAGTTTACAGGAGAGTCGATGAGTCACCAAGGACTCCTTGGAGGCAATATTGGAGTGGCGTGCGAATGAGAAAGGTCCCGGGATGAGACAAAGACTGAGTATTATGGAGAAGATTGTTTGAAGATTTGGGATCCAAGAATTATGAAGAGACGGATGGAGAGGAAGGCGGAGAAATGAGAAGAATGAAGAACACCTATCGAATTTGCCGCCAACCAATCCACGGATTGATCACCAAGATGGAGATTGGAAAACAAGCTGAGGCGATACAAGCCAAGCGTGAAATCCACGGATACGTCTAAGGTTGCGATGATCCCTTTGTCAGCAGAATAAATCTACTTTCTTCTCATTGGGAAGCTGCCGCTTCCAGGGTCAGATCGTCTGTGAGTTTCACGTTAAACCCTAAAAAAAGGGACGTGGACGTATTACGAGACCTTCTTTGGCGGAAGAAAGGGACTGAGGATGTAGGCAGGAGAGTTGGGGGGGGGACATTGAAGGGGGAGATGGGGCTTGGGAGGGTGGAGGGGTGAGAGGGAAGGTTTTCGTTGGGGAGATGATGGGGCGGGGGCGGAGAAAAAGGGAGAAATGATTGGCCGGGATCTACTTTGAGTGATTGATGACAAAATGAGTCGGAAGGCTATTATGTGCAAGCGTGCGCCTCTCTGCTGTTCTCAATGTAATTGCGGCATCTCTGGTGAATGGAGACGTTTGAGGAGAGTATGAAAAATTTGCAACGCCCACGAAAACCTGCGTCGTACACCACTTTTTTATTTGATTGATCGGAATCTTAGATCCGAAAAGAAATTTATAGAGCAGTAGTCATTTTCAACTTTTAAAATTAGTATGAAGTCTGAAAAAGTTTATTGAGTGACCAAATTTAGTTACGCTGATAAACCTCAACCATCATTTTGAACTGGTTCTTGTTGTCACTCGATACAAAGATGAGCAAACTATAATACATACGGTAATCTATCGGCGATATATTGGCTTACAGAAGCCGTGCTATTCGTTGTCTGTACGAGGGAACGAAAAGAGTTAAGCTGTATTTACTGAAGTCGTCCAAAATGCCGAAAAAACAATAATTACAGATTTATTATAATCAAGTGCCATGCCCCCATACCACGGCACAACCGCCTCCTCTCTTGCCCAAGGAATTCTGACCCCAACCTTCAACATCCCACCCCTCCTCATCCTCCAACCAGAGCACCCTCCTCCCCTCTGTCCTTAGCGTATACAGGCCGTCGACCACCAAAACCGACAACAATGTGGCTCGTGTTCGACAATTGTTGGACTCTGACCGTCGATTGAGTATCAAGATGGCTGCCAAAGAACTGAACCTGTCGTCTACTATTGTGTTTCGCATTCTTAGTGAAGATTTAGCGATGAGGAAAATGCGCGCCAAGTTCGTGCCCAAGGTGTTTGCGCTACGAGTCCGCGAGTTCCAGGCCAAACAGCAGGTGCCAACGCTGCCCCGCCCTCTTATAATCCTGACGTCGCCCCCGTGGGCTTCTTTTTGCTACCTCGGATCAAGGCAGCCCTGAAAGGAACCCGTCTTTCGTCCAAAGAAGAGATCCAAATCAGCCGTGACGAAGACCTTGCGAGAGGTCCTCGCAGACGCCTTCCAGGGCGCGTCCCAGTCATGGCAGATTCGCAGGAAAAAATGTGTCGAGCCCCAAGGAGAGTAATTTGAAGAATTTTAAGTGTTTGAGCAAATCTGCTCATTAAATTACTTAAAATAATTGCATTACTTTTGGAACGAACTCTGTATATTCCAGTACTGCATGAATTTGAAATTTGTACCCGAGTATGTCGCAGGTCGGAGAAATGCGTTGTACGTTAAAATAAAGTCTGTGGGAAAGTACAAAATCGACAGATATGGATACTAAGTACATCCACGAAGCTAAGGCCTGAAACCATAGAGTATGTTGAATAATCACGGAATACAAACGACGTGTACCACTCCACACAAAGCTTCCAAATCAATCAGGAACCCCGAACACGAATAACGGTCCGTGTATAAAAGTGAAGCCGCCGGTTGGGAAAAGGGTGAGTGACGAGAAACTCAATCGAAGTTCTCATTCCACATTTCCACTCTAATGTTCAGGCAGTATTAAATAATGAGATTGTGGCAATGTTAAGAGGAATGCTTTAATTCTGCGCAGTATGAGTGGGACTGTGGATGAGGGGGGGCAGTCTATCCGAGGCACGGCGACGGAAGGAGGAGCGCCCTCGGCCGGGATTCGAATCGGGAATAAATCCCGGTGCATTGGCCGGCGGGGCGGGGTAGCGGGGCCCTCAAACCGGGAGAATTCCGCGTCCGCCCTGACTCATGTTGCCCAGTTGCGGCACGATGTGCGTCGCCGGTGAAGGGTGCCACGGAACGAGTGGACATGCATCGCACACACCCCCCCCTCCCCGGTGATTAATCGGTGCGTGGCCGGGCGAGAATGTGGCGCGCTATCATGGTGGGAGGCATGTGGTAATTTATAAGTGCGTGTACTATGAGGGGGGGAGGGTGGGGAAAGAGCGGGTGGGGTCAAGGGGGTCCCTGGGGGGGCGGAGGGGTGACGGGGGAGGCGGAGGGTTGCCGTGGCGCAACCTGCTGCCTCCCTAAAGCAAAACACATTCCGGCAGTGATGAATGCGGCCCAATATCTACTCACCCCCGCCGCCTTTGCCCCTCACCCCGCACCGCCGCCTCTCCTCATTTGTGCATCGCTCCCGGCCACCTAGGCCGGGGCGGGCGTGGCTCAACCCATAAATTAGCGGACGGCCGGAGGAGGGGAAGGGGGGGGGGCGCGATTTGCGTCGACGATGCCCGCGGCATATGCGGGCGTGCCCCCCCCCCGCACGGCCGCCCCCTCCCGTCTCTCGACGCTTTCCCTCGTCACGGAGCGCGTCGCCGAGGTCGTACGGGGCCGCGAGCGGCGCAGAGATACAGACTGCGCTCGGGTGTGCAGCAGTTGTCTCCAGCATCCTCGGGGGGCAACTCCCGCCTCGCTCCGAGCGGCCGCCTTCGTGGACAGCAGACGCCGGGCCCGGAGGTGGGCGTGGCCGAGGCTTCGAATGGAAATCCCCCTCCCCCCCTGAGTCCCGGTGCTCGTTCTCTGTTACCACAGAGTCAGAGACTGCGATGGCTCCCGCCAAGGCGCGAAATGAAACCTCGTCGTTTGAGTGTGTAGCGAGGCAATGTCCCATCGAGTAACGTTCTCTGATATTAACAAATGTTGACAATATTTACCTTTGCCTCCGTTGAGACAATGTCGGCTTTGAGTCAAATACGTGGCATTTCTTGCCAGGTATCCATTATTGATTAAGTCAAAGAATTTTGTGGCTCGCTGCTCCGATCCAATGACTCTTTTCGATGGCGTGATGTTTTACGAATTAGAACTAGTCCCACTTCGCTTTTCGTGGGCACTCGCCATTATTATTCGCTGCCTCTGACGCTTAGATGCATTTCATTATGTCCCATCACTTTCGAAAGAACCTGCAAGTGAATATTCGTGCTTATCAAAGGAAGTAATTTGACTTGGTCCGTTCAAGTTCGAAAATTAGATGTATTAATGGGCTTTGGAGAAACCTTTATTTGAATTCATCAATCGCTGAATAAACTCTATTTATGTGTATCCATTCCTTCAAATGTACGTAAAGAGTTTGAAAATAATTTTGCTAAATTTAAATGGAATATCAATTGAATGTCAAGCGATAGAAAATATATGCAATATTTCCTCTTTAAATTGTCTAGATAAAGACTTAAGTTGCGTATTTATCATATTATTCAGAAGATCACACGATTACGTTTGTCCATGTAAATGGCGATGAACGATTGATTGCATTACTATATTATTATGTGGAGTCGGTATCACGGATCCACCAGTGCACACGGCCAGTGTGGGAGCTCTTGGACAGGCGGCGATGGAATGTAATCCACGCGTAAAAAAATGAATCCCAAACCGGACAAAGAATGTTGCAGGTTATTCGGACTACTCGGGTTTTCAAAGCATCGAATTAGTCGAAAATCGAATCGATTTTTATTTACTATTCGGTTTCTATTCTTCTATAACCACTTTAGAATGATTTGTCCCCAAATTTTCCCTTTTCCGTTACTCCACCAGTCATTTTAGAGCTTAGTGGACCGATAATCTATTTTTGGACCAAAACTCCGGCTGGGAGTCCCAGCCACTGGCAATGATGGTCAAACTAACTGACTTTCGAATCTCCCCTCGACATATCTCCTCGACGAGAATCTTGCACTAGGCCGACTGCCATCGATATATTTCAGTTTTATATTCACACATGTGTGGACTAAAGTGGTTTAAAAAATTCAATATAATGTCATTTCTGAATGTGCGCTGGGCTCAGTAATAGCAAATGGGTGCCAAGACCATGCGCTGTGGAACCCTAAGAGAAAACTCACGCAGGAGCAGCCAAGTTTGAGGCCGGAATCGAACCCTCGAGCGTCGGATTAGAAATCGAGCCCCGATGCCACCGAAGTGGCGGCGAAATTGGACTTGGGGAATGCTTCGGAAGGGCCGCATGTTCCTCCAAGCGCGGCCCCGCCCGTGAGTTGCGTCGCACTTGGCCGCCGCCGGCCGTCGTGGCTGAGGGTGTTGGGATGGGCGCGCTCACACGGATGGGAGGCCGAGTGGTACACGGAGGATGCTGCTGCCGAGGTCTCGGGGAGGGGTCGTTTCGCACGGGGTCGCCCCTGCAGCAGTGCGGCCCCCTCCATCTTCTTTATTGGCCCTGTCAGACGGCGGTTATTAGGCTGTATATTAGGGGGCAGCTGGCCCCGATGGCACATTTGACGCATGGGCCTCCGGTCATTCATCCCTCCTCCGTAAATCGGCTCCACCACGACCGCCCCTTCCCCTCCCGACCCTTCCCCTCCCGGCACTTGCCCTCCCGCCACTTCGGCCCATGATTGAGTCGACTGGCAAAGGTTAAAGTGGCGTGTCCCCTTCGCTTGGACATCTAAAGCACCGGGCTGGGGGGTCATGTGGGTTGGGGAGGAGGCTCTCACTGCTATTGGCTGGCGTGGACAACCCCTCGGCAGAGGGTCGGTGTGATTGGGGGTTGGGGTGGGGGGTCACACCCGATTACACTCCCAGGCACCCTCCACCCACACCCTCCTCCACGCATCATCCTATTCCCGCCCCATCTCGTCGATATCACCATGTCGTGGACTTCGATCGCGTTCGTTTTAATCCACAGCCGGCGACCGGAATATGGGGCGTAGATTTTGACAATCTCTTACGTGAAACTGACATGATATCATCACCTATTTGTAACCCTCCGGATGTTCGACGTGGCGGACGAATATATATCATGTTTGCGTCCTCGGAAAGTACGTTCAAAATGCCGTCCGTCCCTTATTTGTATTACATTCCATTCCTAGGTTTTCAACCATCGTTAAAGAAATGAACGTGTTCTCTTTGTTGATGTTTCTTCATATAATTTACTCTGATGAGACGCGTTAAACTTAAGACGTAATCGCCAATTGTTCGTGCCAGCCGAATGCACACCGATGCTCGGTGTGGGGAATGAAACCTAAAACTCGGCAGCGTCTTCATTTGTACGTATGCTGTTTGATGTATGACCCGTGTTCCGGGGGTTCCAATCGAATGCGTAAAATAATCGAGATGCGACTCACTACAAGGGTAGACTGAAAACTAATGCACGCATGCTTGTAGAAATGCAAATTGACTTTCAGAAACTTTTCTGGTGGCTTGTGGAAGTAACATTCCCCTCAACATACATGCGCAGGTTTGAGGTCGTTTCATTCATCCAGTGTATTTCGAGAAGCGGAAGTATGGAGACGTGTTCTAATGCTACGTCAACGCGAGTTAAACAGCGTGCTGTTATCGAATTTTTAACTGCTTTAAAAGTACCTCCTACTGAGATTCATCATCGTTTAAAGGCCCTTCATGGTAAAAATGTTATTAATAAGTCTACTGTAAATCGATGGGTAGTAAAACTTCGTGGTTGCGAGACTGGAAAAGCCATAATTGTTGATGAAACACGCAACGGACGTCCGATCATTGCCAAGGACGATAATCATCGAAAACTCGTCCAAGATTTGATTCAATATGACCGGCAAATCACTCAGAAGCGTATCGCAAACCGTATTGGTCGAGTTTGTCTTGTTAAATGCAGCCTGGGGCTAATAATCGTTCAGCATGACAACGCTCGTCCACGCACCTCGTGCGAAACCTGAAATTTGAACCGATTCCACACCCTACTTGTCCCCCCGATTTTTTTCCTCAACTCAAGAGACACCTGAAGGGTAATCATTACACCTCGGACGATGAGGTAAAGGCGGCTGTCAAGTCCTGGATTCGAGAAAAGTCGGAAGAGTTTCTCAGTGACGGAATGAAAAAACTTGTTACGCGTTGGGAGAAATGAGTTCGCCTTAACGGTGACTATGTTGAAAAATAATTTTATGATTTTGAAACTTAAGTGAATGTACTTTTACTTGAATGTACTTTTTGCCCAATCTTGCCATTTGTTTTTTTCGTGTTCTACAGGCATGTGCGCATTACTGTTTAGCCTACCCTCGTATATTAGCCGAAAAAGTATTTCCGCAAAACAAGGAGCTTTATTTTTGTTTCACTCCTCCCCAGGAATTCAGAGGATTGACTCCCGCCCTCCCCCGCTCTCATCCAATCTCTGCTCCCTACTCCAACCGATCGCTCAAATTCCTGAGCTCACCTCCAAGTGACCACTTAATCACGAGATTATTTGAATTTATTCGTTGCTGCAGGAAAAGGGGAATGGATGGAGAAAGAGGATTGTCAAACGAAATGAAGGGAGTTAAGAGAGGAAGAGATAGAGAGAACATACGGAATTGAAGAATGATTTATTGTTATTTTTGCCATTGGTTCCTCCCAAAATATCCAGTATATTCCCTACAATTAGTCCCCATAAATCTGTGGGCACCTTTATAAAGGTGACGGAAGTCTGCAGGGCATTATGGAATTTAATTTGTAGAATACTGGGCGCTACCAAGGAGAGAAAGTCCCTTCATCAGACAAATTTGATAAGCTTCTGATTGTTTTCTTTTTCAGGATCACTCAAATAAATAGAGGTAGAGTATTTTAGAGTAGAGGTATTTTACTATAGAGTAGTGTACCTGTAGAGGTATTTTATATTCTATGAATAATGCTACCGTAAGTTGCTGGATTCTGCAAATACGCTTAGAAGGTTTACGATGGTGAAGAAGAAGGAGAATAAAATAATTTTTAAAAAAATAAAATTTTCTTCAAACAAAATCTTATTCAGTCCGGGAGAGGGAGAGTCTGTAGAGTGTTGTAATTGCTGCTACTTCCACCGCAACGTTAATTCCTCTCTGACGGCTTGGCGTTTGGCTCTTGCCAATCGCAGACCCGAAGTGACAAACGCACACTATCGAAAGAGGTGGGGGGAGGTCGAGCGCTCGCTCTCGACACCTCCCTTCCCCCCGTTAGCCTCGAAACACGTCTGCAGGCCGCTTCACTCTACGGGAAATAGTAAACACCGGGTGGCCAGTTCACAAGGTACTGATTGTAATCCTCCGACGCTGGACTCAGCCTCGCTCGCTGCGGCATCTTGCTCTCGTCCATTTGACGCTACCGCGTGCGTCAGCGCCGCTGAACTAACTCTGGAGCCCGCTAACTTCCCCGCGGTGGAACGTCGTTTGGGTGGCTGAAGCCCCTTCCCACAAATGACTCGATCCAATAACATCGCAATAGTGTCGCTCTTATTGCAATAACTTTTTATGGATCAGGAGGATTTTCTTTGGACTTTTTTCTTCCCAAATTAGCACTCCTGTGGACTGCCAAATCCATGCCTAGTATTCAGAGAGTAGCCAACTCCTTTCGTGGTCATGGCTCTACTGACATACGATTACATTGCATTGATTATATCTCCTGCTCTGTACAATTTACCATAGGCTTCTGAGGCAGCCACATGTGACTGGACGAGCGGAAATTGTAACTTGCGTTTATTATTGGGGTAGTCAAGCCGTGAGATTTTTTGCAACCAATCTTCTTGGCATTTCACATCCAGGACATAGGAAATATGGAACTTGCCCCGCCTATTACCTTGCTAATATGCGCGTTTCATAGGCTGTGACGTTTGGTGCTTCCCACGAGGTGAGTTTTTCTGTGAACCTCGTAAACCAACCTTTGAGTCGATTGGTAAGGTTGGAGTTTTGGGTAATATCGGATAAAATTGTACATTCGAATCGAACTTCCATGACTGACGGGCGGTTGGGAAAAATGTTTGCGCGTATAATGGTTGGATTGCGTGGGAGGAGTCTCCCCTGTTCTATTCCCCTAATGACATGGCAGTGAACGTTGCTAGTTTTGTCCGTCTTCTATGCCTCGGCTCGGGTGCTCACTGATTGGCCAATTAATGCTCCGTCTTCTCTAGTGACCTCTGATTGGTCAATGTTTTGACAAGGAATGTGCATTTGTATGTTTGCACACGTGGAGAATTGACACCGTTCAATAATGTGCCGATTTCGTCAAGGGCTTCGCCATTTTTAGGGGGCAGATGATTGCTACACGTCGCTGAAGAGAAATGAAAAAAATGCCACCGGGTCGGACAGAAATTAAGTATCCGCGTCAAGAATGATCCTACTCGTCTTATCGACCGAAAGAGGCCTTCATTTCTGGTGTTATTCGGGTCCGGGGATATTCATAGAGGAAGTTGTTTGCGGGCATTTGCCAACTTTTCTTCCATGGGGATAATGACCATGTGGTCACATTTCGCAGAGACTGGCAGGAATGGTCATCGGTAGGGCAGCGGGATCGGTCGTCTGAGCAATGCCGGGTTGCGAATCAAGAGTGGAATGAAGATGGCTCAACAAATTTATGGCAACATTCTCGTGGAAAAGCCTTCAGGAACGGCACGACGCCGAACGAGGAGTCGGGAAAGGCATCGAGGCGAGCCCCCCTCGACCCCCTCTCCGCCTCCCGCGGCACCCTCTCTCGCCCCCGCCCACTCCGGAGCACCTGACCCCCCGTGACATTAAATTAGCAAGAGCCAACCAATGCTTACATCTTTCGGTTACTTTTGTAATTATTGTTATGGTGAATTGTAAGTATTTAACGGGATAATCGTTAATGACTTCAATTGTAAACTGCAGGAGCAACGCCTCCCTCTTCTTACGGGCATGGGAACATGGGCAAACCGGTCACGACCAATGGGATAGCGGAAATCAAAAGCAAAGGGCTTACAAAGGGTTGAAACGTTTGGTTTATGTTTTCAGAGACGTGGATTTTTGTAAAATGTGAAAAATTTAATGAAGTGTTAATGCCGAAGTGTAAGTTTTGTGCGAATTCATCGAAGGCAATAACCGTCGTAAATTTGCAGAAGTTCTTTAAGTTATATATGTGCATTCTACGTAATATTGGGATCTTTGAGCTTTTTTGAAAAATTACGGATTTATTTACATCCTTATAATATATAAATATACATATATATACACATATACATACATATATATACACATATACGAGTACATACATATATATGCACATATACATACATATATATATATACACATATACATACATATATATACACATAGATATACATATATATGCATATACATATACGTATATATACATTTATATAAACCATAAACACAGTAATCAACCCGAAGGTCGTTTTCGTAGGTGATGGTAGAGTTCACCCAGTACTAAGCCCGACGGCGTGTGAAATTCACACATCAGGGTAGGGGGGCCAGTTCCTTTCCCTGTGCCGGTTATGGTTTCCCAGGAAGATCTGGTACCCGAAAAATCACATAGCATAGGGCAGAGCTGCAGGTGCCCGGGAATCGAACCCGGGACCCTCCGGTCAGCAGTCGAAAGCTCTACCCACTGGACTACCGCGACCCACACACATATATATACATATATATACATATATATACATATATATACATATATATACATATATATATATATATATATATATATATATATATATATATATATTAATTAATATATATGTGTATACACGCACGACCGTCGTCATCAGATTCTGATGACGACGGTCGTGCCGTCGGAACGTCAAAACTACATATGCGAGTGTCCTTTCTATGTGTTTCTATGGTTAAAAA
Organism: Hetaerina americana; assembly: GCF_022747635.1. NCBI lineage: Eukaryota > Metazoa > Arthropoda > Insecta > Odonata > Calopterygidae > Hetaerina > Hetaerina americana. Next base: position 2,362,406 of record NW_027286719.1, on the reverse strand, counting down.
CCTACATCTGTGTTTTTATATATTTGTTAATATATATCTGGATGCTATCTATAAACGCCTAATTACCTAATTCTCAAAGTTCATGAATTCTTACGTTCCAGTACTGAACAAAATTCCGAACCTCCAGGTTTATACCAAAAGAAAGTAGAGGTTAAATAAATGACCGCTCTAGAAAGGACACTGCTAATTGCGATCGTGGAAGCACAAATATCAAAGTCAACATATTATCGTAGTTTAACAGTGCTGGTATACTAACCTCCTAATGTGAATTTGTATTCAACTAGCGTCAATTCATCCCACTACATGAGAAAGATCAATTATCCAGAGTATTGAACGTGAGATTGGCTTCCTGTTCTGCCAAAGCCCAATCCATGTTTTCAGTTTATAGGCGTGATCCTTATCTTCATTGTATTATTAATATTCAATATTTTGGTAATTCAATGCATTTGGTGTATTATATGTGTAAGAGTATTCAATGCATTATTTTTTTTATTTAATGCAAGAGAGATCTTTTTATATTTTAATTTCTAAAGCATTATATCATTAATTTTGATATGTTTTCCGTATAATATTTAACCAATACATGACAAACTTCACCTCAGACCTAAATGTTTCATTTTTAAAATTCCTCTTCAGAGGTAATTCGGGCAAGACTTTCAGCATCCCCCAGCCACTTGCTTGGTCCTTCCGTTGTTGAGGATTCTTCTTCAGTTTCAGTTGGACGTAAAAATTGAGGAGTGAAATGATTTAACATCGAATGCACTCAATATGCTTCGTTATAAAGGCTTTAAAAATTACCATGCGTGAAAGTTACGGTAAGTTAAGGTCTAGCGGTGATTGAATCATTACTTTACCGAGCTAATATTTTTACTCACCACAATAAACTTGTTTATTTCAAGTTTAAAATTATTTCGAATATTAGTTTATGATTGTGAAATTATTGTCTTAATAACTGGTTGGGGAATGTTAATAGAAGAACTCCCTCAATTTCAAACATTTTCCGACCTTAGAGTGTGTAAACCATGCACTTAAGCTTCCTTGTTCAAGTGAGAGGAATTTTAATCTATAGTAAAATGTTTAATATTTTTCAGTGCAATTTATGGAAACTCTCAGAAGCCATCGCATTATTTTTTCAAATTGTTATATGTTTGCATTGTTGCCCATGTATTGAATTTTTATCTCTGTGAAATTTAATTTGATTATTGAAGGCAAAAATGAATATAAATCCGTCGTTTCCGTGGCTTATACTTTCAGCCGTTTCAAGCTTTCTCCTTCCCAAAGATGACAAGTCAATTATTGAAAATATCTTTCAGGCGATAAAAATGACGAATTTAATTGTTGCATTTCAGCTGCTCTCTTGCGTGAAAAATAATCCCTCTGGATTCTCATTTCATAAGTTGCCGCCGATCATTAGGGTGGGGCCACACCGTTGGAATTAGCATGTGTTTGGTGTGTGCGTGCGTGCGTGCGCGCGTGTGAGTCTGTTTGCTTATTTATTTATGACTTAGATTCTGCCTCACTCAATGCGTATCGCTCATTTTCAAATGATTCCAATTCTGCTTGCTCTTTTTATCTGACGATGTTCTAAGATACGCATTAATTATTACTTCATGTAGAACATTGAAGCATTGCCAATTTATTTTTTGTTTTCCTTACCCCGAACGATGTTATCATGTGCAACACGCATAAAGGGATGGCGGAAGGCATGGGGAGTAAGGGGGGGAGTCCAGGATATACCCCTTAAGCTCCGAGCGCACACACGCATGGTCGCGGCAATCGAATGGCATGATCCACTGTCGTCTGCTGGCCTGTCGCCGTCTTTTAACGCCGTGCCTCACGATCCCGGGGAGATGGCGCGGTAGGCAGAGGAATGTGAGGATCGACGGGAGGGGGGCCATTGATCATCGGCTGGCCGCCTGCTGCGGAGGACGGCTGCCCAGGGGACGGCATTCCCGGGGGACCACAGGAGTGAGAGGTCCCCCCCCCCCGCTTCGGGGCGCCCGGCTCTCAACTCTCCTGAAGGGACCCTGGGGCGACACCGCTGGGGCGAGAGAGTATCCGCGCGCGCCGTCGTTGCGAGAATCGTGTGGTGGCGCCGGGGAAACTTCCGACCCCTCTCCGGAGGGGCCAACTTAAAACAAATGATTTCTGAAGAAGTGAAAAGAGACGTAATCACAGATATTCTCTACCGTAATCATCGGCCCTTTTCTCCATTCTGCGTTCGACGATCCCAAATCTGAGCAACATGCGAAAGAATACTCCTCTAGAATCATCATAAAGAATATTCCTCTTGCATCAAGATGCTTTTCCTTTTTTTTTGGAATGGGAGACTAATCTGACGAAGAATTCGGACCAAAATTCGCCACAAAAATTCGCTACCAATTTAAATATTGTTTCTTCCATAAATTTAAAAATATTCTTCCTTCCAATTTTCCTGAAACCCTGAAGAAGGATATATTCTATTCTCACGACCTACCCACCTAGAGCTATGCTCTCCTTAATAATGTCATATTATTATTTCCATATCTAAACTTGCTGAAGGCAAGCCACTATAGGCATTATTTCCATCTCTTCTGAATCTCCTCTGGATCAATCAATGGCTTTCTTCTCCCGCCATGTGCTCGGTTTCGCCATTCTTTATCTACTTGTATTTCTTTTTGCTAATTCCGGATTAACGTTCTTCTTCTTCCTTCTCTGACCTATCCTCATCTCCATTCGACGGGGGACTGCGACCCTACCCTAATGTTGCGGAAAGAATGCGGTTGAGCGGGGAAGCTCAACCGCATTCTTTCCCTCTTCGGTTTGAGGTTACATTTAACTAACGCAAAATTATTATGTGGATCCTCCATCGCACCAGTGAAATTGCAACTTCCACGTAGACCCACTTTTATTGTGGTATGTTAAAAACCAAGTGTTAGTAAAATAATCCCTGCTGTACGACTCTTATTGTTTTTTCCTCAAATTTATTCCTTTTTCATTCCATCTACCTCACATGCATGCATCTCCTTTCGCCAGCCACTCACCGCGGTCCAATCTCTGATTGCTAACAAATACGCACTGGCCGATAGAATCATTTTCAATTACTTCCATGTATTGATCGAATCGTATACACTCTCTACCTCCCTCTGGAATGACATGCTGGAAAGTATTTTGGGATCTGATAATCCCTTTAGTTGTGCTGGCTGACAGCGCATTTTACATTAAATGCCAATTTGAAAGAGGATTAATAAAGGCTATCAACAAGCCTCCAAATACCATCCTACCAACATACCTCCAGTCCATCCAAATACCTACCTTAACCGGTAGATTACTTAATAATAATAATTTATGTATATATATGTATATATATATATATATATATATATATATATATATATATATATGTATATATATATATATATATATACATCTATGTATATATATACATCTATGTATATATATATATATATATATATATATATATATATATATACATCTATGTATATATATATATACATGTATATACAAATGCGCGGCCTCTATACACGTTCAAGATAACTATGAATCCCTGTGCGCGCGGTATCTATACAAATTCATGGTTACTACAAAGTTCTGGGTGCGCGTCATACATAAGGTGCGCGTATTCGATGGGAAAATAGGGTAATATGGAAGTTCGAAGCTCGCTTGCCTGGAAATAATATGCTACGAGGAGAAACTAAGCGAGCTAAAGAAGTGCGCGGTGGAAGACGCAGGCTGAGGACACGGAGTGGGAAAAAAGAAGGGGAAATGGTTACGCTGTACAGAAAGTTGACAGCATTTTGGAGAAGTAAGAAGGAAATAAAATCCGTGCTGATAGTGAAATGCTCTGCAGGCACATAATTAATTGAACTAGGAATGATTCAAGTGAGAAGAAGAGAATTATTATGGTAAACAATCTACCGGATAAGTTAGGTATTTAATAGTCCTCAGCTAATAAATGGTATAGGGACAATTCCTTGGCCCTTTTATCAAAACACAACCCGACGTCCAAACTTAAAATGAGTACCTCTTCAATTCTGCGTGCAACCTTCATCCCTTAATTCCGTCCAAAATCCATTTCCTATTCATGCCCCTTCCTCCCTTGCCTAACATTCTCCCCTCCATCACATTCTTCAACGTCCCACTGCCGATCAATACGTCACTCATCCATTTTTCCTGCCTCCATAGGATTTCTCTCAGCATTCCCCTCTCCTCCCCCACCACACCTAGCACCCTCTCATTTGTTTTCCTTTCCGCCCACGTCATTTTATCCATCCTTCTCCACACCCACATTTCAAAAGTCTCCAATCTACGTTTATCATTCTGATTCAGTGGCCATGTTTCCGCCCCGTACATAACTACGCTCCATATCAAAGTTTTTATGAGCCTTTTCTTAACATCATTGCCCAAAGTCCCTGTCATCAGCTCCCTCCTCCTTGTGAAAACCTCTTTGCCCAGTGCGATTCTTCTCCTTGTATCCCAGCCACCATTTTGACTATTTTAGTCCAAGACACTTTCGAGATACATAAACTGTTCCATATGCTCTAGTTTTTCCCCTCCTGTTTTAAATGCTTAAATTAGTCTTCCTCTTTCTGGGAAACCGCATAAACTTTGCTTTATTTACATTTATTCTCATCCCATATATCTTTCCCTGAATTTCCGATTCGCTCAACAATGCTTGCAATTCCTTGGCTGACTGACGAATTATTGCTTGGTCCTCAGCAAACCTAACTGAGATTACGAGTTCCCCTCCGACTTTCGTACCTATCTCCAGTTCTTCCCATGCCTCTTCAACCTTTTCCTCCACGTAAGCGTTGAACAGCAAAGGTAATAGTGGACAACTTTGCCTTAATCATCTTACTAACACTGCCCATCTGGAGTAGTATTAGTATGTAGGGGAGGCGACCGAGAGCCGAGGTCACCTCCCCTACATACAGGGGCCATAGGGGATGGACAGGAAAGGATGAAGGGTGGAGAGAAACCCGGCGTCGGCATTAGCCTACTCTTAACGAAAGGCGCCAAGGGGTCTGCGGCTTAACGCCCCATCCGACGGACGGCGTACTCACTCAAGTGCCCTCCACAAAGCAGCTCAAGTAGGGATCGAGATACCTCTGAAAAATATCCAACACCGCCGGGATTGCCCATCTGGACTTTGATGGAAAGTATGCATAGAGGATATAATAGGCCTTTTGAGAAATGTCAGTCTGTTCCCGTAAAATGATTCAAGGTGAATTAGGAACTGAATCATTTCATACTTAAATGGTAGACAATAGAAAAAAGTTAATAGAAAAGTACAGAGAAACAGAGATGGTGGTGCTTCACGAAAAATGGTTGGTTTTAATGAATGTAGTTCAATGCAACACTTTCAGCGTGTAAAAAACCATTCGCCTTGACCGGGTTTCGAATCCGGATCCCTCAATGTCCGGTCTACTGCTTTAGCCAGTTAAACTATCGAGGTGTCCTCTTAAACTCCGAAATTTTGGGGCCTTTTAAAGGTTTTAACCTTTAAAAAGCACTCGACCGGACCTTGAGAGATCCGGGTTCGAATCCCGGTCAAGGTGAATGATTTTTACTCTCTGAAGTGTTTGCATTGTAATGCACATTGCGGATGACTCCGTTAAAAGTTAGTTTTGCGGCATCTCCCGCAGTTTCTTTGGAATGTAGATCCTTGAATCTTTCGCTCCTTTGGTGTCTTTATGGCAGAGCTACAGTCACAATTTGTAAAAAAAAAGCCATAAGAGTTCACCTATGGGCCTTTCCTACACTCTTATGAATACTCTAACGTTAATGATAATGCTATTTATATAATTTTGTGCTGCCTCGGTAAATAGTATTTGTGTTTTCGTCTCCATAAAGTAACAATGACAGAGAGAGTCATTCGGAAAAACGGTCAAAAATTGTTAAAAAAAGGGCCTTTAAACATGTTTCTCCGTTGACATCTTGAGATCGAATACTGTCATCAAAGTACCACCCCCCCGAATCTTTGGATGGAGAGGGTGAAAGCACAATTTTTCAAATTATTTTTCCAGAAAAACTATAAATAATGGAATCCAATGCCATGTTCTTTTCTGATATTTAACACAAGACACATTAATGTTATTTACTGATTCTATTTAACATACTACCTCCTAAATACATAATTCATCCTCAACGAAATAACTGACGGGTATCGTTAGGAATATTTGTTTCAATGATAATACGTGCGGTAGAAAGCATGCTGAATGAGAATCTTAAGTGTGTTAAGCACAGCATCGCAATATCCTTAAGTCAATCTAAATCAACAAGGAGATAAATAGACATTGTAATCTATAATCTTCATGTTAATCTGAAAATTTCAATCTACGAGGGTCATCCGGAAAGTAGTACCCGTTCGTGAAATAAAGACACAAAAGTAAATATTAACAAACATAAAAAATTTTATTTGAAAGAGGATACTTTAAACTACTTCTCAACATAATCTCCAAGCAAATTAAGGCATTTGTCATAACGTGTGACAAGTTTCTGTATTCCTGCTGCATAGTCCTTCGCCGCCAGCTCATTGAGATACGCGAGGGACCCATCTTGCACAAATTTTTGCATAATGCAGATGGTGTTTAACAATTTCATGAACAATTGTTCGAGAAACATTGGGAAAATGCTCACAGATGTCATCAATTGTGACGCGCCGATCGTTCCTCACGAATTCGTCAACTGAGCTCACCAGTTGGTCTGTAATGACAGACGGTCTCTCCGAACGCTCATCGTCGTGTGTGTTCCCCCTCCCCATGTTGAAGTTGCGACACCACCGCCGAACAGACGACTCGTCCATTACATTGTCTCCATACACCTCCTTTAATTGGCGATGAATATCACATGGGCGAACGTTTCTTGCATTGAGGAATTTAATCACTGCCCTCACTTCACAACTGGCGGCGTTCTCAATTTTTTTAAACATTGTAAACAATCACAGAAACAACACAGGCAATGCTAGCGTCACGCAACTTGGCTCAGAGAAGGCAGACAAGCCACTGAAGCTATCTGACCTCGTCCAGCGGCTACTCGCGTCGTCAGCACTTCATGCGGCACGAACGGGTACTACTTTCCGGATGACCCTCGTATAATCTTAATTTTAATCTACTATCTTAATTTCAATCTGAAAATTTTATATAACCTATCTTTAACACTCATGTTTAATAACGGGCAGAAGTCTTCTAACTCCAGAGGAACTGCGGGAGATGCCGCGACAGTAAATTCTGACCTAGTCATCCGCTGATTGTTCATTACAATGAAACGAGTGTAGAAATCATTCGCATTCTTACTATTTTTATCTCAATTCTAATCACTCAGTCCTGGGTCTGGTCTTAACTCCGGCAATCATTTCCCGTAAGTTTCTTGTCGAGAGGAGCGGGGTAGTCCCATATGTAGAGCGCTTGTCTGTTGACTGGGGGGAGGGGTCCGGGTTCAATTACCGGAGGCGCACACCAACCGAGCTGTGTGATTCCGTTCGGGTAACGAGTCTTCGATTCCCGGGATGCATGCACACGGCTCTCCATGAATGAGGAGCTACTGCCCCACCCCTTATCAATACGCCGTCAATTAATGTTTGAGTTTCGCGTGCGACCATGCGGCGGCCGTAGCACTAGCACTGCTCTCTCAGCCATCAAACTAACCTCCGGGTCCCCCGCCCCCCCACCCTAGCGGTCTTCCGTCGAGTTTTATGATTGGGCAACGAATTCATTAATCAAAGCTGCTAACAAACCCTCAAATCTTCCCATCAGACTGAAAAGTTTAAATACTTAAATTATTATTCATTCCTTCCCTTCGCTGTTGGTGTATATTTTAAAGAGAAAAAAGCCATTTCTCTTCACTCATATAAACACCAGATTTGAAACACAATGACTCATTAAATAAAACAGTTTCTGGCGTCACTTGGTGGAAAATCTTCACATTGAAATTGAAAATAAACGACTTCATTTTTCCACTAAAAAATTTTTAATTTATGACCTAGGTTTCGTTATGGTATTAACACCTGACGATGTTATACCATAACGAAACCTAGGTCGTCAATAGAACATTTCTATGCGGAAAAGCCAAGTTGTTTATCTTCAATTTCACAATGACTTAGTAACTCAATTAACTATGACTTATAATAGTAGGGTATGCAATGGCGACTAAATCTGACAATGTTTGTGTGGAAAAGGCTTAAGAGTTATCTAATTATTTATGTCTACTCTCCAATAGCAACAGCGTCATGTACTTGTACCGTGGAAGGCGTTAAAGACTCACTCAATTCAGGAATTGAGTTCTGTGTGAACTGCATATCGAAGCCTTCACCAAAGAACAGACTACATTAAATTCTACGAATTCCCGAATAAAATCCCATATAAAAATGTTAATAATGATTAAAGTAAAACTACATAGCCCCTATGAAAGTTATTCTTAGAATCCAGAATCAGATTTTTACAAAACATAAAATTGCAGTAAAACGATTTAACTAATACACGTCCAATTCATGAAATCAAAGTTAAACAGGGTTTGAGCTTTTTCCCCGAAATATATTCCTTGCCTTTTCACTGATGCTGGGAAATGGCGGGGACTGAAACGGAGGGTCGCATTAACGCCCACGCGTCCTATTATACACGTCTTAAAAGTAGATGGATATGTGGCAATTATTTTTATATAATAACAATTAACAATTAATAAACGGCTCATCTTTTAGTATAAAATTAATTAGATAGTAAGCCATTTCGTTGAGCCTCGCATTTCAGTCAAATTGGAAAAAAGATCAAGGGAACCGATTGATAGACTTGTTATGTTCGAATGGGAGGGGGCATCTGAGGGGGTGCATCATCGTGGGTTTCGGTCCATCTCCTTCCCCTCGCACAAATTTTTCCCTTAAACCTCCCAATCCCCTCCCCCATGGACGACTTCGGCTGTGAGCTTCAATTGCCGAGCACCCCTCCTCCTCATGGGAGCCGCGGTTAGGGGTGGCGGCCCTGCGGGGTAGCGCCGTGCTCGTTAAAAGCAGCCACCGCAGCCATTTGTGTCGAATGTCCACCTCATTCGGATTAGAATTCAGGGCCGCCGCAGTGTGACTGCTAACAACGCCCATTGTGGTCACGTCCGGGCGTGGCCGAACGCTAAGTGGGGCAATTCGACCCCGGGGCTGCCGGCCCCGGAGGCCCCTCGCTTGGCATCCATTCCGGCAGCCGCAGCGGCGTGGCGGCCCGTGGCACGCGGCACCCGACCCTGGGAGAGTTCGAGGCTCTATCCCCTCCCGCCCCCTCCCCAAAGCCACTCTCTCCCTCTGCCCTCGGCCAGATCCGCGTGGTCACTGGTTTCGCATTCTCCATCTGTTTGAGGAACTGGAATGTACGAGGTCTGTCCAATAAATACGGGAACTGAGGCCATAAAAACTTGACGTGTTTTTCAAACTTTAGTCTACATCAATTTTGTCCCCTTCAAAGTACTCTTTATTCGTTGCTAAGCATTTATTCCGTCTTCTTTTCCGATGCTTAATGCACCCTTGGAAGTCCTCGGCAGTTAGGCTTGACAGTTTTCTCGTCGTTCCTTGCTTTATTGTGTCCACACCTTCCCAGTGATGTCCCCTCGTCACATTTTTGCATTTTGGGAATAGGAAAAAGTCGCAGGGAGCGAGATCTGGCGAATAAAGTGGATGATCAAGGAAGGCGATTGAATTTTTTGCCATAAACTGGCGAACAATCAATGCTGAATGTGCAGGTGCATTGTCATGGCGAAGGATCCATCCATCATCGCCTTGAGTCCAAGTTGGTCGCACGCGATCTCTCAAACGCTTGAGAACTGTAAGTTATAACGCAGCATTTACTGTTTGTCCTTCAGGAAGAAATTCATGATGAACAACACCTTTGGCATCAAAGAAAACCAGGAGCATGACTTTGATTTTAAATCGGCTTTTCTTGATTTTTGGATTTTATTTAATCCACTTAAAAACGGATGCTTTCTTCAGAGCACTATCACCGTAAAAATAGCGGTCAATACATCAGTAATTTCTCGAAAACTTTTATCGCCCTTCATCAAAAAACTTGATGTTAATTCGTCGTTCCGTGATTTCGTCAATTCCAATTTTCGACAAACAATAAAAACAAGGGCCACAGAAACTAATTTAACTGGCACCACACTCACAGCTCGACGATCCGCCAAGCACCGACGGATCATTGGGTCTCAGACAACTAGCACCGCTATTGGGCGGGGCTATAATCCGCGTCATGGCCGCCAGATTGCATTTGTTTGCGTATTTATTGGATCGTATGCGTTGCCCGCAGGGATCGCGACGAGAGGCACTAATACGCACTGATAAAGAGCGGAGCGGTTCATCTGGCACTTTGGTCCATGGGGGCCCCCTATGCGAGGGTTGTTAAATAAATAAATATTGTAATTCGACAGTAGCATAATTTATTGTGCAAACGTTTGATTTTGAGTGAAATTTTAGCATGACGCTTAGCGTTTGAGTTGCGCGTTTCATTGATTTGGCTTCGGTGTTGTTTCAGCGGCAGCTGTTGCCATTTGAAACATCCTTAGATCTCCTGCTCTTGATTCTGATGAAGAGAGACGCTTCCCTCGAAGGTGTTTCTCGGCGTTGGGGAACGAGAACAAGACACGTGGAGCTACTTCTGGACTATTGGAAGGATGAGGCAAACAGATCACATTTCTTTTCGGGAGAAATGTATTAAAATAGCATTTGCGATACGCGGCCGTGGCAATAATCGCGGTGCAGTATCCAGTCGGTTAGCTTGGAGCTGTTGCCCTCGGCGATTGATTTGACCTAGGAGAATTTCCATTAGATATCATCAGTATGGTTCAATTACAGTCGTGTGTGCTGACCCCACAGGCTGATATAACATTGCATGAGTTTCGAAAAATGATCCGATCATCATTTTTTCCGGGGAAGCTGCCACTTTGGACCTTTTTGATGTTGGTATTTTGTTAGAGATTTCCATGGAAAGATTGTTACAGAAAAGATTATTTCAGATTATTTGCTATTGAGATCTAAATGTTGTAACCAGGATGCATCTGTAATGATGAGCTTCTAATGAAATTTCTCCACCCCCTGCAACATCAAATTCAACAGCGAACTAACCTTCACGCGAGCGTCATATTGCTTTTTCATGAGCAGTCTCGGAACTCGCCAAGCATATACACGTCCTATGGGCGATTTTTCTGTTACCAATAAGTTGGTAGGTTGAATAAAATGTTCAATATTTATGAGTTAGCCATTAAAGTTATTCGACGATCATTGGCAGCAACGGTGTTCATATTTACTTCGGCAAGAGCAGTGACTAGACCTCGGCGAATATCTTACTTTGAAATACACTACATCCCTTCTTTTAATAAAAAAAATATTTTCTAGTTATACGATATGAAAGAATAGAGTTCAGAATCCTCTTGAAGCACATAAGCTTCGTATGGCGAATTTTCCAGGCGAAAGCATCATTTCAATAAGGGTTCGTTTCCGCAAGCGAACCGAGAGCGTTTCAAATTTCAATGGCTGCCGCTGACATAGACAGCACTGAAGTTAAATCATTTCAAATCGTATCACATGTGCACTTAACTAATAACTTAATCTAACAATATAAAAAAAACTTAAATTGTTTAACAGTAAATCTCATGGGTAATAGTTTTTTTTAACCTATTGAACAGGCTTCTAACACGTCACTCCAACCGTAATCATGGTAACACCGATAATAACACAGATTATATGAAAAAAATAGTTCAAACTCAAATTCGCCATTATAACTGAAAATTTCATCAATGTATACTGCGTATTTTTGTGGCTAAAATTCGTTCCTTAATACCCTGCAAGTAACGAATGCTGAATGCTAAAACTTGCAGTAATGGTAATGAATGATCTACTCATTCCTGATGGCCTTCGAACGGAAGAATATAAAATAGAACATCTGTCTCTCTTTGCGACTCTATATTGTAAACTAATAATTGGAATTCACTGGATTCACGACATTTGAAATTCAGCATTTGAATCGAATTTTATGATTGGTACAGTAGATAGATATTATTTTAAGGTTCTTTCACCTAGAATAGAGTACACGGCAGTAAATACCGACTTTGATTTATTAGGAGTTTAATTAAATGAACTGAGAACTTCATTGTATCCATAAAAGTAGACATCACAAATTATCAGCAGAGGAGATTGGGATAAACTCTGGCACTCCATGAATCTTAGATATGAATTCGATTGATTCTGTTGACATTATTTGTTGGAACATCCAAACAAGTAGTACAAGTAGAAAATAATGCAAAATAGGTTTAACGATGAAAATTACCTCGTCATCAAGGCAGTACCGTCATTTGAGTTTAGTTGAATGGTGGTAAAAGTGTCTCCATGGGTACCAGCGGGGGGGCATTCATGCAGGTAACGAAATGAAGAGGAAGATTTTTGGGTAAAACATTTCGGGACACATATGAGTGTCAAAAAGAATCTATTAAAAACCTTTTTTAAGGCGTGAAGTTTATTCATTAATCTCGAGAAAACCATTTCCTATTAGAATTCAATTTTCGAATGAGGATATTCCTCTTTGAACAATATGTAAACAGAGTCGATTCTCCTTCACGGAGAGCATGCAGTGCAAATAAAAATATTTCGTAATGTTCCACACTTATAATGAATACACTTCAGCTGTTTGCGACGTCTCCGCGTCATTTTGATCAATTGATCTCCAAAGGAAGATGAGGAAGGGCTCGGTTAGGTGAATCGTACCATTAGGGGAATTGGGAAATAATTACAAAAATTCAGGGAAATGTGGGAGGGGGGTTCCAATGGATGACACCGAAGTCAGGTTGAAGCGAGGCCAGCCAAAAATGTCAGGGGAAAGTGGTTGGGGAGGAGGTGGGGCAAGTACCGAAAAGAGGTGGCTTAGTTAATTGGCACAAATTTTATTAAGCAATTTAGCAATTATTTCATTTTATTAAGCAATTTAGAACGACGCGAACTAGAGAACGGTTAAAATTTTTCAAATGATTAACTGAAATTAAATTGAATACTTACGTCATAAGTGTACATATGAAATCATAGGATTAAAACCAGCAGGGTGCATAAAATCAATCAAATACTTTGTATGTGCCCCAATTGCGCAAAGATTGTGAATGCTCCGCCATTCCGAGAAATAAAATGTCTTCCCGTTTGACTGATAAGAAAACAATAACAATTGGCCGCTGTACATTTTAGCATATGAAACCCACTTGGTCAACATGTAAACAATTTTTGGAATCAAAAGTCAATTAACCAATTGCCAAAAGGATACAAAAAAAATAATTTTACGTTCTCTCTCAGAATAAACCTGTCAATTTTATAAGAAATATGCGTTTTTGGCGTCGCCGTGCCAATAATGCATCAATAAGTGCCTCTTCGTTGCTATTGCGTGACGCTATGAGTTTAATTAAACTCAACTCTTATCTCTACGTGGGATATGGGAAAAGAATAGAAATATAAATAAGGCAATATGGATTAAAACGAAGCTAATTTATAATTTTTTTGAAGAAGACTTTTGGATGGTGAAACTGCCCTATGACAATTTCAACCGATGAAGCAAAACATTAGCTTTCGTAATATCTTTGAATTTCAAATCAACATGGTGTGGAAAGTTAAACAGATCTGGCTAGGTAACTTCTCTTTGATCAATCCACCAAAGAATCTAAAGCTGGCTCCATTTGATTCGAAACATGTTTCCCCCTCATTCCCGGCTGAAGAGGCAGTTGCTAAAATGTTGATTGTGGCTATCTTCTCATGAAAGATTTTGACAACTACTTTTCCCTATTTGTTGGTTAAAATTACAATTTTTCAATGACTCTTTCTAAACAGGAAATCATGCCTATGGGTTGGCCTCTTTCACCAGCCCACACAGTGGATATCCGAGAAATAACTCTATCCAATCCAATCGCCCGGTTAGTTTGGTATGGTCCGACCGTAGACTAGGAGTACCTCTTGCTGACCATTCGCTATCACCTCCTAACTAACTCCAGGTCACCTCTTGGTCCCGAGTTAATCTTGCACGAGGGATATTCCATTGCATTTCCATTTAAAACAATGATTTAAGAATAGCCAATCGGTAATACGCCATTGATTTTACTAGATCTACGTACTCACAACCATAAAAATGCGAGCCAAGTCTCACTCTAAAGATTGTCGATTGCTCGATAGCGGAGCGGGGTGGTTCAACTCCCGGCGTAGGGGAGCTGGCTCGCACGTCGAATGCCCAATTTGATTTCCGGCAGTCGATGAAGGCAGCGGGGGAGTGGAACGCGTACGCCTCTTCTGGAAAGGGCATCTAAATCAGGGGAGTCGCCTTGTATCTTGGCTACGGTTATAACCATGCCCGTCATAAAAATCCCCTTTCGTTAGCTGTTTCGACTATCGTTTCGGGAGATACGTCATGGTGTATCAGCGGCGCGAGATCATTTGGCGAAGTTCGTGAGCCCCGGGGCTCGAAGAAGGGCTCGTACCAAAAGGCATCGCGTGAGAGACTGAGGTGACCCCCCCCCGGGGGGCGCCGAGGTGGCGAGGGTGGCGCGTGCCCTCATCCGACACGCACACCACGCCCCAAGGCGAAAGAGCTGCGGCAGATCCCAAAGTGTGGCTAAGGACAAGGGGGGCGAAGCACTTCTCGGATGGACGACCTTAATTGCCGGGGCATGTGCGTGCGTGCGTGCGCGTGCGAATGCGCGCGCGCAGAGCGACCGGACGGAGAGGCGGGGGGGGGGGGTGTGCAGGCGGGTCCCTTCGCCACGTGCTCCGATGACTCCTGGTGGGAGTAAAGGGAGTGAGTATGTAGGGTGATAAAATTTGACATAAAAATATAATTATTTAAAACTCAACCCAAAGAAACAGGATGCAACCCCTAGACACGTAAGCGGGGAGGAAGTTCAGCTGTGACGACACACGGTGAAATAAGTTATGGTATACGAAATGGGGAATTAAATTTCTTCAAGAAATAAATATCTGTCAGTGTGTATTTGAGGATGTCGCTTCGAAGATCATTTCTCCCACTGAATCAAGTCGGGGTTTCATGTATTGTCATAAACTATTGTTGCTTCTGCACGGTGTACCCAGCTTCTGCACGGTGTATAGGCAAACGCGTAGGGTATGTTTCGCTTACAAGGTTCATTCAGGAGTCTGCTAAGTTCTGGAAACGAATAGTAGACTGGGAAGTAATCGGTTCGGTGAAAAAAGCACCATGAAAATTCGATTATGTCAATGTCCACCCTTGTGAAATCACGATTGATCAAGTACGCTCGAAATTTGCGGATTACATTCTCCCAGAAGTCGATTGTCATCACATCGAACTTCCACTGGGCACAAAACGTTTGCCTCATACATATTCGAAGTATAGGATTCTTTGCACTGCTTCTTATAATTCCATCCCTTACCAATAACACCCTCACTATGCTAAACCTTCCCTGTCTCCCTCTTAGTTTATAGCCATCTTGGAATGCCCAAAAATTATTTCACTAGTTCAATAAAAGTAGTCTCGGTCAAAATACTGCACATTTCTCACTACTCATTCATGATACTAATGCTATCAACGATCCAGCCGTCATCTTGCATTACTATCAATGGCCACGCGCGATCTGTTCTTCACTCAACATTTCTTTTTGAGACTTATTTTCACTTCCAAACTAGTTTGATGGAAATGGACACTTTTCAAATTCAGCTTTTCCTGACTACATCATTGACCAAAAACAATGTTATCTGAGATCATTTCTTTTTTGTCACAGAAATTTCGATGGCCTTGCCTAGCACTTAGTTGTGCGGAGCACATGTTTTGCCTTGACATATTTGTATTGAGCTTTCGGTGGTGGGGGCCCCGTTGCAAGTATTGGAATTTCCATCGTTTGATTGGAGAAGACATATGACAGAAGTGAATTTTTAATGAGCATTGTGATTCCAAAATTGTCGAAGATTAAGCAGAAAAATGCGACAATACCGTTTCAAGCAAAGAGAAAAACCAAATTGCCGACTAAAACTGAACGGGATGAGAGTGAAATAAGAGATGTGGACTGAACAAAATTGGCTTGCAACCCCGTTCATTTCCTGAATGAAATGCTCATCTGTACTTTCCTTATTCCTGCCAAGCAATTCCCACAATTAGACTTTAAGTTTTATCGTCCTGTAACCTAATAATTATAATGAATATATTGAAAATATAGAAAATCCCCCAGTATAGAAAATCTTTCCGACAAAGTTAGTGAGTTAAGTATGAAATAAATCAATCGCTTGGAGTTTTTGTGAAATGAATGCAGACATATATTTATATTAATTAGAAGGAAACAGGAAAGGGCGGTTAACATACGAATTACTTCGGATTTCATTTTTAAATACAAATACTTGACAAAACTGCAGACTGTGACTGATTGCGTAGAGCTTTGATTGTTCCTACCTTAGTGCATTAAATTTCATAACCTGAAGTAAATTACCCCCGAGGATTTCTTGACCATGAATCAATATCATTCCCTATCCAAAAGGGATCGTGGAATTCTACAATTTCGACGGAATATCTGTCGCAGTTAAAAATAATTAAGTTAAATAATTGTACAAATAGTCAGTATACATGCATGATTTCCAACGCAGGGTTTCCAGGCGATTATTTCATGATACCAAGTTTCCCCCGCTGCTGCCAATCGCAGCGACAGATGATCTGCCGCCCACACAAAAGATCAGCGTGGGAGTAACCCCATAACCTTTTCGCTAACATTTTTTATAATAGGTGATTAGTGTAAAACTTGAGATGAATGGTTCCATTTAATTTTGGGTTTTCACATTGCGATTTTCAATGCCATGTGTTAGCACATTTCCTACAGATTATATTAATTTTCAGAGAGCACTTTCCGGAAACTGGCGGAATATATTAATTTATGTACGAGACTTGTATTGTTATTAAGGCGTGAGATTTAAAGTAATCGATCAGTTATTTGGAGTGTTCTGGCCATATTAAATTCCACCATATAATTCTATAGTGGTTTTTAAATAAAAAAATATCTATTTTGATATGTACATAAAAGTTTAATTGGAATATATTTACTTCGCAGTACTATACTCATCATTGAAATTGAGATATGCTATGTTTAATGTGCGATTGATTTGATTCAAGTTATTCATGTATATAATTTATCATTAGGGACCATGTTTGGTGAATTTCATCTCAATGACCCATTGTGTCTCAGCAGAAGGAAAAAGAAAACCTTCAACTTCAGCGAATTCACTTGTTGGCATTCTTAGGCAACGTTTTATCTATTCCTACCTCGGTTTCTTACGCATAATAATACAATTCCTCAGTGAGAAATGATTTTGGGATCCTAATGGAGTTTCATGCCCATGTCATGCTGTGGGAAAGTGGATTGATTAGTCGGAAAAGAAAGAGCCCATCTCAAATAATGGTCTTAGGAATTGCAGTACCACGTTCCCTTTTCGCTTATCAAGCATAAATGAAAATTAATATGATTTTGGCAAAATTTTATTCTCACCGGGACACCTTTTCCTTTCTAGGTTGATTTCATAAAAATGAAACGAAATGTTACGAGAGAGCTAGGAGCGGACGATTCTAGGTAAGGGGTAAGGGGTCGGTTGGGTAGCCGTGCAGCTCTTCGCCTGCACCGATTGACGTCGTGGTGTACAGACGATTGGCTCCGATGCGCGACGCAATGACCACGGCGGAAGAATATATGTCCGTGGCTCAAGGCGAGCAACTTCCATCAAAGGCCACTTGAACAAAGTTGGGATCGTGTGCGTGGCTAGCGAGATAATACTTCCACTCACTTGGAGTGAGCCAGGAATGAATCAACAGGGTCAGCGTGCGCCAAATTTGTGAGGAGAGTTAATGGTCCCAGATCTCCATCCGAAAACCCAGCTTCGACAGCTCCCGAACCTTCATAAACTATCAAGGATTCACTGCTTTTGGTTTGGGAACATTTCTGCGCTAAGAAACAGCATTTAATGTCCACCACGCGGGCATTGGGTGGGTGGGGCGAGGAGTTTTCCGGTCATGGGGACTGCCCGGGGCGAAAGAAGCGGGCAAGTGTCAACGGAGCCCTGCGGAGCGGCACGCCCCGTGACGCCCAGACCCCCACCGACCCCGCGGCCGCCCCTTCGCCCAAATCCGAGGGCCTTCCGGGCGGCCCGCCATCCGGTGGTGCGGCGGGGAGGAGTAGGTGGGTGGGTGCGGCTACTACTCACTTCTCCGGCCCGCGGCTGGTGCGGCGGCGGCGGCGGCTGGGCGCCCGGCGGCGCGGCGGACGCGTCCCGGGCGTGGTTCCCGCTCGGTGCTCCCCGGGCCTCCCCGGCGCGCCCCCGGGCCGGGCCTGCAAGCAGAGACAGGGGGCCTGTGACACGGGCCGCCCCCGCTGCCCCCCGCCCGCTCCGACGCCTCCGCCGCCGCCGATGCCTCTCTCTCTCCCTCTCCCTCGGGGGCCCTCAAGGTGTCGGAGGGGGTGGGGGGGGGTCGAAGGCGTCAAGGTGCTCGGGGCGTGCGGGCGCGTTCCCGCGAGGTGTTTATTAACCCTTCTCGGACTTCCATCTCGCGCAACCCTTCCCCCCCCCCCCCACAGGGCAGCGGGCGCCCAAAGGCTCACCGAAGAATTTCGGGGATTTTCCAGAAAAGCAGGGCAAATATCGGCAAATGATTTGTGCGTGATTTCAATTCCCTCCATTTTCTTGCGCGGAATAGTGAACATCGCACGAGTCACATGGTTAATGCTCGAGCGAGAAATGCTGTGACAGTCGGACTTTGCTGTTCTTATGACCGCATTTGCCTTCCAACATGTGGGTAAATTTACTCACTATTTCTGAAGGCGGAACTGCTGTAATTGGACTGATGCCGACTTCGTAATAGAGGAAGCAGAAATCCGTTAAATGGAGGAAATTGCTGCACTCATCTTTATTAATCCTTAATTTGATTCATTTTTTGAAGGAATAATATTCGCCTTTGGTAAATGTGGGAAATAGTGCAATAGTCATTTTAGTGGAAATAATTGTAAAGTGAACCAAAAGCTCAAAGTTTCAATTGATGCCACAAAACAATAATAGGTTTCAATAAAAACTTTCGCTCTATCAAATATGTCCAACCTTCATTGTAGTATCTGATGTTATTTTCAAGAAATAACTATTGCCACACAAGGTGCTATTAGTCACATCACATTTGAGTTAGCGCCGGTGTAACTTTCACAAAAATTAATCATTACAATGGTATTATTTTAATATATTTCTGTATTGAATTGCTTAGTATTTCGTCGATGGATGGTGGAGTGACAAATTGGGATTATTAATAAAATTTTAGATAAAAGCGTTCATAAGAATTAAAAACTTTATAGATTCTCCGTTATTAAGAAGCTATACATTTGGCACGCAATTCTAATGTCTGTAGTACCTGACATACTTCATGTCTCACCATTTGTTATTTCTAAACATATCATACAAATTCTATTTGGAACATATTGCCTTAAAAGATATTGCCGCGGCACTTAAAATTTGCAAAATCTTCTTCCACGCATCCACAATCATTTCGTACCAATTCTGGAAATCTGTTGTTGTCGCACATGTAAAATAGATATTTTTCATAGTTCAGAACTGCTAGAAAATAATAACAACACTGGGATAGTGAATGCAATACTTAATAATTGAAATAGTAGAAATTATATATATATATATATATATATACATAAATTTCTGCTATTTCAATAGTATATATATATACATACATGCATATATATATATATATATATATATATATATATATATATATATATATAAAGAATATATATGTGTGTGTGTGTGTTTTTATATATTTGTATATGTACAAATATATAAAAACACATATGTAGATTTTTAAAACATAGAAACACCAAGAAAGGACACTCACATAGTAAATTTTTTAAGCTTTCGGCCTTCTCCGAGTCTTTCTTCAAGTAAGACTGAAAAATTGCTGGTCATTCTTTGCTTCAGTAAGCAAGAAAGCTTAAACAATTTATAATGTGAGTGTCCTTTCTTTGTGTTACTATTTTATTTGTGTTTAATTGTGCCGTCCAAATATTATACTCCTCGCGTGAGTGTACGATGTATATGTATATATATATATATATATATATATATATATATATATATATATATATATATATATATATATATATATATACACATATATATACATATATATATGTCTGTGTTTGTGTGTGTACACATATGCATACATACATACATACTTATTTATGACTGCTAATAAAGCGGACTGGCAGCTCATGTGTTGTAACCATGCACATCCGATTTGCATCAATCTTAATATTTATGTTTACATGTTTATTTGCCTTTTTAAAAACATAAAAACCGTAGAAAATCAAAAACTTTAATAGAGAGGTAAAATTTGACTCGCTAGATATACGTGTGCTTCCCCAGAAAAAGTTAGAGGGCATTTTGGGCGTTTGAAATCATATCTATGCTACCGCCTTGATTATAGAAATCACCTCGAAATTCATACTTAAAATCAAAAAAGTATTTGGTTATGTGTGGAAAGTGCAACAGCCTCATTTTTAGTGTCTTTTCAAAAATGTTTGAAGGAGTGGGTAGGATAAAAATCGGTCTTTAGCTTGCGATATCGTGGGCCGGTCCAGTTTTTTGAAGGGTGATAAACTTAAGAAATCTTGGCATTCTTTGGGACCGAGACGTCTCTCGTTGATATTTTTAACGATGGAGAACAAGCAGTACCAAGAATGTATGCAACGAGGAGCGATTTAGAAAAACATTTGATAGTATAGTGTCTGAAGGTGTAGTACTTTGTTTTACAGATAAATTAACATCTTGCACCATATTGATGCATGTGGAATGTAGAAACAAAGCCCATTGACACAGTTATTGATAATGTAAGTTCTTACAGCTTTCTGAGGCAGTTTCTTGTCTAAAGGCAATGTAACTTATAGCGTTCATCACTAATTAAATTTTTATCAGATACGGCATGGCCTCCTACAATTATGAATTCTGAAAGATTTCTTCTTTTTTCTCAGGTTTTTCAAATAATTTTTTATCGATGGCACCCCATATAATAGCACCCCATAATTTAAACTAATCACTCAGCTATACATTGAAAACAATATTATTATTTTTAATTTATTTTGCGTTATGTTGAAAACTGCACATATTTGTTCTATGTTCGTTTTGGACTTTCCTTCGCGTATCAAAATTATCTGTATCCCGCCTCCTTTGTGTTTCTCCAAACAACCTCTTCTCCCCTCCCACCATACGTTATTCTTAATCTTCGTTTTCCTTTCTCTCTATTACCCTTTTACCACCCTACTCCACGGCCAAATCCCAATAGCCTCCAATTTACGACTGCCATCCTGCTTCAATGACCAAGTTTCATAGTGGTAGGAAACCACGCCCGAAACCCATGTTTTCACTAATTTCTTCTTGACAATTTTGCCCATGGTTTCAGAAATCAACTTCTTCCTTGCGTTGGCTTCTTCGATTAAGGTGCGAAGGAGAATGTACAAAGAAATGAATGATCAGTGGAAACGGCGAACGTATGGGGCAAAAGCTACGTGGTAGAAAGAGCGTCGAGGGACTACAAGGGGAGTTTACAGTGACACGATCAAATGAGTGCACTCTACACGGTAGATTAATAGGAGACTCACGAAGTAAGATAGAAAACTCCGTTCACGTCTGCGAGGTGCGACAGAATACGTAATAATAGAAGAAAAATGATACAGGGTAGATACATACACGTACAGAATACATAAAATAACTATATGGTAGAGATATTATACCAGTGACTTTAGAGATAGAAAATGAGTACCGATTCGATGAGGACAGCTCAGGTCCATTCCCACTTAAAGAGAGGGAGGAGAAGCCTGAGTGAGCGATCCCAAGGCAATAATAAGGTCTCGTGGAGAGGAATGCAGGCTGGGACTCCTTCGTGGATTTCGATGAGGTGATCGACAGAGTACATTTGGGAGAACTAATGAATGGTTTCTGGAAAATTGATAAAATGATCGGGTGCGTGTGGTGGATGGGAAGTCGGGATGCTCAGTGATAGGCGGGGTAATGTGGGTGAACTGCCTGCAATCAACTGGGCTTTTTAAGGCGAGAGGAGGCAAGGAAGAGGAGGAGGAAATGGCAAAAGGAGCTGGATGAAGGAAAACAAGGTTGGATTGGGGATTAAACAAATCCGATCGATTCGCGGATGATCAGGGTTTAGTCAGCCAATGGGATGCAGTTATTGCCGACCGTATTAGAGAATCAGTGTGTTGAGAATTGAACGGGAATCAATGCATTGAACACCAAGGCGAGGTTTTTCAGAAATAGGATAGACTTCATTAAATATTGGAGTTTCGGAGAACAAACTAGAGCAGGTAGAACTGCTGACCTTTATGAAATTCGTTGTAGGAGGAGGGGGCAAATTAGTGAGCACATTTAATGAAGCATTTGCCTCAGGTTTGCGTATAAATTGCTAAAAAGAGTATGGAGCTCATGACAGGGACCATGTGTCAAGATTTAAAAGGAAGACTAGTAAAAATGGAGCGAAGTTGCTTATACCTCCTCGGAAACGTGGTTGCTGAGGCAAGAGAATGAACGTGGAATTGGAGGCTTCAGATCTGTGGGTGCCGAGGAGGAAGGGAAAAGTAAAATAGACGAAAGGTACATAAATGAAGTTCTCGGGATGGTGATCGAGGAGGGATGACAGTTGGCAGAAATTCAAAGACGGCGGATGCAGGTCAAACCTATTGAATGTTAATGGCATTCTGAAACCTGTGACCTAAGAGGAGGATTTTCGGCGGGCGAGGTAGAGCCAGGAGGAAGAGTTTGCGGAGAGTTTTCGGAGTTAAAACACGGATTGCTCTAAATGAATGCTGCAAGAGTATTTGCTTAGTGCAGTGCTATTAGAGGCTTCGCAATATTGCGGTGTTTAGATAGCGGATCCAGTAAAAAGCTATCACACCCGGAAGACCACAGTTAATAATATTAATAAAGTAATAATAATAATCCATAACTTTAATTAAAAATCAATGTTGCTACTTTTAGTGGCGTGGCATCCGGGTGGGTAGAGCCGAAGGGCTGCTTGCCGGGATGTCCGGGTTCGAACCTGAGTGGAGCTTCCACCCAAGCCGTTTGACTTTTCGGGCGTCACATCTTCTTGGGAAACATAAGGTGGCGTTGACGGAATTCATGTCCGCGCCTCGCATCATTCTTACCGCGTTGACGTTTGGCATTCGCGCGCCGCATAGTTCGAGGTGACCTCTACCCTCTAACCATCAAACCAACCGGGTCGCGTGCCACGACCGGGAGCCACATTGTGTGAAACTCTAATTAAATCCTCGTCCAGGAAGAAGCCTTCCATCCACTTCGATCACCATTCAATAATTATCTAAATACCCAATTTTTAATTATTATAAGAAAATCTGGCTTTACTACAATTGCAAGAACCCAGAAAATGAGGGGAGAGTTTCTTTTCCAAAGTAACTCGCCGTTATCCCCCCAAAGTCAAAACCGAGGACAAGCCCTCGTGGGCGACATGGGGCGTGCCTCGGGTCCGGACCGCACCACGGCCAACATGTGAACCACCAGCACCGTGGAGTCTTAAGCACTCTGCCCATTTGGCTGCCATGCCTCCATATTCTCGCGAGTAAGCAAAATGAAATATGTGCATCTCATCATTATCGATTTGAAATTTTTCGATGCATTTGGCTTTTCCTACGATCCTCTTCCTTGCTTTTATGTCGCCGGCGGCGTGATTCCTATCACGGCCTCCCGACAATTGGCGGAGGCGTTGGACGCGGCGGGAGGCTCTGGCGACAGTGCCTTGAGCCGCTCGCAATATATTCGT
Source organism: Hetaerina americana (assembly GCF_022747635.1). NCBI lineage: Eukaryota > Metazoa > Arthropoda > Insecta > Odonata > Calopterygidae > Hetaerina > Hetaerina americana. The sequence continues at coordinate 2,338,575 of NW_027286719.1, read as the reverse complement.
GGGAATGCGTTCCGCGGTGACTTTTACGAGCCGGTGTTTGGTGTTTGCCTGGGTGAGGGTAATGTGGGGTTGGGGGGTGGGTTTTAGATCGGTGGCACGAGTCTCGGAGACGGAGGATTTCCTTTTGATTGTGAAATACGCCCGCAGGGAGGGAGCGCGGCTGCGGTGGACGGGTGAATGCGACAATCCGGGAGGCGGTTGGTGGGGGGAAAGGGGGGGAAGGGTGAGTCTTGAATCTCTTCGTTTCTCGGAAGCGTTATTTACGACTAAATGGATTACGTCCCCGAAAGCAAGGCACCCTACTTTTAATATTATATTTCCGAGTCGCAAGGGTTGATGTGCATGCGGAAAAAATGGAGATGGCCTGTCGTCCCATTGCGTGCCGAGCGAATGTGTGGCTTCGTTTAGCACTCTGCCATTTATGGAGAACCCAGGGGGTGGAGGACCCCCTCCCCCTCCCCCCCCCTCCACGGTGACGACAACGACTGCTGCTCTCAGGTCCCACGGCGGAGAAGTAACCTCTCCATTCAAGCGATGATCGCGCAGAGTCATCGTTCGACACACTCATTCCGATTCTGTTCCCTCAATTTCGCCGACATTCCGTGACAAAATCCTCACCCCAATCGAGCATACACTATTAATTGGCAACAATTATTTTATAACTCAACCACGTCGAGAAAATCTCAGATGGACAAATACCGCATCTCCAAATCTCCAGCCTCCCCTACCTCGGGAGTCAAAGCCGAAATCCGTGATCGGATCGCCATGGGAAGTTAATTCAAGACAGATGGTACATTGAGTGGCCTTTTTCACAGTCGGATATGTTTAATGAAGATATATATATATATATATATATATATATATACACACATATATATATACATATATATATATATATACATACATATATATATATATATATATATATATATATATATATATATATATATATATATATATATATATATGAGTGTTCTTCTTTTTTTGTGTTTCTATATTGTATGTTACTGTGTATTGTACCATTCGGCACTTCCGTGTTACGTCTACGAAAGCATATATATATATATATATATAAACATATATATATATATATATATATATGTTTATTTATGTGGGTCGCGGTAGTCCAGTGGGTATAGCGTTGGACTGCTGAGCAGAGGGTCCCGGGTTCGATTCCCGGGCAAGGCACTCTGGGCATATAGATACTGCCTTCTAGGAAGCCCAAGCCGATTGCCTCGAACGGTCCGTTCCGCGAAACACGCTTAATAAACGCATTATGAATTCCTCTTCGCGTTTGAAGATGCTTCAAACAATTCAAATTTTAGAAGATATCTTTGAAGAAATTTTCAGAAAAGTTTTCAATTCAGAAACCTTTTCTAAATTTTTCCTATGCCCTTTCTTGAAAATCAAATTTAGATATCGTTGATTTAGTTTGTACTTTGGTTCAGTTTTTCATATATTTAACTCGTCATATTTTTATTTTGGCCAAATAATGTCCTCCACGATGTTTGTCAACCTCTCTGCCTAACGATTGAAGCCCATTTTAACCTCGTAATGTTTTCCCGGTCCGGCGGAAAAATCGCCGCCTCGCAGCAAACGCCCAGAATTCGCCGCTCTGCCCGCGCAAGGCGGCCATGCATTGAAGCTCACGCCGCCCAAACATAATAATGGCAAAACTTCTGGAAAAAATACATATAAAAATGGCAGCGTGCTCTAGGACGTATATAAAACAATTAAAAGTATTGACAACCGTAATTGTTTTAGAAAAAGAAAAAAGGCATGAAAAGGCGAAACCCTAAATTTATTTTATCACGATGTCTGTGGAAGTGAGTGGGCGAACGTAGCCGTTTTATTTTTTAAAAACTTTATTATTTTTCAGCTCTCAGTCCCGCCCATGGGGACTAGAATAGGGTGAATGAGACCCCATATTAATGAATCGGGTGCCTCAACTTGCTGGGAAACCATATCCAGCACAAGGAAAAAAATCTGGACCCTCAAATCCGATGTGTGAATTACGCACACCGTCGGGCTTAGTACTGGGTGAGCTCTACCATCACCTACCAAACCGACCTTCGGGTTGATTTTAGTGTATGTATGGTCTTTTCTAAAAATTCTCCTTCTGGTTACGCGATTCACAGCCTCGCTTACTAGCAGCCGGTTGAGTTTGTGATTGAATTCCGTGAATTGCAAGGGCGTTCGTTGTTCAATACCAATTGGCATGAGGTGCCCTCCAACTAAGGCAGAAATCATACAAATAAATGACATGTTCAAAATGTTCTGTGCTGACTAATTTAAGTCTGAGGAGAAATATATTTGGATTGGCTTCTAACTGTTGCACCCCATTCCTAAGAGGGTATTTAATAAATATTATTTTCGTATTATTTGTGGAAAAGTAAAAGAAAGAAACTTGCCAGATATTGTGCGTTGAAAAATAGTGGACGCGATAGATTATTGCAAAATTCAGAAATATATTTCTGTCTATAGTAAATATGAGCAAGAATGGAGTGACTGTATTAGGGGGCCTCATCATGTCCGTGAAGTACGTGGACTATGAGGCGCTGGCCGACCAATCTATCAATTGTTTCCGTGGCGCATTGCAGATTAAGGATGACAGGTATGAGAAGGGACTAATCATAACAAATCGGGTGAAACGAGATTGTCAAGGTATAAAAATTTAAGAAGAGGATTACTTAAGAAAGAACTACGATAGGTGAGGAAATATTTACGAAAGGGTGGCCTCAAGAAGTGGGAAGGCCTTAAGCACAAGGTGGCATCCTATAAACACTAGTTTGGCGTGAGATTGCAGTTCTTACCAAAATATCAAGCGGTGAATAGAATACAAGTACGTGAAACTTTTCAGTAATTCGTATGTTTATAATTTTCTCACTTAGATTCTTTTGTTTCACGGTACATTTGCAAATGAATCAGCTTTAGTAAATGTAAGTAATCTTATATTTTTTATTCCCATACTGAGATTAAGATGGGTCAAAAGGCTTAAAGATTGGAGAAATCGACGCCAAAGACGGTTGGACTTTGAAACCCACCGCGGGAATACATTTATCTCGCGAAATACAAGGATTGTATAAAAAGTATCGGTAACAATTTTTTCCTGATGTGTGCGCGAAGTGCTGAATTCAGACCGTCAGCCAAGTGTGCGCATGATCGAAGATCGTATTGCCATCGATAAGATGACAGCGTACACCATCATCACTGAAAATTTGGTGATGCGAAAGATCTGCGCGGAACTCGTCCCGAAGTTTTTGACGGACGAACAAGAGTTAAGTCGAGTGTCTGCTTGGGAAGACCTTCTGCAACGACATCGCGATGATTCCCCAACCCTCTTACATCCCCGACTTGGTACCAACAGACTATTTCATATCCCTAGTAGTGAAGTTTTCCCTCAAAGAACACCACCGTGGGACCCTAAGTGCTGTCAAAGAAGCTTGCGCGCGTTCCCTCGAAAACCTTCCAGAATTTTTCTACTACGGAGCCTTCGAGTCGTGGAAAAACCGCTTAGAAAAGCGTGTCGACGCTTAAGGGATGCACCTTGAAGATTTTGAGATTTCATAGCAATATCTGAAACATACCTATTTTCCTAAACTTTCCCCGATACTTTTGATACAGCCCCTGTACATGTCGTGGCCGTAAGGAAGGATAAACGTGTATTCTTTCCCTACTGATTCAAATCAATTATTCGCCACTAAATTATGCGTGTAATACTTTGTATGTAATCTACAAGTGCTTCACTTATTCGTCAAAGTTGTAACTTCAGCTGAATCTTGGAGAGCAGGAATGGCCGACTACAAGTCGTTTTCGAGTGAGCCGCGAGGATTTGCCAGCCAACACCGGGCATGAAAACCAGGCCTGTGCGTTTTCGCTGCCATGAAAACCCTGCGCAAAATTGAGATATTCTCCTATCATATTTTACCAGTTCTCAGGTTCTGCTTGAAAAACTTTGAAAAATAATTTTTAGCATCTTTTTAACATTATTTCAGCTCGTTATTCCTTCCGCGTAAAAAAATGTATTCAATAACTTTCGACTTTGCACGCAACAGTCACCGTTTGTTTAAAACATTTTTATTTTCCCATGGAGCTAGTTATCCGCTCTAAACAATAATCGTCGCATAAAATATTATTGAAACGTTTTATCTTTGGATACGCCGGAGACTAAGCTTCCCGCGGTCGCGAATCCGGAGATCCCCCGTCGAAGCGGGGAAGACTTGGCCGTGGGAGGAAGTGGCATTAGAGCCGGAGCCGTCGATTTATGGCGCATGGCAGCGGTAATGAGCCTCGGGCTTATGAATGCAACGGGCTCCCTCCCCGGGACGCACATAAAAGTGCCATGCGATCCGGATATATATATATATATATATATCTCAATATGCTGCGAAGGGCCACGAGCTCGCAATATGCATTCCCCCGCGGCGACAAATGCTCTGTCGCCGCTCTCTTCGCTCTTACCCACCCGTCTAACCCCATCCCCCACCCCCGCACACGAGTTCTTGAACTCCCACCCTCCCCCGCCCCGGGACCCTCCCTACCAGGGCGGGGGTGTAGGAGAGCCTGAGCCGTGGTCCCCCAGTGGGCTTGACTTTGATTCACCGCGGAAGGGAGGAGGAGGAGGCATGCATGGCCCATCGGGATTCTCACCTCGAGCGAATCAGGCATCTTTCAGCCGACTATCGTCTCAGGAAAGAAAAGAGCGGCACGATGCTGGATACTTGAAACAAAGCGTTATTGGAGAAAGAGCACGCAACGACAAATCACCTGCACCTACTTGCGATCTTAATATGTATGAGATCTTATTATGTAAATAATTTGCATAAAACTTGCAATCTTTTTTTGGCAAAAATATCAGTAAATTGAATTTTGCACCATTTTTGAACTCATTAAAATAATATTAAGAGGGAATAAAATGAAAACGCGTAGAGAGTAACTGTTTAGCGAGGAGAAATTTTTCGTATCTCGTGAAATGCCATAATTCCAAGTTAACTGCCCTGCCGTGTTGACCTTTCGCTGGGCACAAGCCGAGCCATCGATGTCCTTGGCTCGATTGGCCTCTCCGTCGAAAATGCCCGAGGCGGTGGGTCGTGTGAAGCGCGCCCGTTCGCGGTTGCTTGATCGGTTGGTGGAGGGATCCCCGAGGGACCTCCGGAGCCCGAGCGGTGCCTCCTCGGGCGAAGGAAAGGAGCCGGATGTGAGATTGCTCGGGGGTATCCCACAGGTGTCGTCACGATCGAGGCCGATGGAGTGCGAGTCCATTCCATTCTCACGACTCGATTTGAAGCGGCATTTGACTCGCTCGTCTATTTGGGGACTAAACATCCGAAAATCAGAATTTGTGATGCATTTACTCAAACTGAAATAGATGCCCTGTGTTGTGCTAATTATGATTAATGACGGCGGCGTACTGGCGAAAGATCTTCTATGAATTATATCTCCTCGGGGGGGGGGGGGGTTGCGGTTCTTGGGGGTTTCCCAAGGGTTAGACAGGAAGATTCTTCAAGACCTACCGTCCTAACGAGCGAAACGAGTTCCATTACTCTGAGCACAGCTCACCTGATTCCGTGACTGTTGCCTAAAATGAAAATGGCTGTGGATAATGGCAGGTGTGGCTTCTTTTTTGCACCTCTGGCGCCGTCTCCAATTTTCAATGAGCACATCAATCAAGATCTTCTGGAGATTTTCATCCCGTCATTCCATCGAGGATCTGCGGATTTCTTCGGTTAATTTACCGACAAAACTACGATGTCAGCACAATTTGAAATGTTAATTTTCATTGTCCACGCTTTAAATTCGAATAATCGGGTTTATTCTGATTTATGTTGCATTAAAAAGTTCATGAAATGTTGTATAGTCATGCATTCGTCATTCAGAGGTAGCCTAATCTGAAGGAAAACCTTCTGGGCTACGTAAAGCTTCCATATTTTTGTTTGGTCAATCACAAGCGAGGAGTGAGCACGCCTCCTTCCACCCTGCTAGGTGGGAAGAGCCCCGCTGCGTTGCGAAATGTCGTACACCTCGAGTCAACGGAAGAGCGGACAGGAGTGACCGGCCAAGCCCCGACCTCGCCCACGGCCGTCACCCACTGCATCGTACCCTTGTGACCGGGAGGTGGATCGACATTAAAACTCTAATTGGTTTCACTGGTTTGTGTTAAACCTTTTCCTTAATATCAATGATAGTCATAAAAGAGATGCAATGATAAATGATCTGGTAATTATTTTTTACTAATTCAAAGGCAGTAGTAGTTCAGCCGAAAAAGAGATTTGAATGGACTCTAATATATACCATGCGTTTCCGAACATGATATATTGGATTAAATTCAACTATTCGTGACAACGTATTTGATTAATTACGATATAAAACCATTATATTTTCTTTAAGTTCGTTTCCCTTATCTATCATAACTAAGGTGTCAATCAATGTCTCTAAAACAAATGTTTATTCATAATTACCGCCAAATTTCGCGCCTACAAATTGAATACGAACTTCAATATACTAAAATGAGCGACTTTTGCGTCGTTTCAAATCGCTAAATTAGTAGACTCAAATAGTTTGCTTGCATAACATGATATCTATCACCTTATCTCCTATATCTCAACACACAGTTTAAATATTGAGTTTTACCGACAACAAAAAAAATCAGCGAAGTGAAGCGAGCATTTTTCCATGTCCCACGCTCATCGCATCTCCAGTGAACTGCTATCTGGGCACAGATTTCCATATTTTGACATGCATTCTTAGTTTTGCATTAAATGCCAAATCGTACCAATTTCATTTTGTTTTTCTACACATATTTTTTCATGAAATGTGTTCACAAAAGTGAATATGAGTGCAAAGTCACAAGCGTGGCGATGACATATAAAACTTGAAACTCCTAAAAAGGCACTTCAAATGATGTTTTTTTTATTATTTCGGTAGCACAACCACCCTTCTTCACGGAAAAAAGAAAACTCGCTTTCTAAACTCATTTTCTTCCTTCCGTTGGAAAAGGTGTTGTGCCACCGAAATAATAAAACAACCACAAAATTGTGAGAACAATTTCATGCCTACAAACATTTATATTTGTGGGTTGCGGTGGTCCAGGGGTAGTCCATGGGCCCTGCGGTCCTATGTGCTTTTTCGGGTATCAGATCTTCCTGGGAAACCATAACCGGGAAAGGAACTGGCGCCCCTACGTGTGAATTTCACACGCCGTCGTGCTTAGCATAAGGTGAACTCTACCATCACCTACCCAACCGATCTTCGGATTGATTACTGTGCTTATGGTTTACACACAAACACACACACACAGATATATAAATATATATATATATATATATATATATATATATACAGATATATATATATATATATATATATATATATATATATATAACACTTTTTGAAAGTCTCACGGACGTGAATAATAATGTATAACACTTAGCACTAGTGGACACAGACAAAAACACAGAAACACACAAAAAAGAGACTCACTATTTTTCGAATTTTCGGTGGTCGTTACCACCTTTATCAAGGAAGAGAGGGACAGAACTGTATGTATATATATATACATATATATATATACATACATACATATATATATATATATATATACATACATACATATATATATATATATATAATATTTGGACAGCACAATAGAACACAAAATAAAATAGATAACATGTAAAAGAACACTCACATTGTAGCTTTCGGCCTTCTGGCCTTCTGTGACGGTGAGGCCTCCTTCAGATCAGAAGAGTATATGTATATATATATATATATATATATATATATATATATATATATATATATATATATATATATATATATATATATATAAAGATAGATAGATAGATGGATAGATACTCAGTAACATTCCGCTTACATTTTGGATTAGAGTATACAAAAATTCTACTCATCATTTGAAATCATAAGGAATATTTATTTTTTGATGTTTTTGGCTTCGAATTCTTCTCGTTACTGAGGAGCGCTTTAGGGTGGGGATGGGCCTGATTAAAGGGAGGCAGTGCCACCGGAGCACCCCGCGGAGGTCGGATGTGCCATCCCCAACTGCGGTGCCGCGACCGCCGACTGGAACCCCAGGGCCCACGATCCATGACTCATGATTCCCGAGTGCATTAGCGCACGCCGTCCGTCATCCATTGGCCATCAGAGGAACGGTGGAAGGAACGAGAAAGACACGGGAGTCGTCTTTCGTCATGGCCGGAGGTGCATTATGCTGTCATTCCTGATAAAACGGCGCAAAATATCGCCGAAGGTGTGTGCCAAATTACGAAGAGGCTCATTTATCGCAGTTGTTGTGGTTGTCAACCTTGTTCCTGTCGTTGTTGAATGGAAGAGTTGTGAAAAATATACCATTTACATTGGGCGTAGATTTTATTAGAAAGAAGAATTCCATACGTTTTTAAACTCTACACAACAAGAAATAAAAGGGTATGTGATGAAAATTGCCATGATATCACTCAGTCTCCTCCCTAACCAAACATTAAACTGCCCTTCGCTCCTTTGTAAGCAACCGTTCGCCTGGTCCAGCCAGTCTTTCGCTGATGACTCCCAGCCGCTACTCTCTTCATTAAGAGCGAAAGTAGACCCAGACTCTAGCAGCAATTTCTGTGAACTAGATGGCGAAATGCATAGGTGCTTCTGTAGAATTACATGTAACACTGCATTCATCACATTTGATTGATTCACTAACAAGCTTCCGTTAGGTTTTTTCCGTTCCGGGTTACATTATTCGCCTTATGACAGTTTGAACAGAATTAAATGTCCTAACGCTCTTATTGTATCGATACCGCCGTGATCGCCTGATATTATTCTGTCCTCTTCCCGTATGTCTACACCCACGTCAAATGCCAGAGGGGTGCACGGCAGTTGATGTCAGAACGCCACCGCTTATCAAGTAAACTCCGGCGAATATAAAGCGTGATTATTAATGGTGATATCAGACTGGAATTAGACAAATGAGGCCGTGTTTTTAATGTGATGGGATTGTTAAATCAGGACGAGGCTCCATAATGGGAGTTTTCGTGGTCGTCAAGCAAGTTCCTGTTGCCACCGATGGATATTTGAATGTGTTCGCACCGGAGGGTGTTCCCCTCTCTCTCTCTCTTGGTGTGCCTTGTCCATCGCTCGGGCGGTCTCATTGGCCGACCGAGTGACTGGGGTCCCGAGGGCAGCTCCTCCACCTTCCCTCCCACCCGCTGCACCCACACCACACCTCACACAGCAATTTTGTTCGCATCTAGCCGATCTGTCCCTTGTACTCCAATCCCATAACCCAGCCAGCACTTTTTGCTACGAATTCCAAAAACAGGATGCATATTTGGGGATTTTATCCATCCTTGGCATTCATATAATAAGCATTTTTTCCTACCTTTTGCGTTTGTTTATAATGTGTGTCTCCTCAAAACAGAAATTTCTTAAGGTGAAACCTAAAGCCTTGACACTTAATAGGAATTATGTATATTGCATATTTTTATTGCAATAAATAGACTATAATTATTAAAATTCAATAATACTATAATATTAATACGTCGTCGGCTAATGTGCGATACAGGATTTTCACAGCGTAGAAACCCACCGAGTTCTTTCATCGAATTGGCTGGCGAGGAATACACAGTTTTAAATGGACTCCTCGGTGGCTAAATCTGTGAAAGCACTCGAAGGGAAATCAATGGATCCAGGTTCGAGTCACGATCAACGTGAATGTTATTTTTCACGCTGTGGAATTCCTTCACGTCCCCATTACATATATTTTTATCATAGTTTTCCACAATTATTCTATTTGTGGGTATATTACTTCATGGTGGATCCGTGCGAACTTTTCATTCTCGCATCCTAGAATAATGGCAATGTCTCCCAATGGCCAGGGCGGTCCGCGGTTGCGTGCGGACCGGGAGGCCGGGAGGGCGGGCGGAGGAACGGCGGACTCACGCCCTCTGGCGGATCGGTCTCCAGCTCGACTTCTCGACTAGTAATGAACCCTCATTCGCGGTCGAACCAAAGGGCTTCGAAAGAAATCACTCATTCATTCCCCCTGCCTGAATGGCTTCCATCCTGCCATCCTAATATCGGACGGCATGGTCTCTCTCTCATGCAGGGGGCGGCTTGCCCTTGGGGACGCGGCCTATGGAACGCATCGTCCTGACACAGTCGTCGGCTAGTATTGCCGAGATGTGTTAATTAATATTCATATAATTTAGATTGCTCTATGTTTTGAATCTCAATTCTTTAATCCCTGCCGATGGATGCATTATGTTGACTAGCGGCCGCTTCGTTTTATTGCCGTTCGCATAAATGAATACATTTATACGTATTTCCGCGATAAGTTACAGTACAGATATTTTTATTAGAATTACTTAATAGTTAGTAACTTGAGGTGGAGTATGGGGAGACACAAACAGATGACCACTACATTTCTTAGTCTCGCCCAAGACGAAAACCCGATCCCCTATTACAATAATCCCTTCATCGATCCAGTATAGTTAATAACTCTTCGCTCCGCCCATAAAGCCCATCTTTTTCCTTCCTTTTCCTCGTCCTCCTAATTTTCTCCCCTCTTTCAACGTCTTCCAAATTTCATCGCCAAGTCAAATGCTTTTCGTCCACCTTTCCTGCCTTCTTTGATACTCTCCCTACCAGAATCTCCCCCCCCCCCTCCCTAATGGCCACTGATAATACTTTGGATTTACATGACTTCTGGATTGCCCACCTACTTTGAGCCCCTTCTCATACCTCCCTTAACAAAACCCTCGCTTAATTATCGAAGCGAAGAGGTTATCAGAGCCCAATTTGTCTTTCTTCAGTGCCGAACACTGCCCATCCACCGCTCGCCCCTGTTTAGTCCACAGAGACATAAAGGCCGCGTACTTCCATCTTCTGTAATATATTCACTGCTTCTATCAATTTAATCTTCCGAACACCTTCTCCAAGACCACGAAACAAACCAATGAATCCTGATTATATTCCCTCGTGACCATATGCCAGGGACCTGATTGTTGCTATGGCATCGCACGTGCGTTCCTCTCCCCTACCTGAATCCTGAACATATATCGTATAGTGCGTCAGAAATTATGTGGAGAAAAAGGTTTTCTTAAATATTATAGAGAAATTTTTCCTTGTATTTCCTATTGCTGCAATGTAGATTTTCATAAATTACTTTAATTAATATTTTTATCTCCAATTTGCCCAAATGAAATCCGTCCAAAGGCAAGGGATTTTGGGAGGAGGAGGGGGGTGATACGGCACGGGGACACGACACCGGCCACCGCCAGAGAAGATAATGGCGGCAGGTGCGTGCCGCCCTCGGCGCCCGACACGAGAGGGCCGGCCGGTGGGCCAGGGGCCGCGGGGGTCGATGGGGTCGCGGGGATCGCGGGGCCACAGCCGGAGGGGGTGGGGTCCAACGATTTCTCTACGCTTGTGGGACCCTCCGCAGTTCGGTTTTTCACATATTCAAAGAAACAATTCATCCACTTCAACTGCCTGAAAAAGGTGTAATAGGTGCCCAGAATTTGGTCCTCCAATTAGACTCTCGTTCAAGAACTTGGTTATTAAAGCCGCGGAGATTCAAACAAACATTTATTTCTCCCGTCCGTGGACGTCGTGATCCAATATTTATGAAAACAAAGCCATATATTCCAGGAGGGGTGATACGGAATCCGTCTCGACACTTGCTTATTCCATTTGAGCCCAGTCGGGTTATCCGGCTTCATCGATGTCTCCGGGAGTGTCGTGCTCCTTCTCCGAGCCCAGCTATCAGCGCCCCCTAAACTCTTTCGATTCCCTCGTGAGCTATCTGTGCATGCTAATCATACGGAACGACTGTAATCCCGGTAATGGTCAGCCTGCTTTTCATGTGATTATTCACTCTAATTTCAGAGTAATTGGAGATAGGCCATTAGCCAAATCCAAGGGGCGAATCAAGAATCATCGAGGCCCACAGGCTTGTGAGTTACTCGGCCAGGGGTGCGGCGTTCACTGGGGTCGGCAGCCGAGCCCGCTCGGGCGCTGCGTGTCTCCAATTCATTGGCAACGGAGGGATGGGCGCCGTAGCACAGATATCGGGGCCAAGGGTGAGGTTGCGGGACAACTTGGAAAATATTGTGTCGGTGGACTACGGAGTAGGAATGTAAGTAAAATTAAAAACAAACAGATCTGAACAAAGGTGAGATGACATAAACATATGGATGCTGTTGGAGACGGAGTGAGGGCAAGTATTCCTCCGATGGGCAAGTGAAGGAAGGTGATTTTAGGACAACAAGAATGAATTTTTTGCGGCATCATACGGTGACTGCCGAGGATATCTTTTAGTTTCATCATTTGCGACCGGAATGAAAGTTAGTTCTCAGGGATTGCCGAAGTTCGAGGGCCGGCAGGTCGCTTGTCTGTGAGTGCCACTGTCATCCACGCTTCATGTGCGCTTGTGAGTGGAAGTCGGCTCGGCGAACGAAGCAACTTCCTTTCGATAGACTCCTTCCATTTAAACGAGATAGTTATTTGGCACTGTCCAGTTCCTTAAATAATCATTTGAAGCGGAAAAAATACTTTATCGGAGAAAAACGCGATTCTGGGAGTCGATGTATTACTTTCCGATGTCAGATCGTCACGCATGTCTCTTTTTTACTTATTCAAGGTTTTATATATCTCCGGCCTCGTACATTTATGTCATAGGAAACTACTGTTCGCAAAAACCGTATTTAGATTTTTTTCAAATCTAAGTTGGGTTTGGCGGTAGATATATTTGATGGTGAGGATTGGGTTGCAATATAGTGCATTTTATGGCCCATCTAAGGACGCATTTACCATTTAGCCATAAAATACCCACCAATTAGGGAAACGTCAGAAATCAAATTCCAAGTGGATACAAATATTTCAATATTCCTCGCGGAATTGCTCAGTCAAATAAGATCACGATTTATTTCAATTTTGCCCATAGACAATAGGAAAACAAACGATCCTAAGTATAAAATTTCACCAGCAAGATTCCAATTGCCAATGTGTCCAATCATCGCAATCGACAACCGCAGTTCTATGACACTGATACGTGGCGCAGTTGCCCAAGAGAAAAATTAATGCATACTTAATATACCCTTGTATGTTTCCCTACTCCTCATATGTATTGGGATTTGGGAAATCCGTGTAAAAATATTTCGCAGAAAGATGGAATTCTAGCCCATTTACCCAATATATAGTATATCAACACACACACACACACACACACACACACACACACACACACATATATATATATATATATATATATATATATATATATATATATATATATATATATATATATATATATATATATATATATATATATATATATATATATACATACATACATATATATATACACATATATTTATATATATATATTTATAGATATGCATTGAATCACATTCCACGGGCGTGGGACGTTTCCACGGCCAAAGGCGCTCGACTGGCTCTTCCGTGGCGAGCAGCCGGTTGGCGAGGAGGTGGCGGGGGCGATCGGGGGGTGGGTTTGGGAAGTGGAATCACTCACCCGTGGGAGAGGGAGTCCCCGTGATGCACGACCTCGGGGTGAGAGGCCTGAGGGCCGCACAGATTAGGTGGCCGCGGGCTCACCGTGTCGGGGGCCGACGAGCGGACAGACACCTCGCCTCGGACGGACACCTAGCGCTGGGCGCGTTCCTCGCAATCGCATCGCCCGTGGGAGATGATGATGCCTGCTTCCCTGCGCGACAATTACTCGTGTCGACGTACTCAACGAAATTCTTGAATGACTCCCTCCCAAGTCGTAGTAAAAAGTGACCTCACCAACAAGCACCGCTGGCGATTCTTTCACGGCAAACGTTTTGGGTGGGTGTTTGTTGCCGGCGAGGTGAGTCGAGGGATGGTGTGGGGTGGTGAGTGATGCGTGGGAAGTTCTGAGTTTCACCTCGAGAGGGCGCGATGGCTTGCCGACTGCTCTCCCGAAAAACGCCGAGCAAGGATCGGCTCCGTGTACATTAATGCAGTCGTGAATGACAGCCGTGGGCCGCTGCCTAGGGGCAACATGGAACACTCGGGAGTTCAAACAATGCTCATCGATGTTCTTACAATTGAAATTTGGGAAATAAATGCCCGCTAAATGCCTGCGACACGGGTATATGGGAATGACATCGACGGATCATTTCTCGTGGGGACAACATTTTGTCCAGAAAACTTAAACCAATGAACTTGCGGCACACGTGGTTTCCACTCTTTTAAGTGCACACTTCCAATAGACGGTGGCATGCGTCTAAACAAATGTGTCAACATTTTCACCTTAATGAACTCCCAAATCCAGGTATCAATATCCGCATGAGCGCATTCATAGCGAGCTCGGAGACTCTGCTAAAATATCGTACGGAATCGACGAAGCGGTGATATATCGGTCGCTGGCGAGATGGGCCCTCGAAGTGGGTACCCGAGGAACTCGGCGAGACGCGAGCGGCAGCAAGGCAGGGGGGGCCGCCGGACTGGGCCCCGGCAGGCGGGGCACCGAGAACGCGGCGAGCACTTGCCTCGGGCCCCGCGAGCCGTCGTCCGCCTCGGCTGGCCGTGGGGGGGGGCGGGGGGGGGGGGGGTAGGGTAAGGGCCGGCCGTGGAACACCTGGCGGGCCTCGGTGGCCCGTCCACGTTCCCGGGGGTCGCTGCGGCGCACCGAGTGTCGGGTTTACTCCGTGGCGCGCCCCACACTCATCGCGGCCCCCGTGGGAGGTGTCACGCGGGACGCGTGGGGGATGCCGGGTAAGTCGATTGTGGAGGAGAGGGGGGTGGTCCCACCTGCACTGAGTCCACCGGCGGCGGCCCGCCGTCCATGGGCCGCCAAATCTCTCCGCGCAGTGCGGTTCATCCGTGTCGTCCAGTCGGTCGGTGGGCCGCACAAGGGCCGCACTGTTGAGGAGGCTCGCGGGGGCTGGCGGGCCGGCCCCGGGGAAGGCGGGAAGCGGGCCGGCCCTGGGGGCTGTGAAGCGATGGAGCGGCGTGCGTGTCCGCCGTGGAGGAAGGCACGAGGGCGTATGAGACGGGGCACGGGCCTACAGGGGGGGGGAACCCGGTGGGACAGGGGAGCCTGGAGGGGAGGGGGCCCTGTCTTCCGGTGGCGGCGGGCCGGCGTTGAGGGCGGGCGGCGGGAGGGGCGGCGGCGCGCCCCCGGCGGGGGTGCCGGGGCCCGAACCCGGGACTCGGCGTGCCCTCAGGACTCGTCGAAGGCCATCTTTGCTCTCCTCGCCCTCCCCCACGTTATCCGAAAGGAGAAGACCCCTCATTCTGTCAGTGGCGGGACGCTGCATGCGGCCAGACAGCCGAGAGGAGGGACGCCGCCCCCGGAGGCATTTGCGTCGCAGGGTCGCTCCCCTCCGGTGTGGAGTTTACTGCAGCCCCTGGTCGTGTTGTGTAAATGCAGACATATTCATGCACCACAATGCGCGTAACGGTTACCACACATCTAGGAATTTCAAAATTTACGATCGAAAGTAGTTAACTTTAAAATAAGGAGGTTAGCATGGTGTGTATTAATCGATTGATCGAGAAATGGGATAGCGTATCGATTTATAATCGTATTAGTAAAGAAGAATAACGGTTACCAGGATTATCGATTGCTTGTTGTATTAATTGCTAATATTATAAATCGGTACTGGGAATATCTCCACTTATCCGTTCAGAACGAATATAGGACACTTTACCCACCTTAGCTCGAAGGTTAGCTGAGCCCTTACTTAACTGCGTCAAGAAAGGTTAATTTTTATTGTTTCCCGACCATGATTACCCGAAAATGGGTATTGTTTGTCGTCCAAGCTGCGTCACCCTACTCACCCCCACCCCGTGCACCCCTCACTCCGATCGCCATTAGGGCGAGCAACCCCTTACTATGCCCCCTGATGACAACACACGTCGCAGTGGTTCGCACACGCATTAAAAGAGTCGATCGTATAATACTATTCAAAGGATGATTACCGTTGTGATTTCAACGCTCGCAACCGCAACAAACGTTTGTGCGCGGCTACTAAGTAGGGCTACTACATGCGGCTACGAAATTACGTCTTACATTTCCATCCGCAGATGGCAGACGTCAGCCTCTTTGAAATAACAAATATCCCTTTGCTATATCACCGGTTCCCTCTCCCAAATGTGTAGGTAAGAAGTGCAAATAAACATTCGCGGTACATATTTCACACTTTTATTTAGATATAATGGTATTCCCTTTTATTTCATGATGCGCAAAATTCTGAATCGAAATGATTTTGACGTCTAAATTAATTTTTTGCACAGATATCATAATGAATAACATACATAACTGGACGAAAAATGGGTGCAATCCTTATACTCCAGAGGCAAATAAACAGTGGAAACTGTTGCTTTCTGTAGGAGATCCGACTCCGAAGAGGGCGAAGACGGTGAAATCGGCCGACGAGGTGATGTTCACGGTTTTTTGGAACGCATGCGGAATCATCTATTAGCGGCAAATACTTGAAAAAAGAAAATACTATTAAATGGAAATTATTATTGGTCGTTATTGCACCAGTTGAGTGAAGAATAAATCAAGTTACCGCTCTCTCAAAGGAAATTGTTCTCTTTTATCAAGACAATGCTCGGCTGCACAACTGCGTAGTTTTGACGGCGAAAATTACGTAATTAAAGTTCGAATTATTACATCATCCACCGAATTCATCAAATTGGGTCCCCAGTGGCCAAATTTAATTTCTAGACTTGAAAAAAAAAACTCGGTTGAAAACGATTCACTCCGAACGAGGAGGTTATCGCTGACACGGGCGCCGATTTTGGGGACCTCAGAAATCCTACTTTTAGAATGGCTTTAAAAGTTGGAGAAACGTCGGGGAAAGTGCATCGAGCTAGAAGAACATAATTTTGAAAAATAAATAAACGATTTTCTCAAATTATTTTTTTTTTCCTTTTTTCCATGAGGAAATAATTAGCGAACCACGCAGTTGCCCAAGGTTATACATATTAGACCGGAGCTCGGCTAGAGGTTTACATAAATTGAAAACTCAAAGACTGTCCGGTCGGTATGGTTCATCTAATAGTGCACCTAAAGCAAGTGCGAATGGTATCAAAAAATGGTTGAATATTTTCGTGTTCGTGAGTGGTATAATTAATTGGTTCACTGGAGAGAATACGTGTGAGAAAAGGGAAGGCCTTTGAATAACCCTGGAGTGTACGGTAACGTTGAAGTTCGTTTGAGTATACTCGAGCTGAAGATTGTTACTCTGCATTAGGTATTTGGTGCATATAATCATTTAATTGTTACTCGTGACAAAGAGGCAATTAATTCGTTCGTCCATGAAATGAAGACGAGGGTGCACGTAAATAGGAATCGAGAGTGATGAGAGGTGTGAGTGTTGAGCGGATCGCTAATTTTAGCGTCCCTTGTGCCAATCTACGGAGACGGAGGGAGAGCGATTAGGGGTAAAGGCTGGAGCGGGTGCCCAAAGCAGTGTGCACCGCCAAGGCATCGGCTAAGGAATGCGTGCATGGTTGAGTTCAGTTGGTTTCGGGTCGGGGCGATGGGGAGAGCAGTGGCGGGGAGGGCAGGAGGGACGGGCGGGGTGAAGGCGCGAGCGGGAACCACTTCCAAGGATCTGTTTGCAAGTGTTACCTAACTAAAGCGGAGTAAAGTCCCACCTTTCCTTGCGTTTTCCCAAAAAAACCCCGGGTGAAACCTAATCTATTTCAGGCTGACCCACACATTCTTTTGATGTGAATGCCCAAGGGCAGGTTTGGGTGTAAGCTTTAACCCTTAAGTAATTGACTTGTTCAGAGTTAGCCATCTTCAATCACTATGTCGCCAGAGGGCCGTCCGCAATCGGATGGTTCCTTTACGCATCGGAAATCGCTGCGTCGTCCCCAAATAATCAAAGGCTGGTTGTGACGTGAGAATTTGGGTCGCTATGGCATATCGAGGAGCTTCATCATATCATACTTCCCCGTGGACCTCCTCAAGTAAGATCCGCATTCAATGAGTATACCCAATCAACGACTACATATCATTTACCATTAGATTAGAAGTATGCAATTCAGTTGCTCGCTTTCCCTTTTAATGCGATAAAATATTAGTTTGTGTATCAATAAATTATAAGAGACCTTTCAAAGGCTTTCTGGTAAATTTAAAATGCAGCATCCACTCGTGTGCAAATCCCATTCCCCCAATTTCGGGATAATATCAATTAAAAGGCCCCTTGGCGTGCAGCATGTTGTCCATTTATTAAACCCATGTTATTTTGGCGACATTATGTCCGCTGACCGTCGAGAAAAAGATATTTAACAGTAGCAGTGCTGTGGTCTTACATAATGCAGGATATCGGTGTTATCGAGATCGGTCTGCAATTCCTGGAGTCCTCCCTTCCGCCACCTTTGTGGACGGGCTTCGTGAGTTTGTTCGTGCTAGCTTGCCGCCGCAAGATAATGAACCTCCAATTGTCGAGTGGAACACTGCTTTTAAAAAAGTTGGAATGTCTTTGGCAGCATCCTTCAGTATTCGAGTGAGGATTTCTTCAAGATCTCAAGCTTTGTTTGTTTTTATATAGTATATCGGAGCAGTTTTTCTATCCCTTCATGCCCCTATCCCATTTGGAACAATGAAACGTCGGTCACGAGTTCTTCAAGTGTGTGGGGGTACTTCGTTTTTTGCAGCAATATGTTTATCAACCTGCCCTGCAATTAAAGATGTCTTGAATTTTTTTTAAGGATATTGAACTTCTTAACGCGGTCTATAACAAAAATCTTTATTTTCTGCAATGAAAATAGATAAAGGTCGGCGTTTGCCTTGATTTTCTGACTTCAGACCAAAATGATTTTTAGTCGAATTCTCAAAGTATGCACATGATATCTTCCTTTTGAGGGTAATTAAGGCTGTCATCGACATCTCCGTGGTTTTTGGTCATTCCTCGATGGTACGGCATGGGGTGATTATAAACCAGAACTGCATTATCAAATTAAATCATTGCTCAAAGTTTAGTACCAATAAATATGTGATATGTTTCAATTAGTAAGGTGAGAAGACTGCGAAGCTTTGAGAATAGTCTTTTCAATACATTTTCTCCATATCCTATGATTTTCTATTTCCCTGACTCCTCTGTTCCCCATCGTGGCACCTAATTATCGCGTTAGTGATTGCATGGAATATTTATATCCCGCATCCAGTTACACATAATACTTTTAAAATACATTTGGCTCATGTATTTTGCGTCAGCTGTGTGTTTCCAATCCAAATGGCTGCAGTTCGCGTTTTAGCTTGTTTCCAAGCCCATTTTTATCTCTTAATTGAATACTTCTACACGTGATATTTTTTCTTGATTTTACTTTCGCGGACTCAGTTTTCATTCATCAAGATCATGCAAGTGAAATTTCTCGACGTGCGAGAGAAAGTTGATTATGCATTGATCGGCTTGGACATAGGGCATACGAGGGGGTAAATTGAGGAAAACATTTGGAAGGGCTTGGGGGAAATATGAAGCGAATGATCTGCTATTGAATGCTACAAAAGAATGAATGAAAGGAATGCAGCAAGTGTAAGAGCACGTGGTCACTAGAATTAATGATTTAATTCAAAGCATGTATTTGAACCAAGGACGATTCGAGTTCACGGGAAGAGATGAACGAAACTAATATGTACCTTAAAAGTTTTACACATCCAGATAAACAATTTCCTTACCACACTTCGGGGTCCGGTGTTGGCCCCGACCAAGGTAATAAAAATGTAATTTTTTAAATTTTAACTTATTTTTAAAAATTACATCCTATTTTCGGATTTGACCATCGTTTGCGTTACCCATAGCGACCCCCGAAGCGATTTTGATACTTAGCACTGTTGTTGTGCCCTATTGTTAACATAAATTTAGTATACTAGTATACTACTCTTGCTGTCCTTCGTATGGAAACTAAGGTTTCAATAGTGCAAATCGACGTTCCTCATGAAAAACTTAACTCTTCGCACAGCCATTAGGGTCAAATTCGCGAAATCTTTGGTGATGTGCAATCGGTGACGCAATCCAGATGTGATCAACACCGTTTGAAACGCATTTCCGGCGTATCAATCCTTTTTTTCTTAATCGACACTCCAACATCGCTCGGCCGTGTAGTCGAAACCGTAGTTGCCCCGTTCGGGGCAACATCTGCCTCCCCGCCCCACCCCCGCCGCTTCCCTCGTCCGCCTCCGCTCCTCCGAGAGCTGCGTGCTCCAACCGCGCGCTGCTGCTCCCCTTCGCCGGGCGAGAAGAGCTATCCCTCCCCCCCCCCGGTCGCCAGCCTCACGACAAAAGGAGAGGCTGGGGACGCCCGCCCGGTTCCATTCTCCACGCCCGTCCGACCATTCAAGTTCATATGCCAATGGAATCCGTGCGAGGAATGCCGAGAGCGTTTCCTCATGAGCGTCAAACTTATTGTCACGTCACAAATTAGTAATTACTTCTTTCGAAATTCGCAGTTGCGGTAAGTACGTGCGAATTTACTTAGCGCTGTATGGTTGCGGTACAATTACAGTAGCGCTGAGTTCGAACGCTCGCACGTAGAAACAAAACAATGAGATGTAATAACATCAAAGAAGGTCGCCCAACCTGTTGCAAGTGAGTCAAATCTTCGTGGCTTGGGTGCGTAAAAAGGCCTGGAGGTTGTTGCATAAAGGTTGCAAGTTTTTTCGGTATCTCCTCAGACCTGATGATGATGTAGTTACGTTGAAATCGGTCTAATTAAAATTTATTTTATTTTCTGGAAAATTGCCAATTTTTAATTAAACTAAGTTTAAGGTTAAGATTGGAGGTCACAAACTGTGGCAGGTGGAGCATTTGACCTAATTTGGAAGTGTATTGGATCAAAATGGCCAAAGTAGTGGGGATATAAGAAGAATAATGAAGTGAGGCAAAGAGGCTTTCACATGGAGGAGGAAATTGATGACGGAGACCTTTCGTAAGAATGCTAAAAAAAAACTCCGACAAAAATTGATATGGAGCTAGGTTTTGTGCGACGAGGAAACATGGTCCTTGAGGCAAGGTGATAGGCGTAGGATGGAAAAGGTATATTGAACAGAAAACAATGCCGGAGATAATGAAACACCTTCCCTCATTCCCCTGCCTTTCATGTCCAACCCGAGTCTCCTTCTTTCGTCCTCACCTGAGCCGTAGAACTCATTCAAAAGTCGCCATTAAGCCACAAATCCCGCCTGTTTACTCATTTATGTCGCAATTTTTTCAAAATGTGTCCACTCTACCCGGTAGAATCCCGTCTCAAACCCCAAAATGCTCACAAAAACATTCTCACATTGATTTCTTCTTGCGCTCCCATCAAGGCAATATTGTATAGAGTCCGTTCTCCTTTCTGTTCTAACGGATGTTTCCATTGGAAGCTGCGCCCTATCCTGCGAATCCTATCTATCGTGTTAAATTTTATTTTTTTTGTGGAAAATTGTCAATTTTTCAATAATCATGATATTTCATCATAGTTGCTATTCAACGTATATGTGGAGGAAATGATTAAAGAGACATGGGAAGAACTGGAGATAGGAATGAAAGTCGGCGGGGAATTCGTAACATTAGTTAGATTCGCTGATGACCAAGCTTTAGTTTGTCAGTCAGCCAAGAGATTGCAAGCATTGCTAAGTGAATTGGTAATCCAATGCGATAGACACGGGATGCGAATCAATATTAATAAAACAAAGGTTATGCGGTTTTCTAGAAAGACTAAGGCTAAGCTAAACATTAGAATAGGAGGGCAAAAACTAGAGCAGGTAGAACAGTTTTCGTATCTCGGTAGTGTTTTGGACCAACACGGTCAATGTAGTAGGGACGTAAGGAAAAGAATTGCGCTAGGCAAAGAGGCCTTCACAAGGAGGAGGGAGTTGATGACGGGGACGTTGAGTAAAGATATTAAGAAAAGACTCGTAAAAACTTTGATATGGAGCGTAGCTATGTACGGTGCGGAAACGTGGTCATTGAAGGAGGATAGACGTAGACTGGAGGCTTTTGAAATGTGGATGTGGAGAAGAATGGAGAAGGTGAAATGGACAGAGAAGAAAACAAATGAGGAAGTACTTGGTATGGTTGGCGAAGAGAGGGGTTTGTTGGGAGCAATCCTATGGAGGCAGGAAAAGTGGATGAAGGGGGTGTTGACCGGCAGTGGGATGTTGAAGACTATGATAGAGGGTAGGATGTTGGGCAAAAGAGGAAAGGGAAGGAACAGGATAGGGATGTTGGACGGGATGAAAGGAGGAAGAAAGTACTCAGAGATGAAGAGGGACCTGATATAGAGTAGGATGATGGATTTTGTATTTTGTTAGGAGTAATAAAATATTTGTTTGGTAGTTGTGTCCATCCAAAAACCTACCTTAACCGGTAGATTACCTTATAAATAAATTCCACCATATCACGCCTGAAAGGTCTCTTTTTATGTTGAACTTAGCCTTCCTCTTTCCCGAAAGCCTCATGACCTTCGTTTTATTTACATAAATTAAGGAAACACAAGTAATGAGATCATCGAGAAAGAGTACATTTGAGAAGTATTTTAGAGGGAAAGGGGCAGAAAGCTGTGGGGGGAACAGGAAATAAATTGCGTAAACGTCTCGAGAATTCATTCGCAAGAAGAAGAGAATTGATGACTGAGACGCTGAGTAGGGATGGTAAGAAAAGATTAGTAAACACATCACCACGGAGCGTAGTGCTTAATGGATGAGAGGCCTGATCTTTGGCTTCCGAGGAGTGAGTGTGGCGGAGGATGGAAGTCGGGCGGAAGGGAAGGCGAACGCTGAGGTTTTCTATAGGGTGGGTGAGGAGAGGAAGTTGCTGGGGAAAACGTGAAAAAAGCAGAAGGCAAGTCTTTCAGGATTGGATTTCAATGCCTCTTTCATGGGGCGGAGAAGGTGTTGAGGGGTGAACTGGGACGTTGAAGGCCGGAATGGAGGAGAGAACATTTGGCAAGTGGAGTAGAGGAAGGACGGAAGGAATATGCGAGGCCTTCTCGACGCCACGAAGGAAGATCAGAACTTAACCGTAGCACTGAATGGAGGAAGTAATGCAGGAGAAAAAAAGGGGACGTTCTCGCGATACGAAAAGAATAATAGTCGCTATGCAGCATCCATATCCTTACTTTATTAAGTGAAATATATTTAATGAATGAATGACGATTGACTGTTAAATCATAGAACCGAACATACGCCTTGCTAGTGCATTTAAATCATGAAAATCAATCAATAAATTTAATTTATTTTTTTTTCTAATATTCATATTTTATGATATAGAATATGGTGTGAGGAATGTCGAAAACTTGTCCTTGGTTTCCCTTGTTGTTCTTTCACTACCTGCGTCGAATAAAGGACTAGTTTACAGAAATTACTATCGCAGTCAAAGTTGCGTTCGTGTCCTCCCATCGGTGGAGATTGATCGAGAGGATGCGCAGCGTGGGAGGGAAGTCGTCCAAGGGGCGGCGACCGAGCCCCGTGGCCGCAAAGGAGACCCCCCCTCCCTCCCGTCCTCCCCCTCCCCCCGAGGGCCCCCCGTTTGAGCCCCGAGGCGGCAGAGTCGGCCAATTCGAAAAGAGGCAGATTTCAACTCGGGAGTGGCCGGTGTAGAATTGGCTTCGTCTTTGTGTCCGGGCGTTGACAAAGCTGCGGGCAGCGTTTAGAGGAACGACCCGAAAAAAAACCTCAGGTTACTGTCAAGAGCAGGCGGTCTCCGTCCGCCTCTGACCACATTGACTCGTGACGAGGGAATTCTATTTTTCAAAACGCCCTGCCTCCCCCACGACTCGGGTAAAACGTGGATGATGAAAATGTTATTGTGGCAGAGAGGGAGTGGCCCCTCGTCGCCTCCCGTCGCCCGCCGCCTTACGAGATGGGGAGATGAGGGCACGATGCCCCCTGGCGGTGGAGGACCTCGTGCCGACTGTCTGCCCCGCGGGCCACTCCCCAGGCGAATTCGCCGAGGCGGGCAGGGCAGCTCCTTCTCCGCCCGCCGGAACCACTGCGGGTCCCGGCGAGACACCTTCACTGGCGGGAGTAGGGGCGGCAGGGGAAGGGGTTCCGGGAGGTAGCGAGACCGTGGCTGAGATTTGTTTATTAGGGGCCATGCATTCCCTCGGACGACCTTGCCGGAAGTGATGTGCGCTGAGGGAGGAACACAATTGAACCACGCCCCGACAGACTTCAAAGAAATTGATTAGGAATGGGAAGATCATCTATGAGACGCACTGGAAACAGACTGCTAAGAGGAAGGGCGGAACGTCGCCATCATCCCTCGTAGTTATTTATTTTATTTTGTGCGTGCATCTGCTTTCACGTATCCCTTCTTTGCCGTTATCGCGCATGGACAATGGCGACTCTGGATGGAAGACGTAGGGAAGGGGCATTGGTGGCCGGCCCTCGGAGGATGTTCCGCACACCTCCTCCACCGGGGGGGAGAGGACTGCTGCCTTCGGCGCACTCTCACTCAATGACGTTATCACGGTAAAAATCTTACGTACTCACGTATTCAATAAAGAGACAACAATGGGCTTGGAAATAAGTTAGAACGCGACCTGCAGCCATTCTGATTTGAAACACAGAGTTGACGCAAAATATATTTTTGGAATGTTTTCAAGTACTATGGGTGTGGGATAAAAACATTCCATCCAGGCACAAACGCGATAATTAGGTACCAAGATGGAGAACAGAGGAGTCATAATAAAGAGAAAACCATAGGATGTCGAGAAAAGGCATAGAAAAGACAGTGCTCAAAGCCTCAGAGCCGACCTACCTTAATTAATTGAAATATTGCACACGTTCATCGATGCTAGGCATTGAGCATTGAGCAGATCCGTGCGCGGGGCGCCTCCGACCTCCCTCCCGCCCCACCAGTCCCCCCACGCGAGCACCGCCCCCCGAGGCGTCCGCCCCCCTCGCCCTCGGAGGCCTCGTACGGGGCGGAAGCCGCCGAACCCTGTCCCCCACTCTCCCCTCCCCCAACCGCGACAGACATTCCTAACACGTCCCTGTGACGCCCTCTTCTCTGCTCCGACCGCTAAACTCTCCTCCGACTATAAATGAAACGAAGTCGTTGAAACCCCGATCTCATCTCGTATCAGCTACGGAAGGCCACCTGTTCGCACACAAATCTCACATGAGAGACTGTTCGATAAGCAATAGAATATTGGTACTAAGAGACTTTTTTGGACGATTATGCAGGTGTTACATCTACAAATACGCATTAGGCCGCAAACTACAGTAAAGGCGCGAGGCGGGGGATGAAGGAGTACTATCTATATTAGTTCCATGTACGCATTTGAATATATGTCGGTGAATATGTGCGAATACTCGCGTGCATAATTGCCTAACAAATGCATCACGTTATATTTTGTGCGTTTGACTAAGTCGTCAAAAGGTAGAATTTAGGGAAAAATATTCAGGGCACTTGAGTTCGATTTGTTCACGATTCCGGGCCGGGTCCTTAATTATTGCCTGTGATCGTGCCCATCTCTCCAAACTCTTCATATTATGAGTTAGGTGGTAGAGGAAACTCAAGATTCTCAATTTCGCCCCTAAATAATGACGAATATCTTTCAATCCTTTCCTCGTTGAACGAATTCGCCAATATAATTTGCTGACTCGATGGCACATGAAACCTCGGGGGTCCTGTGCATTTTAAAAGTCTTTAAACTCTTTAAAATTCGAACCTATATTTTAATCAAGAGGTGCCCAACCGAATTATTCCAATATATCCGTCACGTCTACACTCGAAGCAATAAGCAATAAAGAAAAACTCGTGATCCAAGACCACACGCCTTGGGATGTTGAATGGGGCGGAAGGTGGGTGACGTGACGCAATCGAAGAGGGGGTAGGAATACGATGGAAGCAGGGGGCAGGGGGGAAGAGGGGGCAGGCGGGAAGATGAAAAAGGGCGAGAAGAAATATGCGGAAACGTAGAGGGGCTTATTTCAGTGCTGGATGCTGGTTTGAGTTTCATTAGGCGAGGCAAAGGAATCGTCGCTGTACTCTTTGATGGATCGAGTCCATCCAAAACCTACATTAAATGATAAAATACCATTTACGATATTCAACGACTCTCGTATATTGATGAGACAATATATATATATATATATATATATATATATATATATATATATAACACATTTTGACAGTCTCACGGACGTCAATAATAATGTATAACACTTAGCACTAGTGGACACAGACAAAAACACAGAAACACACAAAAAAGAGAATCACTATTTTTGTGTGTTTCTGTGTTTTTGTCTGTGTCCACTAGTGCTAAGTGTTATATATATATATATATATATATATATATATATATATATATATATATATATATATATATATATATATATATATATATATATGGGATGAGAATCAATATTAATAAAACAAAGGTTATGCGATTTTCTAGAAAGAAAAAGGCCAAGCTTAACATTAAAATAGGAGGGCAAAAACTAGAGCAGGTAGAACAATTTACGTATCTCGGTAGTGTTTTGGACCAACACGGTCAAAGTAGTAGGGAAGTAAGGAGAAGAATTGCGCTAGGCAAAGAGGCTTTCACAAGGAGGAGGGAGTTGGTGACAGGGACTTTGAGTAAGGATATTAAGAAAAGACTCATAAAAACTTTGATATGGAGCGTAGCTATGTATGGTGCGGAAACGTGGTCATTGAAGAAGGAGGATAGACGTAGACTGGAGGCTTTTGAAATGTGGATGTGGAGAAGAATGGAGAAGGTGAAATGGACAGAGAAGAAAACAAATGAGGAAGTACTTGGTATGGTTGGCGAAGAGAGGGGTTTTTTGGGAGCAATCCTATGGAGGCAGGAAAAGTGGATGAAGGGGGTGTTGACCGGCAGTGGGATGTTGAAGACTATGATAGAGGGTAGGATGTTGGGCAAAAGAGGAAAGGGAAGGAACAGGATAGGGATGTTGGACGGGATGAAGGGAGGAAGAAAGTACTCAGAGATGAAGAGGGACCTGATATAGAGTAGGATGATGGATTTTGTGTTTTGTTAGGAGTAATAAAATATTTGTTTGGTAGTTGTGTCCATCCAAAAACCTACCTTAACCGGTAGATTACCTTAAAAAAAAAATATATATATATATATATATATATATATATATATATATATATATATATATATATATATATATATATATATATATATATTTATATATATATATATTTATATATATATATATATATATATTTATATATATATATTTATATATATATATATATATATATATATATATCTCAGAGGGTCCCGGGCTCGATTCTCGGGAAAGTCTCTGGGCACCTGCAGCTCCACCCAAGTGTTGTGCTCTGTGATTTTTCAGGTACCAGATCTTCCTGGAAAACCATAACCGGCACAGGGAAAGGAACTGGCCCCCCTACCCTGATGTGTGAATTTCTCACGCCACGTCGGGCTTAGTACTGGGTGAACTCTACTATCACCTACCAAACTGACCTTCGGGTTGATTACTGTTTATGGTTTTTTATGTATATATATATATATATATATATATATATATATATATATATATATATATATATATGTAACACAAAGAAAGGGAGGGAATGAGGGGGCAAGGGAAGCAGGGGATGGCGAACTATCGGGAACATTGAGCTGGAAATATTTGAGGGCTTTAAGCACCCATATGTGAGCCATCTCGCTTGTTCCCACCTCTACGGATTCGGGAAGACTTTCGATTACCGAAACAGAGAAAGAATTGTCAAATGATGGCGCTGAATAGAGGTATGAGTGGGTATGATATAAAATGAAAAGGTATTCATTCTTTTGGCTTTAATTTGGCTGCAATAAAAAGGCCTCTATTTTCAATTTTAATTGTGTTGCGGTGGCTTTTTATGCGGAGAGAATGAATGAGTCCGCCCGCGCAAAAGGCAGGAGACAAGCGACGGGAGATAACCCTTTGTTGACGTGCACGTGGCGAACGAGTGGATTTTGGCCTGGGATTGGAAGTCAAGCAAGTCCGACAAGCGTTCCAATGTGACGGAGGGACAAAGTGGAACGGAAATGAATATGACTTATTGTTTAGTATACAGAGTGCGTTCCAAAAGTAATGCAATTAAATTCCCCGCGCCGCTTCTATTGGTCGGGGTGATATCAAGCTACTTAGTGTAGGTGTGGGGGACGCTAAATTTTGCCACAAAACTAATCTCAGAACGTTGCGCGAATGCTAATTTTTGTGCTAAACTGAAAAAATCTCTTGAAGAGACTAACAAAATGATTCGTGAGGCTTACGGGGACTCTGCTCTGTCCCACTCACAAGTGTCGAGGTGGTTAAAGGCCTTTAAGGAGGGCCGGGAAGAGGTTCACGACGAGCAACTCTCTGGGCGGCCGTCAACCAGCAAAACTGACAACTATGTGGCTCGTATTCGACAATTATTGCACTCTGACCGTCGATTTGAGTACCAAGACGGTTGCCAATTAACTGGACTTATCATCTACTGCTGTGCTTTGCATTCTTGCTGAAGATTTAGCGATGAGGATAGTGTAATGCGGTAGTTACTGAATATTTTGCAAACAAAGGAGGACTATTTTAAAGGGATAGGATACTTATCCGCGACCGGTATATTCCTTTGACTGCTCAGGTTCGAGAGGCGGATCGAGAATCAGAAAGGGCAGCGCTCGAACAGGAGGTAAGGCTGGTGTTGTCCATAATCACCCGCTTTTTAAACGTAAGAATAAATGCGGAGGGGATGGTTAAAGATGCATGGGAAGAAGTGGAGGTAAGAATGAAATTTGGTGGAGAATTGATGAAATCAGTTAGATTTGCGGATGCTCAAGGTTTAGTTTGCTAGTCAATCGAGGGGTTGAAAGCACTGCTGAGAACATCGAGGAATTAGTGCGATAGGAATGTGATGAGAATAAGTGCGAACGAAAGAAAGGTTATCCTATTTTCGAGGAGGAGAAAAACATTATAAAATATTACAATAGGAGTCCATAAACTGGAGCATGTGGTGGAGTTTACGTATCACAGAGGTGTTTTGGATGAAGATGATCAAAGTAGCAGGGGCATAAAGAGAAGAATCGCGTTCAGGAAAAGAAGCTTTCACAGTGAGGGAGGGAGTTGATGGTAGGGACGTTGAGTAAGGATGTTGAGAAACGGCTCGTCAACACTTTGATACAAAGCGTGGTTTTGCATGGCTGGAAAATATTTTCATTGAGGCAAGATGATAGGCTTAGTTCCGTAGATTTTGAAATGTGTGTGTGGTGAAATTTTAATCCTCTGCCAAACACCAAGCACATTGACTCATTTCATTCGAGCCAAATTTAAACTTCAGCGCTCCTTCCGTCTCTACTCACCTCCCTTATTCTCCCCATCTCACTTTATTTCCCCGTGCACCTCCAGCATTGTGATTTATCAATGGACTCGTCGAATTTTTCCCTCCCACGTTGGACAATGCACCACTCCGCTCGATATCCACAGAAATACCCACCGCGCCTCATCCTACGTTTTTCCAGCATCAGCCTGTCTGGCAGTTCACAAACACGCTTCCCTCTACAATATTTCCTTCAATGACTGCTTTTAACGCCTCAATTACCAACCTCCCTTCCCCCCCGGCCCCTCCCCCATAAGACCTATTGAAGTTCAAAACCCTCGAGGCGTCGTGCACTTGCCTACGGGGAGCGAGCTCTTACCCGGTCTCGAAGCTTACCCAGTCGGGGATACTCTACCCTTTTCTTGCCATCGCCTCTCCCTCCTAATATATGCCCTTCTCCCTCCCCCCTCTCCTTGCCCTGTGAGCTTCCTTCCGTTGGCAAAGGTGGTTTGGCCACCGAAATGGCAAAGTTCCTCATTTCCTTTTCTTGTGTTTTTACGCCATCTGCACGCCTTTGCCAAAAATATATCCTATATTATGAATAATTCTTTGTATATTGATATAATACAAATATACATTTATTAGTTTATTTAAAGAGTCGGGAAAAGCATTTAGCGAAAAATGTCGTGAAACTCAAGAACGGTGGATATGTCGAAGCCAGTAGGCCGCCCCTTTGATTGATTTGCGTGTGTGTGCTGGTCTAATCTGGATGATTGGCTGAAGGGGAAAAGGAGAAATTGGTGGTTAGGAGAAGAGACCGGGTTGGAGTGGCAAAAGAAGGTGCCGGGGCTATAACGCGGGTGGCACGGTGCGTCCGAAAACTATCCGACCCACGTTCATATCTCCGCATTGGTGCTAATCTTCGTCATCCGGGCCGTGGCAGCCATCGAAGTAGTCCCCATTTGATTGAACCACACGCTCCCAGCGGTGCTTCCTCATCTTAAAACAGTCCTCAAACGCAGATTTTGGAATGGCCTTCAGCTCGCTCATCTCATTACTCTATGTCGTCGAACCGCTTTCCTTTGAGCGCCATTTTCAATTTTGGGGATATCCAAAAGTCGCAGGGAGCTATGTTGGAGGCTGGCGAAGCTGCACAATCTTTTGTTTCGCCGGAAATTTCTGCACAAGGTGCGATGAATGCGCTGGCACGTTATCGCGGTGAAGAAGCCAGTCACCGCTTGACCAGAGACGAGTTTTCGTTTTCTTCTCACGGCATCCCGTAATCTTTTCAGAACTTCAACGTAATACTCTTTTTTGATCGTCTGACCTCTTGAAGCAAATTCGTAGTGCACAACACCCTCACAATCTAAAAAAAGATATTTAAAAAACGAAGGTCGGAAACAATAGGTGTAATAATCTGATTAAGGATTAATATCAATGCTGGGGAAATGGAGACAATGTATTTTCACGACAATCCTTACGTCCATGTTGATGCAAAATCTGTATTCGTCAATTTGCTAATAATTCCGTTCGTATTTTTTTTAGCTGTACACTCGACGAAGTGGGAGGGTAGACATGGAGGATGGAAATGGAAACAAATTTATCAAATAAAATATTTTGTGGTCAAGGTCATGTTTTGGAATCGATTCGCAGGGGACTGCGAGGTAGTTGATCTATGGATTCACAAGGTTAACACCAGAGGGACACTGGTTGTATTGCAGGAAGTACACGACGTTTTTTGAATGACAGTTGCCGCACGTTGAAATAGAAAGTGGCCTAGGGCCGTTGGATCGAATCAATTAAGCGTCCGAAGTGATCGACGGGAGCGGCTGATTGGGGACGCTCGTGGCCGAAGAGAGGGATGACACCGTGGAACTTCGGGAGCGGTCGTTGCGTGCGAATGATGGTGAGGAGCTGTGAAGGTTAGGGGATTACCTGCTGGAAGGAGTGAGGCATTTGGAAAGCAAGCTTTTGCAAAAGGGGAATCTATCATTGCTGATCAATAAGGAAAAGGCCTTCGAGTCAGGTTGTCGCTTATGCATTTTGGGTAAGAGTGCTTGGCAGGATTTCGATGGCGTTTCGTTTCCGGATTTCATTTCCGCATTCCCATATCCTTGCATAGTCACATCGCTTCTTTAACTCTGTTTGTTTTCCGCCTAAGTTTATTATTGAACTTTTTGCACTTCCTTCTACCTAACTGTTGTTTTATATTCATCCATACCCTTGTCTCATCTATATATGTAATCATCTTGTCTGCAATCCATGCTTTTTTGTCAATTTCCCACTTACTTTTCCTATAACTTCATTTCCGTCTTTCGTCTTCGCCTCTTTTCAAACGTTTCTATTTTTCCTCTATTGAGGCGAGATCCATGTCTTCATCCGTAATTTTCTCTAACCAGCGGATACTCCTTCCGTATCGTTCCGGTAATGTGTCTAAATTCCATTTCTCCTCCCTTATTCCCCGCCTTATCCTATTGAATCTGAAGTCACAACTTATTAGCACTCCATCATGAGCTGAATCCGCATCATCTCATTGAAACTGGACGAATAAATCACGTTGTTCCTAAATCTTTGCCTGGACACAAACCCTATTGTATCTTTAGTCTAATCGGTATCTTTCTGAATCCTCGAGCAATTTGCATGTGCACCTACGTCTAATGTGCTGTTTGAACCAAGTCTTCATTTGATTAACCCCCATCACCTGCAGAAGTCTATTGTTTTCTCCCCGCGCTCATCCCTTGCTCTGGAACCGTAGTCCCCCACCAATCTACCGCATATTCCATAACGTGCCACGACGTTCCAGTCCCCCAGCAATATCAATTGTTTCCCTCCAGGAACAATCGCAATTATTTCCATTAAATGTTCGAAAATACCTGGAAAAGCTGAAAACCTATCTTCTGAGCCCGTTACATTGACGTGGCTCTCATTGGCCCCACATGCATGAAAAATATATCCAATTTTATTGCAAATCTAAATTCGTCCGTCGTATATTCAATCGTTAAAATCTTTCATTTCGGACTTCTCAGCAGCGCTCTGGGACAAAGACTCCCTCATCCTAGATGATACATTTACCAAATCTGTCCACATAATTCCAGCCCACCATGAGCGATATATCGTATTTCATATCCGTGGTCGTCACCCATCCCACTCTATGCGCTCCATGCAATTTTTCTTCGCCGTTCGCGTCTACCACATACGAAATTACCCTTAAGTTAATTGTAAAGCATTAGCAGTGACACATTACTTCGAAAAACATATTGTTACCCTCCACTGCTAGATAAAGTCACCGGAGAAGGGTTGTCGATTAATGAAATCAACATACAACCTAGAGCAATGGTTTTAGCAAAGATTTAATGCGTAAATTAATCGAATTTTCCCTGAAAATGCCTGTTACAGACGTAATATTGGTGCAGCTTAATTTTTAAGAGACCAACAGAGGTTTTTTTCAAATAAATAGACAATAGAGTGAATATTTAGACGTTTTTTTCTTCATTTTGTGCCATATTCGAGTCGTATTGAATGGGTATATTCATGATGATGGTTTCATTGAATATATTAGTTAAAATAAGGTTCTCCGGGATATTGACTAGTGCTGCTTCATCCGAGTGTTTTGCTCTCTCTCTCACTCACTTTCAGTAGAGTTCGCATTCCTCATTTCCGAGGATGCTCTCGGGAGGGTAAATGAAATACTAAGTGCGGCATGTAATTAGTTGGTGCTTGACTGCGATTTCATGGTGCACGAGTACTCATTCCGCTGCTATGCTGCCTCTTTTGGTGTATTCCAGTCTTTCAAGAATGTTGCATCTGGATGCTTTTGCATTCAATAGTTCACCCAAATCGATAGAATTTTCTGCATCTGTGGACATATTTTCTTTAATGACATGCTTTAGCGACGCATTTTGGCTATCACTCGATCTTTTAATGCAATTACAGTACCTTCTGTCTACGATAAGAGTGATTTCCTTAGGTTATGAGTCTCGTGAAAGATTTTGTGTTGTCATTTTCGGGTTTTGTATAATTTGGTAGTGAGTACCAAATTCTGACTAGATTTTTTTTAATATTACTCTGTGACGTCTATTGCTTCATCAAACTTGCCAAGTTTGCCTCTCCAGTATTCAGCGGCTTCGCCCATTGTGACTTTAGCGATTTAGCAACGCTAACGTTGATTTCAGAATACTATAAGTGTATGTCTGTGCTTATATTTTCTTTCGAGTCACTCTTTGATGCTCATGTGATTTTTATACTGATGTTTTAAACCTATAAACATCCAGTTTTTGTCAAAACCTAGGTATATCTTTCTTTCGCCATAGTCCAAAAACAGCACTTTTGACCTTTACAATAGATTGTTAACAATGATAGCAATGGATAGAATGACAAACACCCAACCCCGAAGTCGAGGAAAACCCACCAAGGCGGGAATCGAACCCGCAACCCCGGGATTGGCAGACGTGGACGTAACCCCGCCGCCATCGCCGATCTATAGGTTTATCCCGTTTCCTATGTTCTTGGCTAAATTATCGCCTAGTGTTTTAGTAGCTATCTGTGATTAAATTTTACCTTTGACTATGCGCAGCAATTTGAATTTGTTTACACGAAATTCCATTTTTGGTGCGTTTAGTGATTTCATCCTTGATTTTTTAAAAGTACCCGGAACTGTGTTCATATACTTAGAATATTTTTATATCAATCATGTAAAGCACACGCCTTATACTGCGTTTAAATGTACGAATTATGAATTTTAATCTTAAAGCCCTAATTTGTGCCATTGAATCTATTTGACAGTGGGTCGAGAAACGAAGAGAACCGCAGGTCACTCAGGAGTTCACAGTGGAATGCACACTAATCCGTCGACTCTCATTTACTCGTCTTCCATATGTGCTTGGTTCACATTCAAATGTGTTACTGCCTTTCGGTTTTGCAAAACTTTTCACAGGAAATGTATTCCTCCACCAATATGTTAGATATAAAGAGCATGACACAAACGCCATGCAAATAATGAAACAACTCATTCTTTTGCTCAGCATATATTCCTCCTCTCTTAATTACATTCAAAATGCGGATTCTTTTCCCCCATCCAACTCGCTTTCCCAGCGCCCCCCCCCCCATGTCTTCAACACCCCGTTGCCTCTATCTCCCGCATTCGCTTGCCCTGCCTTCGTCTAATTCCTACCGACACCCATCTCTCTTTTTTCAGTATGCCTCAAAGATTCTTTTGAAGTTCCTTTACGTCCATTTCCTTTTCTCCATTCTTTTCCATGTTCAAAACCTCTAAGCCAAGCTTTTTCCAATGCCTCATTTTGCAAGTTTTCGGGACATACGAACAAAACTGTGCTCGGAGCGTAATTTTGTACGTATGGCTCGGAAAAATGCTAGGTTTTATATATAAATACATGATATGTATATGTACATGATATGTACATATATGTATATATATATATGTATATATATATATATATATATATGTATATATATATATGTATATATATACACACACACATACATATCATCCAGCTATTTTTTTCATTTACATTTAATAAAAAAAGCTGTTTCTCCTGAGGAGACCGACTTGTAAAAATTTTCCCTTCCGTCGCGATCGAGTAGTAGTAGTATGTTAGTGGAGGCGTCCGATAGCTGAGGTCATTTGCGCCATTTTGGATGGACAGGCAAGGATGAAGAGTAAGCTCATGCCAGCGCAGGGAAAGAAACCCGGCGTTGGCATAAGCTTACTCTTAAAGAAAGGCGTCAAGGGTTCCGCAGCTTAACGTCCCATCCGACGGACGGCATACTCACTAGATGATCCCTACTTGAGATGCTTTGTGGAGGGCACTTTAAGAGGGAAGATACCACTGAAAAATATTCAACGCAAGCCGGGATTCGAACCCGGGCCCACCTGGTGCGAAGCCGGCACGATAGCTACCGCACCATTAGGATCCCTTCTCAAACGAGCCAAGCGAGCAATAGTTATATTTATATATATTTACATATACATATATATATATATATATATATATATTTATATATATATATATATATATATATATTTGTTTATTTATTAGTAGGTAATCTACCAGTAAAGGAAGGTTTTTGGATGGACACAGCTACTAATTAAATAGTTTGTGACTCCTAGCAAAACACAACATCCTACTCTATATCAGGTCTCTCTTCACCTCTGAATAATTTCTTCCTCCCTTAATCCCGTCCAACATCCCTATCCTGTTCCTTACCTTACCTCGTTTGCCCAACATTCTCCCCTCTATCACATTCTTCAACATCCCACTGCCGGTCAACACCCCCTTCAGCCACTTTTCCTGCCTCCATAGGATTTCTCTCTACAAGCCCCTCTCCTCGCCCACCATATCAAGTACTTCCTCATTTGATATATATATATATATATATATATATATATATATATATATATAATAAACACGAGTACACTCCTGGATATGCATATGTAATTATTATGAATTACTATGTCGGGTCTGGCAATGTTCAAAAAATGAACTGCCGCTGGATACGGCGAGCGGAGTGGCGGGTTGTGTGCAGTCGGTGCTGCAGCGGATCAGGGCGGGAGGGAGTGGGGAGGGGTGCGGGAAGGCATTCGCAATCCCTGGATGGCTCGGAGGTACTCGGGCAGGAGCGCCGGGCGGAGCCGACTCGCCGTGCCGTGGAGATGAAGAAATGCCTCCGCCGACCCTCGCGGTCACTGGGTGCCCATGACAACCCCCGCCCCCCCCCCCCCGTCGATCCCGTGCCACACCCGGATGATTTTGGGGTGAGGGCGGGGGAGGAGGTTTGAGTGGAGGGGGGGAGTCGGAAGGGGTGCGCGGTCCCCGTAATTTCCGACGCGACATCATCTTCGGCTGCTGGCAGATGACGACCCCCCGCTGAGAGCCCTTCCTTTCGTCGCCTCCCCCCCTCCCGGCCCTCGGGTTGAGCGGCACCCTGGAATCCAAGCAAGGGGTGTCCCTCTCGAGTCCCCGACAGCAGATTGCTGTTAAGATAACCCCTCTCCGTCCGGCGGTTGTCTCGGGGGAAATCCTTAATGGGCTCCATTGTGGAGGCGCGCCGATTTTTACGGATGTTAACTTTTATGAAGCTCACGGGGGTGCAGGGGGCTGGGGACGGGGGTGTGTGCGCGTGGGGGGGGCGGAGGGGCGAAGTGTTGGGACGGAGGGGAGCGGCGCTGAGGCTCATGTGGTCGCGTCAAGTGAAGTGAACCACCGCGCGCTCTTCCCGCTTCCACTCTCCTCTACCGTCCTTCCATCCCTTCCGGCTCGCCCCTGGAAGCATATCCCCAGGGGGGGGGCGAAGCCGGGAGCTTGGCCAACGGCGAGTCAATGGCGTCGGCCCCCCCGTCCCTTGCCTCTTCTTCTCAATCCCTCGAGTGAACATCGTCCCACCCACTCGATGCTCCGTTCTGCGAGAATTCCATTAGTTTGCATCTCTGATTTGCATTCTTCGGGTGTGCAATGAAATTTCTCTCAACGCCTGCCCTCTCTCTCTACGTCGTGTTTCCCTAGCCATTGCCTGGTGCCATAGCATGTGAGAAGGGGTGGAGTGTCGTACATCCTCTGGGTGTATTACGTATTCTCTGTCCCCAGCACTCACAAGTACACACCCCTCAAATTCATTCTAAACGGTGCACCCTCATTAGAAGATACCGATTGGTTTCGTTCCAACAAGAATAATATTTACTCCTATCTCCGAATCTTCCACGAGTCATTTCGAGTTGATTGAGTGAAACGTTCTTGCTCAAATGCCTTTGAACATTCTGTTGCCTTTGAAGCATCAGTTGTTCGCGAATTCACCGAAAAGTTTTGGTTTTCCGTTACGAGGAGCATTTATCAAATCCGAACATGAGTCGAAAGCAATCCTCCTACTCCGTCCTATCCGCCCTTAGCTCCGCCCATGCCCTTTCACCTCCCTGATCCTAACCGTACATCTCGCCGGCTTCCCTCCGCGTTCCGGACATATACCAGGTACCCTCATGTTGTGACCGACTATTCCATCCGTTCTACCCTTCCCCGTGGCTTCATCCACGGACATTTCTTCCAACTCATCTGCCACGCACTTGCCAATCACTTGTTTGCTCAAAGAATTGCATCTTCAGCGTCTGCATCCAGCTTCACATATCGAGTGATCCTCTCCCTCCTCTCGACTACGCTTGCAATGTTCCATGCCTCCGGCCCAAACAGAGATCCACGCTCCATATCAATTGTTTCTTATACTACTTCCTAGTTGATCACCAGATGCCGCGTGAATAAATATTCCCCTCTCCCACGAAAGCTGGAGCTACGATAACCTGGATCCATGCCCGACTCAGTCGGAGGTCGCTCCATGGGGTCTTGTCCCGCGCCGTGCGCCGGTGACATTGTTTCGATTTCGGAAGTGAACCCCGCGATAGTTTCCTTTGGCGGGCGTCAAGTGACACACGTCTCAGGGATTCCGCGGATGCAACTCTGTATACATTATATCACTCTCACCTCCATTTCGTCGCAGTTTCACATGAACCAGGTGGCATTGTTACTTTTTTCTTCAATTATTTAATGACTATTTTCCGAGGAGATATGCCTATCCCCGGGAGTAACTGGTATGGGGTACACTATAATTGAAAGTTAGCATACCGATTTCACACTTTGATCTTTTCTTTATCCGCCAACAAACTCCTGATTGACAGATTAAAGTTATGGGTGGTCAATATACGGGTCAATACACCTGTAAGTGTCAAAGATCGTCTCTGAAAGCCCTTCCCGTTTCCGTCAAAGAGTTAAAAATAAGAGCAACGCGGCTCCACCCGGTTGTCACCCACACCGCAAACGCATGGATTCCAGGTATCACCACGAGGTGAAACGCGGAGTTGTGCGCTCGACGTAATTCGGCTTTTCGGCGGCGGAGGAAAAGGACTCCGTGGGGGCGAGGTGGCTGCGGGGTGCGAGGGGGAGCACCGCGCAACCAGGGCGGCGTTCGCGGACCGCGGCGCCCGCCAACCGCCCACGAGGGTCCGTTCGGCGCCCCCGTCAGCCGAGGACGAAGGCGGGCGGAGACGCGCAGGCCGTCGTCGGCCGGGGAGTGACACGCCTGCGCGCCCCCGCCCGCCCCCCGCCGGCCGTCCCCCGAGACAGATGCCCCCTCCGCACGCCCCCTCGCCCATCGCCAATTTTAAATCCATTCCCTCTCGCCCCCCCTCCCATCTGCCACACGTCCCCATGGATACATGCGCTTCCATTTGCGTCTCTCTCCCCCCCATCATTCACGCCCCTGCCTCCTTCAGTCGCACTCAGGGGCAGCGGCCCCCACCCCCGCCCCACTTGCCCCCGCCGCCAGGGGTGACAATGGGCACATGTTTTCACGGCTCTGTCGATCAATCAGATGAGAGCACTTTTGGGGTTTGACGCTTCGTCTCCCCATCCCCTTCATCGCACGCACGCACACACACGCGCTCGCACGCACACACACACTGTTTCATTTTCAATTACCCGGCCGACTTCAAAGGGAATCCGATCGAGGCAGGGGTGCGGGGGAGCCGTTGGGTGCGTTTGTGGGTGGCGGGAGTGGGGGGGGGGGGGTGCTGCGCTTGAAAGACGTCGTCGTCGGGCGGAGGGTGTGGGGAGCGGTCGGGCGCCCGGGAATTGCTCCCTCGCTGTCGTCCCCCGCGGGGCGCACTCTTCCCTCCCCCGTGTTGTGCGGGACTTGACGGGGGACGGGGGGAAGGGGGTTTCCACGGCCCCAGCGTGGGCCCCCGCCCGCCGACCGCGAAATGCCGACCGGGCGAGCCCGCACGAGCCTCGTCCTCACCATCTTCCCAGAATCCCACACTCGAGAGCAATTCCGAGTGTGAAGGAATTCACAAACGGCGGAACCTCTCGCGCGGACGGAGAGTTCACCCGCACGGGGGATCCCCAAATAAGTTGGTTCCTCCAAACGGATTATCACAAACGATGATTTATGGCATTTGGCCAAAAACAACGTCGCTGTGCTTCTCCACCCTCCCTACTCACCAGACCTGGCCCCATTTGACTTTTTCCTCTTCCCCAAATTAAAACCCTGCTCAAAGGAAAAAGATTTACCACTATTCCAGAAGTAGAGACAATTTAGATGGAGGAGAATATGAGCATATAGGAAGAAGTGTTCCAGGAATGATTCAAAAAGTGAAACCACCGTTGGGATAGGTTGGAT
This sequence comes from Hetaerina americana, assembly GCF_022747635.1. NCBI lineage: Eukaryota > Metazoa > Arthropoda > Insecta > Odonata > Calopterygidae > Hetaerina > Hetaerina americana. The sequence goes on along the minus strand of NW_027286719.1, from coordinate 2,299,123 downwards.
AGGTACACCGTAAGTGTACGTTGGGGAGGCGACTACTTTCAAGGGGTCTTTGACCAATATTTGGTCAGTCAAGTTTTTTGTAGTAAAAATGTTTTGGATCTTTTGAACAGACCTCGTGGTTCTCGGGCATCGAAAGAATTAGGCAATATTTTGCCCATAATCCATTTTAAGCTTCAAAATTTGGTGAATGTAATTTTGCTTAAATGTTTTTGCCATTATTCTCTCGCTGGGAAGCGTTTTATCTATTTTTGGATCCCTTTTGTGCTGTTAGGGGTGGGATAATCTTATTATGCAACGATACCAATGGTTCCATAATTTGTTGCGATAAGACCGAGGCTCTGATTTGCTCTATGCTTGCCATGTAAACGCATAGTCATTGCTTTGCATAGTCGTTGGGATGAATTCCGATTTCTCCCCCCAATCATCACTGCGACACGACTCGACTAACCCGAGACTTGGTTGAACGACCACATACCATCGCAGTCCGTAGTGATGAGGGGATTTTTCGAGGAAAAATGGCAGACTTGGCGGAGTAGTGCATTTAAGTGCATAAAATTAGTCCTTTAAGTTTCTTAATCAATCATAATACACTCTCTCAATTATCCAACAGATCAAATATCGAATGAATCCATGGACGTAAATAAGGTTTAAAGGATTTAACAACACATTTCCCTCTTTAAAGAAAAATTGTTCTAATGGAGAGCTAGTAAATGCCGAGAGAAAACGATTACATGGAGACTGCTTCCAGAAGAATGGAATTAAAAAAACTGTCAATCTGATAAGAAATTTTCCGATAGTTATGACACGAGGTCGTTCCCGTCTTGAAGCGTGGAATGGAAGAAGCGTCCACTGTCTCTTAGGGACGACCCCGATCGGGGTGATGCTCCTTCCTTCCTTCCTCCCGCACGCCCGCCTCTCTTCCCCCGCGGCGCAACTGCCCCTTTTCACGCACAAGCCATCGCTCGCCCCCCTACGAACCCGTCCCTCTGACGGGGCGTGGAGTGAGGGTTCTCACTCCACGCCCCCGTCACACACCTGACCTTTACACGTGCTCGATTCAATCGAATGCAACAGGAGTTGACAGTATCGATGGTTATATTTTTAAAGCCTGTTTTTTTAAGAACCTGATTTTGAGCGTAAACTCTATCACTAATCATTCCTTCCTCAGTTTAAAATGGCCATCCAAAGAGCATGCTCCATTGAAATTGACGACTTCCGGTCATCTATGAATGATGTCAGAGACGGAAGCCATTTTGGTTTTCTCCGACTCCAGGGAAGGGTTCCTTTCAGATGCCTATGGTAAATAAATTTTTTCAATGAGCTCAATCTTCCGCAAACCATATGCACGAAAACAAAAAAAATCAATGCTAGTTTAGATTTTTGAAAATAGCAGGAAGCTTAAGCGTACACTGCCACTCCGAATCACAATGTATGAAAAATCCTTTTTTCTTTCCTGCTGCACACTTTGTAATTCTCTGCATAAGTCAGATATACAAGAAAGCAGACTATGTTTATTGTTTAAGAAGTGATTGGATAAGCATGGTTTAGTACTAAAGCACCTATGAGAGCTCGGCACCCGAACATCAAAACAATTCAGAACGCCCAAGCCTCGCTTAGCTCCCGTTGAACTCTCCCGTCTCTGCGTTGCTAGGGAGGAATGGGATCGTTTGGCCCAGCACATAGGTAGGCAGATCAACAGACTGGTAACGGCAATGGAATTCGCGCTGTGAATGGACCCGTTGCTAAAAACAACCTCCAAGGCGCTTCCGCGGAAGGTCTATATTCCAGGAATTCTGATCCTGAATTTATTAATTCTTCCAGAAGGACTGCGTCTCTATTCATGGCTGGGAAACTCGAGCAATGAAAATATTCGTCATGATTTGTGATTTCCCATAGGTCATAAATACTCGAAAACTTTTTGTGATTTCCCTGTTGCAGGGGTACCTTTTTCCATTTCAGCACTCAACCGGAGAATTTAAAGATACCAGAATCAAAATTGAGATTCTCGGATCTAGAAGTTAAAACTTCCGCCCAAACGAGAATTTGAAGTGACGGAGGCTTGGCCGAAGAGGATTGGCTGGGGGCGAGGCGTCCCCCGTGGGGGGGGGAGGACCACCTCTGCACCCTAGCCCCCCCCCCCCAGCCCCGCTCCTCCCGCCACCGCGCCGCTCGTGACAGAGGGACACTTTTGCCGCATAGGGCGGGGGAGGGGGGAGGTGTGGGGGCGGCGGCACGCGTCTCCTCCCTTCGCCTCTCTTAAAAGCCCCCACGGTCCCCATCTCCCGGATCCCCCCCCTCTGTGATCACACTTTCCAATTACTCGACTGTCTGCCGCACACGCGAAGCGAGCTTATTAATGGTCGGGGGGGTCGGGATGGATGCTGCCAAGGAACCTCCCTCCCCCTCTAGTGGTGGTGATGTTTTCGGAGGCCGGGGGGATGGGGTCGGAGGGGGGGTGTGAAGGTCGTGAGTCGGAGTGAGGGGGGGGGGAGAGGCGTGGGAGCAGGGGTTGGGGCCGGCGACGCTCCCTTGGGGGACACGGGGTCGACTTCCGTCGCACTTGTGTGCAGGGACTCCGTCGGAGGGTTGCGAGGGTAGGAGGGGGACGACAAGGTTGCCTGGGAGTTGGGGGTGGAAATCGTACTTGTTTGAGCGTCGCAAACGAGGGAAATTGAATTGATTAAGCGTGATATCACGTAAAGTGAGGGATATCGAGTGCCACGTATGACGTTTACGCTTAGCAAGCGAGTGGCGTGGTGGTTGAAAACTAAATTGAGGACAGCGTGTGGATGGAATGAAAAAATGAATCGATAGAAGGGGATACATTTTTCAAGGGGAAAAAAATTGCGATGAGCAAGCAGGCAGTTAAAATAATATATGTATGCATATGGTATTGGTGACCTTTCTTTAATATGGATTTTATGCACGAGGGAGTAAAGGTAGTTAATTGAATACCTAGGAATGATGCTAAAGTCTAGTCATATGTATAATTGTAACATGTAACGCTGAAGGAAAATACTATCTCGATATAAAATTGCCCGTCTTTGGCGAGGAAAATATTTTCTGTGTGAATATTAATATTGCTGCGGGTTAGGAAACTAAATTTGTCAATAGTTTTGCGCGATTGTTTGAGCATCACAGCATACACATCGAAATAGTTATTTTAGGAAGATTTGAAAAATTGTATCGGAGGTATACTTGATCCAAAAAAATGGTGGAATTTGAGAGACCAAACTCGTGATCTTAGGACCTGTAAAACTCCTCGGTGAAGTGCGGTCCACGGATGCAATCAGGGCAAACAGAACTGAGAAAGGGCATGGTAATATCACCTTTAATGCTCGTTCATTGATGTCCATTCCCGATTTATCGAGGCTACGGTTGAAGAATATAACTGTGGTTGTTTTTCGTCGACGTAAGGTCAGTCTTATCCTCTCCCGAGACTGAATTCAACTGTAATGTTAACGTTTGTTTTTGAATTTCCATTCCATTGTTTTCGATTTTCGATACTATTCATAGACTTTGAGATTCATAGTCTACTATTCATGGTCTTTGGGACATTTTGCACATATACTATATTCATGAATACGCAAAATACGTGCTACAAATTTGCATCGACTAAGCTGAAATTTCATTCATACCTAAAATGTTTTGGGGATATTTGTATTTTGAACTCATTTCTAATACCCCTGTCATCAAAGTTTAAGTGGTCGTCGTCAACATTACAACATCTCATTTTGTCGTAAAAGACTTTGTAGTTCACGTGACAAAGAGAAAATCACTGGAAATTTGTTTTAAAATATTTTTCTGATTTCACGTAAAATGCGTAAAAGTTACTTGTATTGCTGTTTAAACCTACTCTAGTTTCTGTCTTCATATTTAATTGTTTAACTTAGTCTTTCTGTTTCTCGAAAAATGCATTACCTTTGTTTTATTCTCATACTATACCTATCAAACTGACTTTCTAAAGCGCTCGTTAGAGTTTGCAAAACCTTGGGTAATAGACAAACTGAAGTTTCATCATCCGAAAACCTGACTGATTTTATGTAGTATTCCCTACCGACATTAATTCCCATCTCCAGTTCCTCCCATGGTTCTAATCATTTCCTTCACGGATATGTTGAACAGTGCAGGTGATAAGGGACAGCACTGGCTTACACCTCTTCCAACATTACCTATCTGGACTCTCCATCCGACACTCGGACTTGAGCTGTCTGAGACATGCACAGGTTGCGGATAAGTCTCTTATTCCTCCAATCAATTCCTTTATTTTGCAATGCATCAATTAACTCTACCCAATTTACTCTATTAAAACAGATTTTCTAAATCTATGAAACAAATTTACATCCTGATCGTATTACATGTTCCTCTCAATTAGTGACCTCATTATTGCAATGGCATCATGTGTGCCTCTCCCTTTCCCGAACCAAAATTGATCACCCCTAAGCAATAATTTGTCCTGTTCTTCATCCTCTAATTGATTACCCTGAGAACTATTTTAGATGCGTGCTAACTCAAACTTAATTTAGAAGATAAGAAATTTACAAATGAGATGGGAATCTAGATTTTGAGATCATGGTTGAGTGAGGAAAAAAATAAAAATCGCAAGACGCAAGATCAGGGGAATAATAGCACTTGAACACGCCTCCATACTTCCACTCGTCAAAATACACTGAATGAATTAAATGACCTCAAAGCTGCGCATCCGTGTTGAGGGGGGATGTTACTTCCACATGCCACGCGAGTGCTTCTGTAGGTTATTTTGATTTTGGTCTACAAGTATGTGCGCATTACTTTTCAGCCAACCCTCATATAAATGCAAGATAATAAAAGAAAATATAAAATAAAAATGAGAACAAATGACATTGAGGAATCTTCGGTGCGGCACAGATTTTCGAAGCAGCAAAGTTCACATATAATTGTTTGGGACGTTTTAATTTTAATTGTTCTATCTATTCTCTTTCTTCCAGTTATTTAATATCTTGGGTGATTATTTCCAGAGACAATGAGTTTCATTGTTTGTTAAATAATCAAGAAGTGAGCAATCAAATAGTGCAGAGCAAACAAGAGGGAGTTCTCGCGAGACAAAAAGACAAAAAACATTTGGAAAAGTTCAAAAATGTGACTTTTTAGGGTCGAAAAATTTGACATTACTGAATATTAATTTGTCTTTATGGTTTTAAGGGTTTTAAAGGTTTTTATGGGATTACGTGTTTCAGTTAGGATTACATTTGAATGAAATGAAATCTGTTCGAAGTGTGTCATAATTTTATGTCATAAGATACCGTTGGTACCTAGTCTTAAGCGGTAATTAGGCGTACCGTTCTAAACTCATGAGTAATCATTAAAAGATATTTCGCATACATTTTTAAAGAAAATTTTTAATTTTACATTTATGCAAAATTAAGCTTTGCATTTATCTATTTTTTTAATCCTTACATTTTTTTAGTTGACCTTGACCGACTAAATTTGTGGTTATCATTAATGTTAGGTGTTTCATCACGGTTTCAGAGCAGTTGGTGTTTATAATTTTGTTTTATAGCATTGCGTTTCGTTTTCGCGAAGTTATGTAATGCGGGGTTTTCTCTACTGATCGTAGAATCCATGGACGTGCTAACATGAATCGCTCCATGAGGTATGACAGGTATCAGTTAAACACCATATTCGTCAAATAAGAGGACTCTCACGAAGAAAAAAAAGCAATTTAATCGTGATTAGCAAAAATTGCATTCTGGGTGGATGTTATGGGTGCCATTGCCGGTTACCAACACGTTGATTCTTGGAATTCTGGGATTTCAGTATGATGTCGAGTTTAGGACGCACTTCAACTTTGCACCACAATTTCAAAGAAACTGCGGGAAATGCCGCGATAATAACTTAAACGGAGTCATCCGCTAATGTGCGTCACAATGTAACAATTTTAAAGTATTGGGACGATTCGCCTTGACCGGGACTCAAACCCGTAAAGCACTCGGCCGGACATTGAGGGATCCGTGTTTGAATCTCGGCCAAGATGAATGATTTTAACTCTTCGGAATTGTTGCATTTTGATGCACATGAGCGGATAAGAGATTAATAAAACAACAAAGTGGCAGAACAAAGGTGATGGTATTTTGGGAGATTAATCACCCATTGTGGGAATCTCTGGAAAATATCCTATCTCGCTCGTACGTGCTTTGGCTTGCATGGTTATTCCCCTATGAGCTGTTTTCTCTACTTCAGTGTAACCAATTTCTCTCCCAGTGTTTCCCCCTGGAGGTTTGCTCACCAATAGTGCGCAGGGAAAACGAATGCTTGGATCTGTTCCTACGGCAGTCAATTTCTCATATTATTTGGCACCTGTCTACCCTGACGAGGGCTAATTATATCTCCTATGCAAAACGCCGCGAATGGTATCTTTGCGATAGGCTTGTCCCTGGGCATACAAATGTATAATGGTTCTCACCCTAGATATCGTGGTAACTGTCGGGTAAACGTAGAAGATATTTTGTTCTTTCGCTCGAATTCCCCACGAATCTGGCGGCACTTCTCTGCACTTTGTTCACTTCTGTAATTAGCGTTTATTTAGATGGAGGTTGTATGCGTGAATAATACGCTCTTCCGTCCGGTTTTATTATAGAGAAATAGAACGTCTCCGTCACGAGCCCTTTGGTCGGGTGGTGAGGTGTCGAACAAATGAAGTTTTACATCTATTGATTGTGCATGTCTTAAAAAAATAAAAACACGGGTAGAATTGACTAATCCACACGATCCGAGGTTTTCTGATGGGCGGTGCAGACTACAGACAATACGTGGGTGTCACCATCGTCTCTGATCTTAAATAGGGAAAGCGCACACGCACTATTTGCGGAGGGTCCCTAAAGATTCTGGTATTCATCAAACGTATTGTTGGGAAAAGTAGTGATGGAAAAGCGAAGGAGGCGTGCTAATTTTTTTTAGTAACAAGCCACATAGAGTCAGCGGAAAGCATACAAGCAGATGCATCTAAAAAAAACTCTGAAAACAAAATTGAACCATGTCCAGAGGAGCGCCGACAGATTTGTGAGAAACTCATGAGAAAGAGCACAGAGCGTCACACGTTTACTACAGGAACTGAGGTGAGAATGGTAAGCCATTCAAAAACTCGAACCTATATAAAACCTATTGCAAGTATACGAATCGTGTGTCAAGATTCGTGATCCAACGTAGGAGGTGGTGGCTGCTGAAAACCTATCATTTGCATAAGTTGCTACGTCATGTTGAAATGTGTGCAAGATTGTGTCCAACGTAAATACATTAATGCCCTCTTTTTCCAATTTATATAAATAACATAATTTCATGGTGTGATGGCAGAAATTGATGGGACCAATGTCGTAGTAATTGCACCACCAAAAGATCGTGATATTCATAAAGAACGAGATTATTATTTCCATAAACGATGCCACCCTATCAATTTACATGTACAAGTGGAGAGTGATAATGCATTTGCACTCGAAGTTAAAAACTTATTCCATTATAGAATAATTACTCATATAACTAATACCCTAATCCAATGAGTATGCGTTTCGAATATTTCACTAACTAACCTTTATATTGTTTACTGTGGAAAGCAAGAAAAATATGTCTGGAATGGTTTCAGGCGTCACTTTGTGGAAGCGATTCATTTCAGAAAATAAATACTTGGTTATTCCACATATATTTTTTCATTAAACACGACCCGGTTTTCGACTTACAAACCTGATGATGACTTTGTAAGTCGAAACCTGGGTCGTGTTTAATAAAAAATACATGTGGAATAACCAAGTATTTATTTTCTGAAAAGAAAAACATATCAATAATTGTTAAACCAACAGGTTAAAATTCCTTGATTAAGCCAAACTGCTCATAAACTTCAATGATATCCTTACTCAACCTACTATATTTGTAGATCCATGACTTCTCTTCAGCTTTGACCTTTTTTAGAAGACCTGGGTCATCGTTTGCGGCTGGGAGCAAGTCCACTGCAACTGCAGCGTGGAATTCTTGACGTGGACGAGATAAAAGAGAATCCGACGAGGCAGCCGATGACCATTCCGAAAAAAAGACTGCCGATGGTTTTGAACCGTAGGAGGGACGCTGGTAGAAGAGTGTGAGGCCCCAAGGGGAGTACTTCGAAGGGTGACTAAGAGGCTTTATTTGTCTAGGCAAGCTGTTTTCCTCAAAATATCGCATGACTACACCCTTTCCGGAAAGATCTCGTACATGATGGCATCGTTGCTTTCCTAATCGTGGATGCATGATTTCTCACGACATTTAGTTTGCTGTTATGAAATAAAGAAAATAGAAATGGATAATACTAAACTTAAAAAGTGCACCTACAACATTACAGTTGTCATAAAAACTATAAACAAGTTAATTTTCAAAATTCTTCCTCGAAGACATGGGATACAGGCGTTCAAATTTTTCAAATCGATTCCTAAATATCCAAGAGCTGCAAACGATGCTCTTAATCCTAATGCTCTTATTTTCTCAAACTTCAGACTGAAATAGCACGATGGCAGTGCATTAATGGGCTGACCAGACCCACGTAATAATATTCCGGAAGCCGCAAGGAGGTATTTGATAGCGTTCGTGCAGGATGAACCAGAATTCGAACGGGCGACATGAAAAATCGCAGTGTTCCACGTGAGGAGAAAGGTTGGTTTCCTGATCGGGAAGTCGATTACTTCCCACAGTCCTCATACGCGCCCATGGACGTCACATTAGAGTTGCCCGTCCTTATCACGCTCAAGTGTGTACATTTTATACCCGATCAGCAGAAAATTCGCAGAAAGATCAATTCATGCGACCCGGATCGGCCGAGGAAGAACATCGCCCCATCTCCGGCGACCCCATCTCCGTATCCGGGAGGACGCAGCTTCCCCTCCCGGACCCCCCCGGTCGGTCCGGGAGGGGAAGCTGCGTCCCATCCGCGAGGATGATGATACACGCCTCCCATCCGTGCGACCCTCCGCCCTCCCATTCCGCTCATGAGGACTCGTCGTTTCTCTGTTCACAAAGAAAAGTCGTGAATGCTACCACCATGCCTTAGTGTGGATTTAGTGCTCGCATCGACGCCTCCGAGCCCAAACACCACTGCCCAATGGAACCCAAGCACATGCCATTCACCCCGTGCCGTGGCGCCCCTGCACCCGAGCGTTTAGGAAGCGCGGCCGGGTGCAGGGAGGGTGCGCGAGATGAGGGCGACGGGGAGAGGGAGAAGGGAGCGCCGACGACCCATCAATCGTGGAGGTGTCGAAGCGGGCACATGGAGGTACAGGGGGGATCGGCCGTGGCCCCGGGCCGCCCCTTGCACCCTGTCCCTCCGGCGTATTTTACGCGCGACCCCTCTCCCCCTCCGCCCCACTCCCGGAGGACCGCACAAAGGCCTCGGTGGAAGGAAGGGTCTTTTGGGGTCTTTTGCGGAAGATGCCCCTTTCAAAAGGTAGACCCCAGAGAGGGGGGTGGGAGACACGAGGGGCCCTGGGTCCCCCCGCTGATTGAGACACGATAGCAGTCAGCCTCTGGGCCTCCACTCGGGGAAGAGGTGGAGTTGGGCCCAGAATGCCCTACCCAACTCCGGCCCCCGGAGCCTGAACGGGGCCGGGGGGGGGGAATATCCCTGGACACGGGCGAAGAAAGGTTGGTTGCACAGGGCGTGAAGAGTGTGATAATTTCGCCCGTCCACATCCATAGTCGCACGCGCAAGATATAATTATGGTTGTGGACGCCTGATCGTCTAATCTCAACTGGATGGTTAAGACGGACTGATTGAAGGTCACAAAATGCGGCCGACGCCTCATCGTCCGGGGTGCTGGAGCTCTGGCTGCACGCTCTCGCGTTGAATTCGGTGCGCGGGGCCGTTGTTCTTCGGCATTTATGAAGAAGCTCTCTTTTATTACGAATGGCAGTGGATTTTTAATTTAAGTGGTCTAATTTCTTGCTATATCACCTGTGTCGCCAAATTAGTACGAATACGATCCTAATCGCTCCGTAAATTTTGTTGTATTGTGCTGTTATCCGAATCAGTGCGTGACTTTAGGAGTATCATCGAGTATCAACGTTTGTAATTCTTGGAAAGGGAAGCGAGGAAAATTTCGTCCCGAGGATATACCTGTACTATGATGGAGTAGTGATGGAGCTCTCGGTTTATTTTCGAGAGCTTATACTTAAAGATGACTGGGTTTCCAAACATATCAAAAACCCTATTCAGTTGTTTGCAGAAGGGTCGAAGATCGCAAGAGTCGAGAACATTAGTACGTATTCATAGCCAAATTGAGGGAAATTTTTAATAAAAGAGGAGGGATTACTAACTCCGTGTTGCGATTAGAATTAAGGAAAGAGTCAGTAAAAAATCGTCGGTTAGAAACGAAAAAATATTACGGTAAGGAACCGTCTGAAAAGTATCAACTCTTTTTGCATCGCATTTGAAAACCGGAATCTGTGATCTCTGACCTTTTATGTCTCGTCAAATATTCCAACTAGGCACGAAAAAACTGTCCGCAAAGACCCAGGGACAAAGAGATACAAGGGAGCGGCTTTCCTCCCGCCCATCCATCCGACTCATTCTGTGTGGTGGCACAAACAATTGAGGGAGGCGGAGAGTGACTCGGAAGTCCGTCACGTTCGACAAATCATATCGATGAAATGAAGGCATTCAGCCGAGACAAAAGAAATCGAAATTTTTAAAAACGAGCGACGAACATAACTGTTAGAAAATTTGGGTATAAATACACTTGGAAAGTCTTTTGGTGAGTATCCGATACTTTTCGCAAACACAAAAAAAAGTTATTCGAATTATGAGAAAACAAAATTTGCACTTTACCACAGATTTAAATGTAACGCACAACGCGTTTCAGTACATCGAACCATCTTTTGTAAAAAGGCGTCGTACGTTACAAATAAATCTGTGGAAAAGTGCAAATTTTGTTTCCTCATAATGACGAACTTCCACTACATCTCGCCTGAATCTGTTGAATGTTATCCGAATTAATGGCTGACGCAATTACATATATTTGTCTCCTGTCATCTTGAGTGCGACTCTTCGTTGCCTACAGCTTCCAAGAGTTTAATAACCACTTCGAATGAGTTCTCTGTAGCGTTCAATGATTGGGTTGCCGAACGGGCATTTCCTTTACCCCTCTTGACCACAGAAGTGGGAAACATCACTTGCGACTCTTCGAAATGCTACCCAGAAACGAAATAATTCAAAAACGATCAGCGATTCAAGTGAAATGGCTGCCGGGCGAGAATCCCCACACACCACTCGCCATCGGCTCAGTGGACGAGATCTCGATGAAGAGCTCTCATTCCTATCCTTCCCATTTCCATTCATTCCCATAATCTGTATGTTCTTCACATTCTTCGACCTCCCCTTATTTCATCGCCTTCTCCCGAGGGGCATTGATTGACTGACCTGGTTGCATCCACCCATTCCAATGCCACTACATTCCCCGTGAACATCTGCTCCCTCCGCGGGGGGCAAAGAGGGTGGGGCACACCCCGATCGGTGACATGGGCAGGGCCCCCTCAGAGGCAAGAGTCCTCTCCTGGCTTCCACCGACATCGACCCCGCTCCCTCCCCTCGTCAGGGAGAGCCCCTCCCCCCCCCTTCCCACGGAAGGGGGCCGCGTGATGAATGGTGGCCGGAGATGGTGGAGGGAGGATGCAGGGGAATTGATTTGAGGGCCTCGAGAGGAACCCAAAAGCGAACGAACGGCCCGAGCCCCATGTATGAGTCGCTCGCACGCAGGCAGGTAGGCCACGTCCAAGGCGCCCGCCTGCCCGTGAGTGTCCGTGGTAGTCGGAGACATATGTGGATCGCTTCGCTTGCCACCAGTCCCATCTACTTGGGAGATAATATACGAGTCAATATCCTCCATGCCCTATCTGCAAGTGAAAACTCACTTCTCAAGTCGGGCACTTAGAAATGATACATCCCATCAATATGGTACATGAATATTGAAATGAAAGACGTAACTTGGTAATAACCACCTACATTTCGACGTTGGACGTCATCGTCAGTCGGAGAGACCTTGACGATAAAGTCCAATTACGAAAACTTGAGTCGAGTAATAAAATAACGATCATGTGGAATTACAAAGTCACTCCTTTCAATTCAATGTGATGAGTTAACTCCGTAAAGTTACGCCTGAGACAACAATTTAAACAAAAAAATCGAACATGGAGAAGATCCGATATCCTATAAAAATAGAAATGTTATTATCCTCGAGATTCCTAGCCCTGTCACTTTGCTCCCTTCGGCTCCTGGACGTGAAACGGAAGCCCTTTGGTCTCACCAGGGGCGATGAATCGCGGGAGGGGGGGGCGTGGCACACAAAAGCGAGCAGGAACCTCCCTCCCTCCCCTGCGACACCCGCGCCGCTCGGACGCTCTCAATGGCAGCGAAGAGCTTCCTTCACCTCCCTCTCCCGCTCCTCCCAAACCTCCGGCCCGTCCCCCGCCTCCTTTCCTCTGCCTCCACGGTTTGCCCCGATGGTCTTCTCCTGCTTCCCGCGTCTGGTACGAAGCAGCACAAACGAATTCACCGGTGCCGGTAATCAGTGATAGGCATGCTCCATTAATGGCATCCAAGCACAAAAACCATGTTTAAGGATAGCGACGGGCCGACTTGCGATGGCTACCCCATGTGAAAAGTGGCGCGCATGTCCGCCGGTTGATGTTTCGTTCGGCACTTGCGATGATGTGAGAAGTCGAATGGAGTGAAATTCTTTCAAATAATGACTGCCCTCCCAACGGCCGCCAAAGAAAAAGAGAGTCATTTCTGGTGCTGTGAAAGACGAACAGAGAGAGAGAGAGAAAGAAAATCACTTCCCAAGCCGGCGGAAATTCTTAAATTTGCACAATCGATTTTTTTTAATTAAATTTTTCTAAAAATTGCACTGAAGCTTTAAATTGCCTTAAAAATATCCAAGGGAATACTCCGGCCTCTAATGGCATCATCCTCCGCCACCACCTGCCGAGGAGTCGTCAGCCAAGCTGCGGACGAGAACACGTCGAGAGAGTGAAATGAATGCAGACAGGGAAGCCGAATAAAATATCCTACAATGAGTCAATCAATGAGAAAATCTAAAATGGAAAAATTATTTTCAAGTTCTATATTCAAAAAAAACATTTGGCCACATATTCCCCGGGATTTTTTCTTAGATTATGCCATTATTTATTGGATACTGAATTATTGCATCCATTTCATTGCCTCCTTATTTAAACAATATATGTGATTGTCTACCTCCACGCCGGGTGAAGAAAATTTTGGCGAGCCTTAAGCTCCAACGGGTCCGTCGACACCATTTTTGGAAGAAAATTGCCTCGGTGGCAATGCGGTGGATTTAGCCCATCCTCCAATAATTACGAAACCATATCCACGCAAATCTGTACATTCACACGATCATGTTGTCTAACTGTTTGGTTTGTGAAAAATGAAAATGTAATCTCATTGACTATTGCTTATCAGAGGAAAACGGCACGGAGTAACTGCGTGTTTTGACTGGCTTGCAGCTCACTGTCGTTCATAATAGTGTGTACAGTTCAGCCTCCAGCATCACATGTATTAGGAATGAACACGTGAAAGCAACATCTATCCGTACATGGAAATGCTAAAATTAAGTTTGAAATCCATCACCCGCGCTTCATTACTCAAGGTATGGAGTCGAATGGTCGTGGGAAAGGGCAGGGGTTGCAGCGGTAGTCTATGGTAGGAAAAGGCAGCTCGACGCCCTTCGCACCACGTCCCCCGAGGGGGCCAGTTCCCCCGCATCAGCGGCTACCCGGCCCTTTATGGACCCTCCAAACCACTTTTCTCTCCCCTTTCATGAAAATCCCTCGGCAAGCGCTCTTCGACCCCGTCTAATGGTCGATATTATGCGGGCCTCAACGGAAGTCAATCCGAACATTTTTTTCGACACCAGTGGCAATCATAAAAATTTCCTCAACCATGTGCCATCTCTGCGCAGAATCTAAAAGCGGTGTGCAATAATAGTTTTCAAGGGCGTTTCATAGCTTATCAGTCTAATCGGTCGATTAGAAATAGAAAAATGGCGCACTGCGATCTGGGAATGTCCAGAGAAAAGAAGGAGGTTGGAGTTGTCCTGACACGGCTTCGGAATTTGACTGCTGCAACCGTAAAACGGCAAGCGGTTCAAGGGGTTTGCGTCCCATCCGACGGGCGGCTTCGTACGTTTGCGCTACGTTGCAGTGGGGATCTCGATAACACTGAAAAATGCCTCTCGTCACCTAGATTCAAACCAAATTATTACCCGAGGGCAGGCTGAAAAGTAATGCACACATGCTTGCAGATCGCAAACAAAAGGAAATGGCAAGATCAAGCAAAAATTGCATTGAAGTACAATTCTGAAGTTTCAAAATCACATATTTATTTTTTCAACATAGTCACCGTTAAGGCTAACACATTTCTACCAACGTGTAACAAGTTTATTCATTCCGTCACTGAAAAACTCTTCTGACTTTTCTCGAATCCAGGACTTGACAGCCGGCCTTCACCTCATCGTCCGAGGTGTAATGATTGCCCTTGTGGTATCTTTTGAGTTGAGGCAAAAAATTGGGGAATAAGGAGGGTGTGGCATTCGTTCAAATTTTAGGTTTCGCAAAGTCTCTCCAGTTGCACGCGAGGTGTGTGGGCGAGCGTTGTCACGTTGCAATATTATTGGCGCCAGACTGCCTTTAACACAACAAACGTTTTCCTTGGATATTTCAATATGTTTATCGATACGCTTTTGAGTGATGAACCGGGTGTCTTTTGGAATTAAATCTTCTTAGAGTTTGCAATGTTTATCACCTGTGGCAGGGATCGGACGTCCGCTGCGTGTTTCATCAACAATTTTGGCTTTCCCAAGCTTGCAACCACAAAATTTCACTACCCATTGACTTACAGTAGATCTATCAACAGCATTGCCACCATAAACAACATTTAAACGGCGATGAATCTCAGTAGGAATCATTTTTTCAGCAGTAAAAAATTGGAAAACAGCGCGCTTTTTAACTAGCGTTGACACAGCACCAGAACACGTCTCCATACTTCCGCTTCTCGAAATGTACTGGATGAACGCAACGACCTTAAACGTGCTGATCCGCATTGAGGGGGAATATTACTTCCGCATGCCACCAGGAGTGCTTCTGAAGGTCATTTCGTTCGAGCTCTACCAGCATGTGTGCATTAGTTTTCAGGGTACCCTCATATAAACAGGCAATAGATCACGTGAACAATATGTTACGTACGCATAGAAATGTATTTGTTATCCCTAATATACGTCTAGTATGATAAGAAAGAATAAATCGAATGGCAATTATGTACGGAAAGAAAGAAAAGAAAAACAATTAAAGACATGCTTACGAAACGGTGTTACCATAGGTTAGATTATATTTTCTCATCCGTAGTTACGTAAAAAAAGAAAGGAAAACAAACGAGGAAGGGAACAATATATTTATTTGTGGAATTAGTTGGGGTGAACAGAAAGCCTGCCACTTTCCAAAAGTATTGTTTATGTAAACGGAAAGGATCACATTGTTATTGGGTCTTGTCCTGCAGATGTCAGGATTCATTCTATCTTCGCGTCTATTCATATTTATCATGGGAAAAATAATTGAGATCGTTTTCCGTTGAATTCATTCCTCAATAGCGTTTTTCACGTGACACCGTCATTGTGTTGGCGGCTGCATCGGGGTGAGACACCTTTGTCTCGCTGAAGACAGACGCTTCACGGACTACGCATACCTTTCGTCTGGCTCCTACCCTTTGAGCTATTTGACATGGATGACCCTATCAGGAGCAATTCTATCATTGCTGCCGCCAGCACGGCTCCATGGGGCATAAAAGGAACACGGAAGCTCTTCCACCACGTCACGTCCACGGAGATGGTCTATTTTATATTGTTATTGTGTAATTAGATGCTTGGCGTCTCGTGTTGGCATGCAAACTCTAAAGAAATACTTATGCATGCAGGTATTATTGTCACAGCTTCATTCGAAAGAGAGTTTTCCCCGGTGCTTTAAACCAATTCTATGAGTATCTGATATTTGTGTTGCGTTATAAACTATTAAACGCTGAAATCTTTTTGCCGGAAGGCTCCCTGGATCAATGGCCATCCGAGACTCGAAGTCGATGCTGCCCAGGAGCCGAGTCAGCGGAGAGTGTAGCCATGCGGGTTGGGCCTGTATCAAGGTCTTCTTCTCTGCTTTAAGAGTGAGGAAGATGTTTGAGCAGCGCAGCGTTGGAGAAGCTTTGGCGTTGAGCATATTTGCAAGGACTGAAGTAGTTGCTGCTGAAAAGGGACTCATTATTGATGATAATGCCATGCTTCTTTGAATACAATAAGAGGTTATTGCAGGGAATATTGTATGATTACGTGTGAATATATATTCACGAATACTTGAACCGTTCACTTCGACATTAAAAAGCTCTTCACTAGCTATTTAAAAACCTGTATTCTCCCAATTTATGAAGCAGAAATTGACCAATGTATTAAACATATCGTTACAATGACTCCAAGTATATATGCGGTACATATTTAATTGATTTAATTCTGGTATTGCGTCATCGGAAGCCGTTGCTAAATAAAATATGTTCCGAATAAAAAGAGACGTTTCAGGCGTGATATGGTGGAATGTTATAATTAATTAAAAAATTAAAAATTAGAAATATTTTCCGCAAAACACAATTTATTCATGCGACTGGTTTTAATGTAACTACATCATTGTCACCTGACGATGATGTAGTTATATTTAAACCGGTCGTATTAATACATTTTATTTTGTGGAAAATATTGCCAATTTTTTATTCAATAAAATATGTTCCGTTCGCTGACAGCAAAGAAAATGAAGGCGACCGGTAATGAGGAATGCACTGCGTAGAAAGTCTTCTTTGCACTGGACACTTCCTCATCCAAAAGCAGTGAAATGCTACCGGTTTTTTAAGGAGCGTCCTTATCTCCGTAGAGGAGAGTTTCAAGTTGTTTTAAAATGTTTAAAAGAGGCGAGAGAGTCAATTTCCAAGGGACGGGAATGCTGAGCTCCAGCCATCTCTCTTGCGAAGGTGAGCATTAAGCTACGGCAGCCATTCTGAGAGAAGATGGACGCATACCAACAATTGAAGCACTATTAGGGGTATTTACGTACATTTTGACATTGGGAGAGAGCCACAATTTGGCAATTGAAAAATTTGCACATGAGACGTGTGTTCAGAAAAACAGCAAGGTTCGTTCGCAGTAAAAGTTGATGCTACCGAAATATAAGGAGTTTATTTCAAAAGCTATCACTGCAGACGAAACTTGTCTATGCAATTTGGATCCTGAGAGCATTTATCAAAGCTCTCTGCGGAAATCCCAGGACTCTTCGACACGAGAAAAGCAAAGTGTTGGTTTCGACTGGGAAACCTATGAACATGCCACTTTTCGATGTTCAGGGGAAGTATTACCAGCATGCCATATCAGCACACAACAGTGGAAAGACCTTACTTTAGCGATAAAATAAAAACTCTCCAAACCCACATCAATCGCAAGAGTTAACTTTTGAACTTGCAGCAGGTCACCAAGATAATTCACGGCCGCACATCCCAATTTTTTTCGCTAAATATCCCACGAAAACCAATATGAATCATGTTCCGTTTCTTAAAATCCAGACCTAGGCTCATGCGAATAATTCTTGGTCCTCAGAAGGTGGAGAGTGTATTTCAATACCCAAAGTAGTGGTGAAGTTTGAAGGGGTGATTGGGAAGGGCCTTCCTAAATATGGCATTTAGCTTGTCTATAAAGATGGAGAGAAAAACTTGGGTCAAGTGAGCTAATTTTGGAAGAACCGTTAAAAATGGAAGGATCAGTAAAGGCATGATGCTGAAAAAATTATGATAACTTTTAATGGTGCGGTCCTCGTAGAATAAGTGAGCATCGGGTGATGTGTATGTAAAACCGAAGCGTTTCGTCTTGTGCCATTATTTCTCTTAAATGGAAAGCCTAATCCACAGCTGATTATCATAATATTTTGTTTTACGTACTGCGTCTACTATTTTGCAGAATCTCGATTACCTATGACGTTAAAGAAATGTTTCTGTGCGCACACAAAATTGCATGAATGCTTAAAAAAATCTATCAAGTTCATTTTCATCGTGCTGATAGTTTTACAGTGATACAGGTCGGCACTTTTTTCTCATCTGTATGCAATTCTGTACGTAAGTAAGAGTATTGGCCGATGTAACCATAGCTTAAAATTCAAGCAAATATTTTGAATTCAAAATAAATTAATTATTTTACCGGCCACTAACTTTTGAAATGAGAAATAATTCCAAATTTTAGTAAACACTTAAATATAATTGCTTTAACACACTAACTGAAAAGGCGAAACACTCACTATGGACGTTAAGGCATATGCTTGCATGTCATTGTCCTCCCGGAGTCAAGATAGGGCTCAGCGCGTGTACTCCTCATATGTGATGATATGAAACATGCTTTCTTAAGAAAAATGATCACTTCGCAATAATATTTATTTAAATCACATCAAGGTCAAATTGAAACTACCTTCATCATCAGTATTTCAATCCTAAGATTGGTTTTCTGCGGCCCTCCATTCTTCCCTATCCGGTGTCAATTCCCTCAACCTCTGACTTGTTTCTTGCTTTACATCCTTCTCAATTTGCCCTATGTACTTGTCTCTTTGCCTTCCTCGCGGGATCTTCCCTTCGAAATTTCCTCCTATTATGTTTTTAACTAATCCATTATGCCTCAAGGTGTGTCCAATCCATCTAGTTCTTCTTTGCTGTAGAGCTCTCCATACGGTCCTATCCTCTTCTACTCTTCTTCTATGCACTTCATCGTTCCTCACTTTGTGTGCCCATTTGATCTTCAGCATTCTCCTCCAGCACCATGTTTCAAATGCTTCTATTCATCCTTGGTCAACTTTTCCAATATTCCATGTCTCCGAGTGCCACGCTCCACGCGAACGTTTTGACGAACTGCTTCCTTATTTCCAATCTTATGTTCTTTGAACACAGTAGTTGCATCTTCTCAACGAACGCCTTCTTTTGCTTGGGCTATTCTTCGCTTGATGTCGGTCGAACTTCTTCCATCCCAAGTTGCACTGCTGCCCAGGTAGATGAAGGATTCCACTTGCTCTAGTTTCACCCCTCGCATGGCGATATCTGCATTCAGCTTCTCTCTTCCGCACACGAGGATTTACGTTTTCTTCTTGTCGATTCTCATATTATATTCCCGAAGTACTTGGTCCATAGTATTCAGGTTTGCTTGGAGGTTCTCTCGCGTCTCTGCTACGACTGCGATGTGGTCCGCGAACCGCAGCACGTTCATTTATTCGCCATTCACCTTGGCTCTTTTGAAACTACCTAAGCGAAATTTTATTTGCCATGCAACACCTAACGCTTTTCAGGACCTTTATTTTCTCTTTCTTTCGGAAGATTTGCTTGAAACGTATATAAATTTAAAAAATTGCATGCTAAAATCTTTGAATTAAGTACAGAACTGTAGTATTTCCATACGTGCCATTGGTACACATTCCTTTCGCTTCAGGTCTGCATGAAATGAAATATGCGAATTAATGCTATCATTGCTGCACCCTCAATTTAAAAGTCGACCCAAAGTATTGCCCACGGTCATTGCCTATAATATGGAGCAAAAATAGAAAATGCGGACCTATTAGAATACGCGGAGCTGGTTTCCGCTGGGGGCGTGAATGCAAAGAGCGGCGGCACGGGGGGGAGGAGGGACGAGGTCCACGGGTCCACGATCAGCCGCGTGTCGCTCCGACACCACCTCCCCCCCCCTCCGCCCCCTCCTCCCTCCCGAATTCCCGCCCCACCCCCCGGGATCATCTTCTGCACATCCGAGGATGGTCATCAGCCCGCCGCTGCCTCTCCCGCCCCTCCCCTCCAGCGGACGGGCGTGGGAAAGAGGGAGTCGCGCGATGCGGCGGCCCTGGGGGGGGCCCTGGGGGGGGCCCTGTGGGGGGCGGGGGCGCTTCCCCCATTGTCCTGGCCGGCGCGCGGTGGATGGACGCCCGGCCTTTGTGGCCGGCCACCTGGCTGGGACCCCGGCATTCCTGCGCGCTCCTCCCCAGGCCAGAAGCGTCGCCCCCCCCGCCCTTCAACGCCCGCCCTCCTGCCCCCCCCCTCCCGCGAAGGCGTTCGCGAAAGCAGCCCGACCGCGTCACAGCGACCCGCACATGCCGAGAGCCGCGGCGCGGCGAGGAAATTCCGCCGCACCCGGGTGAGCATCCGGTGGCAGAGGGACGGCTCACTCCGGGGGCGTTGTTTCATTTGGAATCATGCACTCCGGTCCGTGCTTTGCGAACGAAGAGTTTTGGCACTTTCGGGTGTGTGGCTCGACTGTTGACGGATGATGGGACGCGCGATGGTTATGCACGGATCCCGCCCCTTCCATTCGGTGACCACATTATGTTTCAACATTTGGCTCGACGCAAGAAATTCGGCTGCTCTCTCAACCATTAGGCACGCGTCTCATGTAGTGGGAAAGCATTCTTCAAGAAAAGATCCGTGGCAATTCCGTGAGGAACAAGATATTTCGACTCCAGGAAATTAATCGCCATTGGATAACTCTCTCTTCAAACTTTGCCGATGAGGTGAAAGTATTGCCTCAAAGCCTTTGGTATTGACCACAGACACGATGGAGGCCTACATGGGGCAACACGCGCGTGGTGCTCCGTGGAAGAATGTCTCCTCGAGATAAATCGTTTATGGCCGAGGCCGATGCTCTTCTAGAGGTGTGGAACAAGAATATGGATATTATTCCCGAGTGTCCTGGGTTGCTACATCAATGACCCAAATAGGGTCAACTGAGGCACATTTGAAACGTTCCATTACAAATTGTCATATACCCTCATTTCTCTATTCCAATGCACCCCTGGGAGTCACGCTACATCTGAGATAACATGAGGAAAGGACGCCTGCTTAGCAGCGTAATGTAAATTACGGTCATCAAGCGAATGGCTTCGGTGGATTTTCGAATGAGAGAGTGAAGGAGAGGCGGTATTCGAACCGATGAGTCCTAACGCCGAATTAGCGATGAGTATTTGGTACCCTGCGCGGGGCCGATCAACTTATGAACTAAACGAGTAACGGGAAGCAAGAAATATAGCAACCCGGTTTCTGAAGAATCGCTTGCAACGAAAACGAAGAGCAAAGCATCATAATTGGATATCCTGAGTCGGTAGCCACTGGAAGCAAGGAAATTACATGCTCAGCTTATATTTTACATATATAATATTAAATAAATTTTATCGCTGACACGCAGGGCATAGTTTCCGTGCCACATTTCTTTGCCAATACAGCGGGAAGTTGGGATGGGCATTGGTAGACTCTGAGCAGACCGATTGAAATAGGGCTCATTTTTTCTTTGAACAACTTGACACCAGGGCATTATGAAACTAATCTTGAAACCGATGAAACTTCCGAAATGCTATTTGCCGCCAGTTAATCTGGTGGTAGGTATGAATGGTATAGCAGCATTTAATAACATTCCAATAAATTTAAATGAGAATAAATTATTTGAAAATAAATTTCAGTACCGACATTTAACTTTTGATATTTCAACATACTTCATTGTCAAGTTAGGGAAATTTTGGCAGACGATGAAACGTTGTGAACAATAGGTTAGAGATAAGTGGGATGGGTTTTTACATCTCCAAGCGTTGCATTTGCAGGAAGAGAAAGAGAGTAGTAGGATGTAAAAGAAAGTTTTTTGCGAGGCAGGCGTGTCGTGAGGGAGAGGCGTGGTGGCGTGCTATGCTTCCTCGTGGGGAAGCATGGTGTCTTGCAGAGCTGGGGGACGTTGGGGGAGGGGTGGGTGGCCGAAGGGGACGGAGGCCGATGGGGGCGGTGGCAGAAGGGAGGGGGTGTTGAGGGAATGGGGGAGGCAGGAGGAGTTTTAAGGTTCCCAAGACAGTGTTAGAAGCATTTTGAACTGTGGAATTAAAGTGAATAAGGCTTACAAGTCTTGAGGGAATCCAGGAAGGCTCGATTCTTTACAAAAACATGGCACTGCATAACGGTCCCTTGTGTCCGCCATGACCCACATATAATACGTAGACTATACGTAAATATAAATGAGGATGAAAGCGTTTAAGTCTTTTTGCGCGGGCTTTTTTACCTGTCATTAAGCTATTTGAAATAATAGTGAAGGTGAGGCGACCGATGGCAGCGGAGGTCATTAGCGCCATCAGGGATAGGTGGGTAATTCGGTAGGGGTACGATGTTCAGGGAATGCAGGATGGGTAGAGAGAAACCCGGTGCCCGCATTATTATTCTGTTCTTAACAAAATGTGCCAAGGGGTCACTCTGTTTAACGTCCCATTCGACGGACGGTATACTCCACTTGAAGTGCTCTCCACATAGCACTCCAAATAGGGATCGGGATACCACTGGAAAAAAAACCACCATCTATGGGATTGGAACCCGGGACCTTGGGTTTGGAAGTTAGTACACTACTCAACACACTATCTCGACTCTCCATGAATTTATTAATGACTTAAGAATGAGCGGAACAGAGGTGTATTCCTCACGTTATGCTTGTAGCAACACGTATATTTTAGGCTTCTTTCACGTTATACGTAATGAGTCCGAACGTGCTCGGATAATCGAAATCTATCAACGAAAATTCGGTTGGCAAAAGCCTTCATTTTCTGTAAACATAGCGAAAGGGAATTTCAAATTAGAATTGAAGTCACAGCAGAATAGTTAACTATTACGCAAATGAAGGAGGCATTGGATGACCAGGTTATGCACTAAAGATCGCTTGAGATAAAACGGACAGTCGATAGCTAAGGCTAAAAGTAATTCAATCAAATAACACATTTTTTAATTGAAATAACTTTTTAAAAATTTTTTTCAATACTAATTGAATTGTTGTTATTTATCTTAAATAGAATTATGCTCATTAAAATGAGAACTACTAATAAATGAATTTCACTATCGGAATCCACGTCTCAGCCTTCAGGTGATAGAATCAACCTCAAACACACATGTAATTGTTATGGAGTGATCTAATAATTAAGTTCCTTGTTTTTGGATTTTGAATTATTTCGGAGCTTAATTAACATATGTTACCACTCATAAAGACTATTCAGAAATTAATAATTCCACGAGTGATCATATCCTCACAAGTTTTCATGCATGGTCTCGATATTCCTTCAAGTCTTAGAGTAAGTGTTATTACATCTACTGCATATATAATTCTTTAGTTATTGCTTTTTGGTGAGTTAACTATTCCTAATATTTATGAAAAAAACCATCTGACAACCTATGGAAAATACTCTGCCAATCGGTAAAGAATAAATTATGTCCAATGCAATGAATGCCCCCAAGCCTTTATCGTCAATAAATGAACAGGTTCTTCCACGAACTAAAATCTGCCGTCACGTAACAGCCCACGGTGCATTTATTAAGAAAAATAATAGCTCTGTAGAAAGAAAATAATTAGCTTTTACTTTTTACACGCTTCCATCCACTAGATTTCAGAGATAAATCCAATGGCATTACTTACGTGTTTCTCGAGTGATATGGAGAAAGGTAAAAGTGTCACGGAATCGTGAGGCACAATGAATGCCCCGGGCCGCTCCTCTCTCTCCGTGAGAGGATGAGAGAGGTCCAGGCAGGATGATGGCCCGGGGCGGGTCGGGGCGCGAGGGGAGGGCCGGCGGGTGGGCGAGGAAGGCCCCCCGAGTCCCTCGCCCGTCAAACCGCGGTCATCACAGTCTCTCCCCTCGCCCCGTTCGCATTTAATTCCTCCCCGCGCACAAAAACAAAACCCCCCCACGGACGGACAATGGGGAATGCGAGGGGGGCGACAATGGGGTGTGGTGGGGTGGGGGGGAATGGTGAAGAGTGCCCTGACACTCGTGGAGGGCATTCAAGTCTGAGTTGGGCGTCTGAAATGCGTACGCCCCCCCCCTCCCCCGTTCGCATTTCCCAGTCATTCATATCAGACCGGGGGAGGTTTTTCCAAATCAACCTCTTTTGGCGTCCAACAATGGCGAGGGGGGAGGGGGAGGGGGCCGCGCAGCACCGGATATGCCGTGGGATCATCGCCCGGCGAGATGACAAAAAGGCGACCAGATATCCACGACCTCTGGCACACTCTCGCCCGCTCCTCTTCGGGGTACCCACGGGAGGGGAGGGGCGGACGGGCTCCTCTGGGGGGAGGGGGAGCCCAGGTGGTGTCGGGGACCGCATTCCGGTGCTGCTGCTGCCGCGATCTAGTGAGCACAAAGGGCGGGCGAAGGGGAGTCGTCGTCGGCCATTCGGCTCGGGAGGGAGACGCGAAAAAAAGGAGTTTGTTTTTGTTGGGCCGGGGTGTGTGTGTGTGTGTGTGCGGTGGGTGAGTGGGCTGGAGGGGGCTGCTTGGGTCGATGGTGCTCGCCCCCCCTCCCCCTTTGGTGATGGGACTCCAAGCCACACTCGTCTTCTCCAACGGCCGCGAGGCCGGTTTTGGAAATTCTTAAACGATTATTACACTGAATAAACCGAAGATTAGAAAAAATAAATGAATGTTCGAGCCGTGTCATTACATTTGATTCCCTATCTTGTTTCAGGTCTCCTGCGATTCAATTTACGAACACCTATTATTCTGCTGGCGAAAAGATGACTTTAATTTTATCATGGCAGTTGCAAAATGAATATCTCTCTGATCGCAAATACTCCATTTATCTCCGCCCGCTGATCCCACGGGACGGTGGCTCACGATTTCTGCGTGGGCAGGCTCCACCGCGTCATTCCCCACACCCCCTCGCCTCACCAACCACCTTCCTGCCCCCTTCTCCCTTCACCAGCCAATGACAGCAGCCCTCGGGGGTAAAATCATTTGGCGAGTGGTCTTTCGGTCAGCGGGGACATTCCGATTTTCTGGGGTCTGTCCTATCTTCCTTCCACTGCACACTGGCTGCGAATAATTAACGTGCGCATTACAGCTGCCCCACCATCCGCCTATTGCGACCTATATTAGTACCACGTTATAAATTGATAATAATGTTTTGTTATGCTAGCGCAAATAATGTTGAAGTGCTCAAAGCAGAAATTGTAGATGACAAAGGAAGATTCGCGATTTAGTTCCTTCATCCACGTCTTGTAGTGATGCTAATTTTTTGAGAGACAGAGAGATACATTCCCCGGCAACACTTCTCTTGCTTAAGTCCTCACTGAAGGCTTAACCAATGACAGCTGATGGCATCAAATGCACATAAAATACATACTCGCGATATTCCCCAAAGCGTATTTCCCATCAAAGTTAGAGCGATATAAAAGCCTCCCTCGACTTGTTCCCAGGAAAGTAATACGGGCATGATTAATTATGTTAATCAAACTTCTAGCCACTAATTGGCTTCTAAAAATAAAAATAATTCGTTTGACCCCAGATGAAATGTCCGGTGTTGGCACAAGACCGACACAATGGAGCGTTCTCCCTCATGGAAACAAGAGCCACGCTTGAAAGACGTCGATTTAAAAATCTTTTAAATTGGTTATTATAGTTCGGTAGTCTCTTCAAAAGGTGTTTATTGGATAGGTCGACTCAATCCGATACAATTCTGATATTCTTGCTTAGGTAGTCCTTGGGATGCGGCCGCGCATGGGCCGAAAGAAAAGACGGCCATTTGGATCGGCGATTCCATAGAGCGGCTTCCATCTCAATTTCCATTCGACTCCCGGCCCACGTCTCCCAAACGCTTCCTCTCCTCGACTCTCCTCAATCCCTCCGACTCTCCCCGATCCCTTCAACTTTCTCCAATCCCTCCAACTCTCCCCAATTCCTCCAACTCTCCCCAATTCCTCCAACTCTCCCCAATTCCTCCAGCTCCCCCCAATTCTTCCAACTCTCCCCAATTCCTCCTACACTCCCCAATCCCTCCACCTCCCCCCGCCCCAATCCCTGCCATCCTCCCCTCCATCCCCAGCGCCTCTCCGCACGCGGTGCCCTGTCCCTCACCCGACCTCATCATCGCCGGTGGGACTGCACTGCTGCTGGCAGTGAGTCGGCCGAGACGAGGGACGCCCAAGCAGGGAGTGCATCGTGCAAACGCCCTCGAGCATCGCTCTCCAAGAGGTTGAACGCGTTTATTCGACTTGTTCTCACGTGCGCAAGCGTGCCTGTGCAGTGGATGAAATGAAACGGGTGGACGGGAGGATCCAGGGGGGACGTGTAGTGCATGGGTGGGGGGAAAGGGGGGAGGGAGGAAGGCGGGAGGAAATATGAAGGCAGAAGATGGATGAACGAGATATGAAGAGATAATGGAGCGTTTGAAACGTTGATGAAAGGGCGGATTTGATAGAAGCCGGGCGGAGAGGAGAGGAGAATGGGCGTTGGAGAGTCTCAAGGAGTCGGAGGAGGAAGCTAGGGAGTGGTGTGAGGGGTCTTTGTGCGCCGCGGGGCGGAAGTGCCTTCATGGCGGCTGTTTGTCGGAAGTCGGGCCGGAGAGATATCGTCGACGCCGCGGGGCCCGCGGAGGCAGGCCCTGCTGCCCCCAGTGCGGGGTCTGGGGTGCACCCGCCTTACCCCTTGTACCAAGGGCGGCCGGACGGGAGCCCGTCTGCTGTTCCCTTCTCCCCCCGCGGAGGGTGGCCGTCGTGCCGCCGACCGTAGTGGGGCGACGCGACCTGCGGGGAGCTCGTCGTGATGGGGGGGGAAGTGTGACGGCCAGGGGGGCGTGTCCCCCCCCCCGCCACCGAGAGGTCGCTGGTGGAATGATCCGCAAGGGGCGGCCCCGCTCCGGGTTTCGGAGAGTAGGGTGAATTTGGGATTTCTTCGCACCTCACCGCATTAGGCTTTGTCAAACTCCTCGGATGGAGTTCCATTAGGGATTTGGAGGCCGATTGCTAGTTTTCGATGGTCGTGATCTAAGACCCGCCTGTGCCTCGAAACTGGAAACTGCTAATTAAAATGATATTTCCCTTCTCTTGGAAATGAGTAAGTGATCGCGGAGGGAAATACTAGTTTTAGTAAAGGCGCTTTTTGTGGTTGAAAGCGAGAGAATTGTAGTGGTTCTAATCTGCACGACCCTTCAAAATACCGAATTATTTTTCTTCGTTTTTGAAAAACTAAATTCTGTCTAATTAAAACTTTTGGTGATCAAAATGTTATTTTTGGAAAAGAGAGGTTTAAGTAGAGGAGTTATGATATCCATTTGCAATCGTTCGCTTGAAAAAAAAATTATTTGCATAGAACCTTTTTTTGTAAGAGTTTCAATAATAATTTTCCTTTCTCTCAAATGCTCTACTTCACAAAAAATAATAAATTGAATATATTTTGAAGATTATAATAATTGTTGAGGAAAAGAAGATATATAATAATTGGGAACCGTTCGCAATGGAAATATTGCCCATGTGCCGGGAGCATGTTGGTTGTGTCCAGCGTATCAATACTGAAGTTCCGCGTGAATTTGATGCATGAGGGTGTCAAATGTTGGCTGGGAAAATGTAAAGATTTTCCATTTGAATGCTTCTGGTGGTCCATCTGCCACCCCTGATTGCTTGCTGTGACGCGCGGGGGCTGTGTTAAGTGGCGCCATGTCGCGCACCGCGGCCGCAAGCCGCCAAGGGCCGCTGATGGCCGCCAAGCCCCGGGGAGGCGGGTTGCCGGCCGGCCGTCTATCATCCCCCAAATGCGCTTTTACCCCACACAGACCCCTGATGCAAACGTTCATACCCGCGCCTATACTTATGTACGTCACACAATTTTTTTACGATTTCTTGTAATTTGGTGGTTTATTATCATACGATATGATGCGGTGTTCGAGGATCAGTGCGATGAGTAGGGGATGAAAATAAATTCATATACACGTTAAGTGGCTTTCAAGAAAGAGAAAAGTTAAACGTTAAAGTAAGAGGGCAAAAATATAGCACGTGGAACGGTTTACCTACTTCCGAAGGTTTTTGGGGTAAAATGGTCAAAGCAGTAGGGACATAAGGAGTTGAATCGCGTTAGACATGGAAGCTTTCATAAGGAGGAGGAAATGACAGGGACTTTGAGTAAGGATGTTAAGTAGGGATGTGAAGACTTGTCAAAACTTTGATATAGAGCGAGGTTTTGTACGGCGCGGAAACATTGTCCCTGGAGCAAGATGATAGGTGTACTTAGATTGGGGGCTTTTGAAGTGAGGGCGAGGAGAAGGATGAAAAAGGCGAAGTGAACAGAAAGGAGAACAAGTGAAGAGGTGCTGGGTATGGTGGAGGAGGAGAGGGGATTGCTGGGAGAAATTTAAAGAGGCAGAGGTATTGGGTGCAGAGCGTTTTGATTGGCGACGGGATGTTGAAGAATGCGATAGAGGGGAGAACTTTGGGCAAACTTAGAAGGGTTAGAAATAGGATAGTCATGTTGGATAGAATGAACGGAGGAAGGAATTTTGAATCGAAGAGGGACACTGACTGCAGTGGCCGATTTCAGGTGGTTTTTGGCGAGGTACTATGCAATAGTTTTAGCTCTGTCCAACCAAAACCCACAATAAAGCTTAGAATACCAAATATAATACTAACAAATATTAATCAGCCCATTACTTTATCCTGGCTCAGTTTCGTCTTTGCCGTTTACACGTACATGTACCTGGCATTAAAATATTTAGAAGCGTTTATGCCTCCGTTTATGTCACACTGCACGCGTTTGCATACGCCCCCTGTGGCATTCCTATTCCACTCCAAATGATGTCATTACTATGTTAAGGCTTAATTATATTCTGAAATATATTTTTCGTTTTTATTTCATAATAGTTAATTTTTAGTCCGACTTTAGTTAAGGTATTATACCATGAGTTTGAAATCAGAAAGAATTCAATAAACTGGTATTCCATTATTATCCAATCATGTTGTCAATAATCAATGAGGAAACAATGATATAAATACATATCTGAAGGCATTTTGGTACCAAATTAATAAAGAGGAAGCATACGAGTAAATACTGAAATAAGGCATCGGCAATGCAGTTACCTTCGGTGTTAAACACATCATTTTAACCTTTTAGAAGTTTTTAAATCTTGACTTAATCATTGTGCGGCACCTCCCGATTCATCCATTCAAAACCAGTGGTGACTCTGCACATACGTGTGCGAGAGAAGTGGACAGTATTTTTTCCCGCAGGTTTGCCCGAGGCGGAGTAAATGTGAGAGGCCTCCACTGTTTCGTAGTTCCTCTCGAGGCAATATTTGAATGTTTCCGGGGATCGGTATGAGACAAGACCATGGTCTTTGGACTCATGTAATCCGGGAGTTCACCGTAGTCAGTTCGGCAGTGACACCTAGCCCCTCCTTTTCCCCTCCCCGAGCTCTGACGTGTTCCCGACACCCCCCTCCCCCGCGAGCCCACCCGTGGCCGGTCCGCGGTCGTCTCCTCCTGGCCGTGACCTTTCCAGCTCCCGGCCTGCCTCTTGGCGCGCGCGCCAGCACACGCGCAGAGGGCCCAGAGTCGGGCGACCGCCATCCGCTCGCTCTCCGCATCCCTCCCCCATCGGCCCATCCTCGTAGTGGTAATAGTTTTTAGGGGAGGCGACCGACAGCTAAGGTCATTTGCGCCATAGGGGATGGACGGGAAAGGATGAAGGGTGGAGAGAAACCCGGCGTCGGCATTAGCCTACTCCTTACGAAAGGCGCCAAGGGGTCCGCAGTTTAACGTCCCATCCGACGGACGGCGTACTCACTCTCAAAGTTCCCTCCACAAAGCACCTCAAGTAGGGACCGAGATACCTCTGAAAAATATTCAACACCGCCGGGATTTGAACCCGCGCCCTCAGGGTGGGAAGCCAGTACGTTAGCCCCCGCACCATCTCGATCCCCTCGGCTCATCCTCCAAACACCCCCCGCACCCATACCCCCTCACCCCTCCTCACACGCCCAGCATCCTAATTTCGCCACTCCCGTCATCATTCATCTCCTCGCGACTGTTTCGCCCAAACGTTCTCACATCTCCGACACAGATGAATAGCCAATTTCCCTTGGATTTTGTTGCTCATTTTTGAGCCAGCAGGGCCGACCCGCCCTCAGTCCACAGCGGTGCTGGGACATTGAGGCATTTATCCCTGGCGGCCCTGTGCCACACCCCGTGCACTTTTATCGGGCGACGCTTTGCCCGCGTTGGGCACTCAATGAGAATTAAATACCTCGAAGAATATGTACAGCCCTGAAGTTTCGGAAGTAAAAGAAAATGGGAGAAAGAAGTGACTCAATAGGAGAAGGAATCTAGTTAATCATTTCAAAACAGTTCAAATATACTTTGGTGCTCAACATCCATCGCACCTCGCACGGGGTGGACACAGGACAAGAGCATGCGGCTCAGCCTTAGAGAGGCCCGCTTGCGGAAGACGAATCGTGGGAAAATATCGGGAAAGAGTGAGATAGGTCGCTACGTTTTGATTAAACCACATTTGGATATCGAGACAAGCATTTGGGATTGATGGGGAGGAGGCTAATTGTGGAATTGGGAATGTTTCAGGGGAAATCCGCAAGGTTTGTGGAAAAATTGCACGGAGAAGGGGGTAAGCGTGATGGGTATGCTGGAGGAATTTGGTCGGGAGTGTCTTGATTCGCAATGCTTTAAACAGGCACAGGGTACTTGAGTTTCCATGCGACACCGGGAACACCACACCCTTCTGCTCTTGGTGGATCTTAAGATAAGAGAGAAGAACGCCGTCGTGGACAGAATCCGAGCACTCGATCTTCCATCGTGTGATACACAGTTTTCATAGAACCGAACCCAGGGGGATCGAGGTGATACGGTGGCTTTCGTACTCGCAGAGGGCCCGGGTTTTAATCCCGGCGGCGTCGCATATTTTTCATTGGTATCTGGATCCCTACTTGAGGTGCTTTGTGGAGGGCACTTTGAGTGAGTACGCCGTCCGTCGGATGGGATGTTTAAGGTGCGGACCCTTTGGTGCCTTTCGTTAAGACTTGGCTGATGCCGACGCCGAGTTTCTCTCTACCCTTCACCTTTTCCTATTCGTGGACTGTTTAAAGTTGTGACTTTTGAATAAGGTTTTTTCTTTTCTTAATTACGGATGGTGTCCTAGCAGCCCCCGCCACACACCCTTGCGGTGGCTTGCTGGGTATTAAGTAGGTGTAGATGTAGATGAATCCAGGCGCACCAACATGTATTTGGAAAAACTATAATTCAATGATATTGTCAAACACGTCAATCATTGCATGACGCGGCATGTGTATTAACGGGTATGTGAATGTGTGCGAGTGTTTGAATAAAGTGCACATATATATATATATATATATATATATATATATATATATATATATATATATATATAATATATATATATATATATATATATATATATATATATATATAATATATATATATATATATATATATATATATATATAGTCATATACAAGAATGAAATCATGATGTGTCCACGCATGACTGATGCCCTAATACCCCCGCCACACGCCCTTGCGGCGGCTCGTGCGGTATTTTAGACATGCAGAGGGAGATGAAAAATGCGAGATTTATTGGTCGAGGGTCTGAGCGCAAGACACCGAAATTAATGAGATTCACGAGAGGCAGGAAAACTGTTAAGCCCTTCCGTGACTGTGTAGGCTAACTGAGTCACCCTGGTTGAAATATGTTTTAATATTAAATTTTTTCTGCCTTTTTTTTAATTTTATATTTCACTGCACAGCATTATTTTTGTCTTTTTATTTTGTGATGAAATGATCATTTTCAAGCACGAAATTTCTTTCAAGATTTTAAGTCGTTGTGGTTGAGTACCAGAGATACCCCAGACAGAGGCTCACGCTTAACTTGTAGGTGGGTGTGTCATGGATATAGTATATTTGAGCGACAACAATATTTTAAGCAAGGAGTTAGATCGGCTGATTCACGACAACCTGTCACAGTGACATATGCATACAATGTTTTTTTTAAGTGTTAAGGTTTTACTCAATGAAGGAATCTATTGTCTGAAATCGGAGTAGAGCGTTAATTATTATTTAGTAATAGTCTAAACAACTATGTGTTGCTCTAGTTTTGATGATTTCCCACTCTTCCCTTCCCATACAAGTTGAGCATTTTGAAAATACGAGATCGTAGTCTAAAATATGTTCATATTTTACGTGTTTCAGCATGATGTTCCTTCCTGTGAGATCCTAGATACATCTACATCTGCACAATATCTCGCAAGACGCCGTAAGGACGAGTGGCAAGGGGTGTTAGGTCACCACCCGTAAAGCAGAATAAAGCCTCATGCAAAACAAACAATGCATACTAATTTATAATACACACTCCACTCAGGTTACAACCTCATAATGTAGAAAGACGTAGTTCCACGGGAGTACATAATGTGGTATCACGGGGAAAAGAATATCCCACGTAAAAGATGAAGTAAGTGGCATGTTGGAGGAAAGCGATGAAGAATTTTAAGTGATTGGTAATTAATCAGAAACTGCAATCGAAGTCGATGAAGTGGAAGATATTGCTGATGACTTTCAATACAACGTGATGAAATGTAATTTCTCAAACAGCCTGGCCAACGTATGCATATTAGAGCTCCGAATCATCAGGGTTTCAGTGCGAAGCAAAACTTTGAAATTCCGGGAGATTTACATAGAGCGAGTAACAATCATATCTGTAGTGAGCTGACTTGAGCTTCAACATTTACATCATATTAATTTATGCTATCACATTTTGGGGAATGCATTAATTTTCAAACCTAATGGCCACGGAGTAATTCCCTCAACTGTCATTCCAACGGTATTCAGCCCTAAAAAGACCATATTGAAATGAAATGATTTGCTTTGTTATTCCACACACTTAATTTTAGAAAAACACGACCCAGGTTTCGACATTGAACATCGTCATCAGGTCAGACCTGATTATTTCATTTCATTTCAATATGCTATGCAAATTCCATAAAATTACGCCCGGGACAACAAATTCTAATAAGACCAGCTAAGTATTTTCCCAGCTTATAGTGTCTTTATTTGCGCTCGCTTTTTCATAGTCAAATCTATTACGATATACAAACTTAATACTTTTCCATTCTGGAAGAAGTAAATTATATTTCTGTAAATTCATTAGGTTGACGAGAGAAGCCTTTCAAATGGCTCTAAACGAGAGCATGGTCATTGAAATATGAGCGTAGACAAATCGTGAGAGTCAAATCACCCAGACGTAATGGAATTCCTAGCCAATGGAAAAGACACCCAGGATAGTCTTCTCAAATCAGGCATTTATAAACTGAAATGCGAGGATTGCAACAGCGTTTATGTCGGTCAGACCGGCAGGAATATCAAGTTACGAGTCAAGGAACACGCTAGGTGTCACGAAAATCAGAATAACAACTCTCTCTTCGCCAAGCATTTACTAGAATTCGACCACAGCAGTGACTTTGTCCCAGAGATATTACACACACTCCCAAAAGGATTAAAAATTGACGCTCTCGAGCAATTAGAGATTAGAAGGCACTTGGTAAATCCCAACACGACACTTTGTAATGAGCAATTGTTCCCATACCCCTCCCCACTCCTCTCAGAAAAACTAGCCTGGAAATGGTCAAAACAATCCATCAACGCACCTCTGAGCCCCCACCCCTCTCAAATCCTTCTGACCCTCCCCGCCCCCACTCTGTCCTGAGGGTATATATGCTTGCTCTGTCTGTTTTGCAAATTTGTACCTGATGATGCCACAAGTCGGTGAAACGCGTTGTACCGTATAATAAAATCTGTGGAAAAGTACGAGTCTTTCTTTTTAGTATGGATTTCACTTAATATTTCTTGGTTCAATTTAAAATTTCCCTTCCGTAGCTTTCACGGTTTGCATGGCTTTTCCACTCATAATTCCTCATTATGCTCTTACCTTTATGCGCAGTGAATTAATTTCTCTTCCTTTTTAGATTTTCTTCCCCATTTCCTATTAAATTTACCTTTAGTTTCTTTTGTGGCTGCCTACACTTATTTTCCGGATGAACCCTGTATACTACACTTTGAAATAAGATAAAGGAATTCTTTTACAATTTACAATGCGTATATATGCAGAAAGATCCTGGTTTCATATGTATCTACGCAGATTTACTTGCATGCAGGCATACGTGTACAGGGTCCGTACAATAACTATCGTGACTGGTTCGCTGTAGCTTCAACGGAGCGATGGGTCGGCTACGTAGAGGGGTCCCCCACCACTCAGGCGCACTTTAGTTCAGTCGCCTCCGGGCATGCGTTGAGGCGGGAGTTGGATTTTTTTGACGTGTGAGCGTTTGTGGTGTCGATGCGCCAGCATCGAGCGCACCGTCGAGCAGCGCTACGGTGTGACGTTTTGCGTTCAACTCGGGATATCCGCATCGGAGGCCCTTGAACTCATTAAACAGGCTTATGGAGATGATGCCTTAAGCCGCACAAGAGTTTTGGAGTGGCTCAAAATGTTTCAGGAAGGCCGGGAGGTCGTCGAAGACGAGCACCGCGTCGGACGCCCGACGACCACTTGAACCGATGCTCAGGTGGCCAAAGTGAAAAACGTTTTGGACTCTGACAGGCGTTTAACCATCCCCCTCATCAGTGAGGAGACCGGCCTTTCAGTCGGAACCGTTCATACCATTGTAACAGAGGATCTTGCGATGAGGAAAGTGGAAGGGTAGCTGGTGCCGAGTCTTGAGCGAGGACAAAAACTGTCGTAGGTGGAAATTTCGCAATAAATTTTGGATTGCGTCCAGGAAGATGAAGATTTTTTCGAAAACCCCGACCTGCTTCCACCTGAGTTTTTTTTGTTTCCGCGAATAAAAAGGGAGCTCAAAGGATATCGGTTCGACTCCATCGAGGCGGTTCAATCGGTGACGACAAAGGCTCTCAAAAGGATTCCGGAAACCGATTTCCAGCGCGCTTTTGACGAGTGAAATACGCACCGAACTAAGTATATCGATGGAAGAGGAATGTATTTTGAAGATTATTAAGTAATTGTAATGATAACTGCATTCAATTTTGTTTTTTGGAACCAGTCCCGATACTTAATGTACGGACCCTGTAATTCTCCTTTCAATCTTTTTTTTCCGCAGGGCACAAATTATCATGACCACAGTAGCCGGCGCATCCTTTGACCCCACGCTCCCTCACTCTGACAGTTCCCCCGCCTTGCACATCTCCGCCCACTACCCATGCGCCCCACTCTTCACGGAGCTGCATTTCTCTCGAACCTCTCACGCATAATGCTAACCCACACTTCCTTCTCCTTCCATTAGAAGCATTGCCTCCAGATCAGAAGCTGTGCCATAGGAAATAGTTTCAGGCCTCCATATCCCTCCCTTGGTCCCCTAGAAGAAATGCTCCCGCCCACTCACTCCCTGTAACAGCTCTTCTGGCGATATGTACGAGTATGCATAGGAATGGAGTACTGGCCAAATGCGTGTGACGATGGAATAACGGTAATTGTTGATACGGATGCAAAACTTGACGGAGAATTCGCCTCTGAGAAAGAGGGGCAGCAGAAAGGAGGTTTCTTATATTTTTCGAAACGCAAGGGGCTTTTGAGATTCATTTGGAAGAAGAAACTCTGGATTGGGAATAATGGCAGCATTTGCCACTGTGGTGGATGCAGGGTGGAGTGGAGTCGGGCGGCTTATAGCACGAGAACGTCACGCAAATTTGCGGGACGTATATAACAGATGGCGGGGCTTGTTGGAAAGAGGATGATTTTGAACCATAATTTTTTTATGCCATGATATTCCTTCTCCCGGGATCGTTGCCCGGGCAAGTCTCTGGGCACCTGCAGCTCCACCCAAGCTATGTCATTTTTCGGGTACCAGATCTTCCTGGGAAATCATAACCGGCACAGGGAAAGGAACTGGCCCCCCTACCCTGATGTGTGAATTTCACACGCCCTCGGGCTTAGAACTGGGTGAACTCTACCATCACCCTCCAAACCGACCTTCGGGCTGATTACTGAGTTTATGGTTTTTATGGATATTCCTTCGCATGAAACGGTTTTCTTTTAGTTTAACGGGAGGAGACGGTGATGAAGTTGAGCTAGCAGGGCGTTTGTTTTGATCCGAGGCATGCTTCCGGCAGTGTACTCTAGGATTTTGCCATTAAGGGGATTTGTCGGGGTCTCCTCGTTCGACAAGGGAATAGTGGGGGGGTGGGGTCTTTTGGGGGAACTGTTGTATGCAAGCGATAGGCAGTGCTGCACAGGAGATGGCCGCGAAAGGAGATGGAAAATTGTATGGAGCGATTTTGGTGTGCGATGGATGACAACTGCCGGTAAATGTCGGTATTTTTGGCATTTTGTTAATTTTTGCGATCAAAAGTAATAAATATAATACTTTGGGGGTGAAATTAAATGCCTGAGAATGTTTCAGAGAAGTCCGAGATGGAAAAACGAGAAAGATATTGCGGGAGATGAATTGAGATTCGCAACAACATTGAATGAATTTTCTTCATGCCCGTGGCGCCAAAGAAGGGAAAATAACGTCAGCGTAACGTGTCCAGAGAAGAGTTCGCGTCTTTGGGTTAGGAGGAAAGTAATTTCGAGGTGCCCATGGGAAGATTGCCATGCCAGATGGCTCCATAATTATCGACCGATATCTCTTATCGGATGGAAGGATTGAAGGTGAATGAGTTTTTCAGCAATAATAATAATAGTTCTTGTGTTGATAAGTACAATCATATTTAAAATCAATAACAACCTTTTAATTAATATTGAAAAACAATGTAAATATAGTTATTTCAATTTAAAAACTGACTTATTCGGTAGAAGGAATTCATGTTTTAAGCCGTTGATAAAGGTAATAGCGGAGTGATTCAATGTTTTCCAAATGGGAAATGACGCAATTGGCGTTCATTGTTAATTTGTGTTCTCAAGGATTGAGTATGTAGGAAGTTGAGGACGTCGGAGAGAGCTATTTTACGAAGGTAGGGAGGGAGGAGGCAATGGGTTGCAGGCAAGGGTGAGTTAGCGCGGCACGATCAGTAAGAGGTTTTAAGGATTACAGAATTAATTGTTGCATATTTCATTGAGAAAGCCTTCAATGAATAATACTGCGGAGTCGTTGAATATGGGAGAGGTGTTCACCAACGAGGAAAGTGTGGGGCAAAATTCTGATACAGATTTTAGTATTTTGTTTTTTTTTTCTGCTAATGAAGGACCGTCTCCTAGCCCCAAAACATCGGTTTGTTTCACAACCATATTTTAGAGTCCATCTAAACAAACAAAATAAAGTAGAATTTAGGGTGAAATGCCCATGATGGTCATTATTATTGAAAATCTACCAGTTAATGCAGGTTTTGGATGACACAAGCGAAGTACACAACGGCACAGCTGAAATTCCCTCGTCTCTCCTTCCAAAACACAAGCCAACATGCTGCTGTACAACAATCCGCTCTTCATCTCCGTGTGCTTCCTTCCTCCCTTCATCGCGTCCCACATCCCCTTCCTATTGCTTCTTTTACCTCAATAATATGCAGAAAGTGAGTAGAACATGCAATCCCATAAGCCCTGATCCAATTTATTGTGATTCGGGTTTACTGACCTCAAATGAGAATTTCAGCAAATGGAGTTCGTATCCTCTGGAACAATTTGTAAAGCATCAGGGCGAAATTCCGTCCATTTAAAAAAAGCATTTCTTTGCTCAATTTCTTCATACAGTTTATTTGCCGTACTTATAATTACGAAAATGAAATCTACAAATACTGTTTGATTGTGCGTCAAATAAAGCGTCACTTGGTGGAATTATTTCATTCGGAATAAACCCGAAACTCACTTCTCTTCCAAAAATAATTGAAAAAAAATGTTAATCCAGGCTTCGATGCGTGGCAATATTATCACGAGGTGATGGTTTTGCGTATGTGTCATCACGTGTGCTCGACTAATTACTCAAGTGTTCATTGCGCCTTGAAATCAATCAAGTGAAAATAAGGGAGATAGATTCCAGTACAGATAGATACAAATACTCATTCTTTCCCCGAACAATCAGAAATCATAATAGTAAGAAACCGAAGTCACGTTAGAGATATTAAAAACTTTGAATTTACGAGTCGGATCGAAATTAAGCATTGTATAGACACCGTGTCTTTGTACGCGCATGTGTATTTTAGTTGGTGGTTAGAGTGTTTGCATGTGTGTGGGGTGTTAGTGTTCTTGCATGAATGTATGCCATGTTTTATTTGTGGATGTATAAATTTGTGGCTTTTGCTTGCGTTTTTTTTCTTTTCTTTCTAAATTACGAGTGGTGTCCTAACAACCCCGCCACACGCCCTTGCGGCGGCTTGCGGGGTATTAAGTAGATGTAGGTGAAGTGCCTTCTTGTAGGTATTGCTACTTTTTGGAAACCGTCTTCTCTCGGCACGCGTTACCGTGCCCAAGCGAAGGGAGGGAGGGAGCGTCTCCTCGCCCCGCCCCGCCCCCACCGCCTGCCGCCGCGCGCGCTTCTCGTCGTGGGGGCGTCGTCGAATGAAGAGTCAAATGGGCCAGCTTCGCCCCAGGGGCCCACCATAAAAGGGGAACCGTGGACTTAAATAGCCGATTCCGGACGTGCGGCGGGCGAGCCCTCGGGGGATCCCGACCCCCGCCCCATGGGGCGAGCGGGCATTGTGTGCTCGCACGGCGGCGGCACGCGGGGGAAGATGGATCGGGTGGCGCCGCGCCCACCCTCCTCTGCGATAACGCGCCTCCCCGCCCCCCTCCCTGGTGGCCGGCCTCCCACTCCACCTCCTCCTCGCCGTCCCTTTGTCCACGCGAACTCCCGATCCACCTTCCCCCGTATCGGCGCCTTCCATCGCCTGCCGACTTCTTTTAAATCGCCTCCTCCCCTCGACCGCCACTCCCCCGGCTTTCGGCCTTTACGACGACTCCCCCGGCTTCACATCTGCAAAAAGGGAGGACGCGGAGGAAGGAGTCCAACTTTTAAAGCCCCGATTCGTGAGGGGTCCGATTCAGGCGGACCTTGGAATCAGGGGGGGCGTGTCGCCGCCTCCCGCCTTCAATTCCTTCCTTCGCCCTCCACTCTACTCGAGGGCGCCGCTGCCCTCGCGACCTCCATCCACGCACCGCACGCCGGTGCTTGGTGCGACGCTCATGTGACGCCTGTGCGACGCAGATGTGCGCTTTGCCCACAACCCCCGCACGGGTCGAAGGTTGCAAGCCTACGAAGCGCTTGGAGTGACTGCACATATAATCGGCCGCTATTGACGCCACCGCGGGAGATTTCAGTCGCCGGACCACGGGTGCCTTCGCATCCTTTAGA
The DNA here is from genome assembly GCF_022747635.1 of Hetaerina americana. NCBI lineage: Eukaryota > Metazoa > Arthropoda > Insecta > Odonata > Calopterygidae > Hetaerina > Hetaerina americana. The sequence continues at coordinate 2,259,926 of NW_027286719.1, read as the reverse complement.
TGAAGGGGGAGGGTGAGGTCAATCAACTTAGCCGGGAGGTGGCACAGGGATTACCCGGTTACCTCCGCACGAATTTCCTCCCTTCCCTATCTCGCTTTCCAACTGGACTCGTGTGTCGGCGGCGACCACCTTGACGCTTCGTGGCTCTCTCTCGGAGCCCATCCCAGGGGCGAGGGATCGATTGGCTTACCGTGCCCTCATTCCATTAGCCCCTGCCCCCTGCTTCAACGCCCCCGGTCCAAGGAGTGCGTCCCAGGGGTCCTTGCCCATTGTTGTCCCGCAACAATGCAACCGACTTGGTGCGACCCTTCCGTGGTGGAACTGGAGAGAGCTGGCGTCGAATGGAACTTCTAAATATTGGATAAGCCAGCGTTGGGGGGTGGGGGAGCGACTTCGGGTTCCGTCCGGGTGGTGTCACTTGGTCGTGGCGACGACCCTCACGGGGGTGCCCCCCCTCCTCCATCGCCGGCGAACGACTGCTCGTTGAACGGAGGCACCTCCGGAGTCTTGACACCATGGGGTACGGGATTTCTAATTGAGTGTTTCTATTCCTCGTCCCTCCAGCAAACGGATCCGTAATCGGCATTGGATTCATATCGGGGAGCTCTGGGTGCCGCTTGGAATCCAGCAAGTATCCGCCCACCTCCGGGAGGTGGCGTTTTGAGGTCATCCTCAGACACCAAAGCACCAAATTCGCGGGAGTCTCCCCGGAGGATCGACTGACCCGAGGATAATGAAGCCGGCAATGCCATGGACGGGACTGATACCATCAATATATACATTGCACCCTACAAGCTACCGCTTGGGGGTGTGGCAGGGGATGATTCCACTCATTAAGCGCGATAGTTTTCTTAAAATAATAGTCGCTATAAATGTGTGAAATAATTGAAATATAAAAATAATGTTCACTACGGATACTTGAACTGCGGTATTTAAATGTAAACTGAATAACTGCGCATACTATACGATCAGCTAGTAATAAGTGGGATATTCAGCAAAGGCGTGCTAAAATTATGACAACAGAGTAGGCTGCTTAGAATGAAAAAATAAAAATCATGTTCACTCCCAGCGCGATCGCTTACAGCCATTTTGATTCTTCCTCGTGCTTGGGAGAAATGATATCTTTTCTACTCTTGATTTATCTTATTTCCATGACCTCTGCTGCCGTAGTACGATTGGGTTGAAAGTGCATATTCAACATAATTGCTAAAGAGATTATCTTCCAATTTACAGGGTACGTACAATAAGTATCGGGACTGGTTTCAAAAATCAAAATGTATTGCAGTTATAATTACAATTACTTAATAATCTTCAAAATACATTCCTCCTGCATCGATACACTTAGTTCGGCGCGTCTGCCATTCGCCAAAAGCGCGCTGGAAATCGGTTTCCGAAATACTCTCGAGAGCCTTTGTCGTCACCGCTTGAACCGCCTCAATTAGGTCGAACCGATATCCTTTGAGCTCACTTTTTATTCTGGGTTGTCCAGAAAATCTTCATCTTTCTGGACGCAGTCCAATCTTTCTTGCGAAATTTCCACCCGCGACAGTTTTTGTTCCTTACTGAAGACTTCCGGCACCAGATACACGCACACTTTCCTCATCGCAAGATCCTCTGTTACGATGGTGTGGACGGTTCCGACTGAAAGGCCGGTTTCCTCATTGATAAGGGCGATGGTTGAACGCCTGTCAGAGTCCAAAACGTTTTTCACTTTGGGCGCCTGACTATCGGTTCGAGCGGTCGTCGGGCGTCCGACGCAGTCCGGTCTCCCTTAAACATTTTGAGCCACTCCAAAACTCTTGTGCGGCTTGAGGCATCATTCCCATAAGCCTGTTAAATGAATTCAAAGGTCTCCGACGCGGATTTCCCGAGTTTAACGCAAAACTTCACAGCGTTGCGTTGCTCGACGGTGCGCTCCATGCTGGCGCGACGACACCACAAAAAATCACTCGTCACAAAAATCCAACTCCTGTCTCAACGGATGCCCGGAGGCGACTGTGTTGGGGGAGCTCTCTAGTTTCACTAAGTGTTCTAGTTTAACTAAGTCTGTCTCCTTCAGAAAAATATCATAACCTTCGTTTAATTTACATTTATTCTCGTTCCATTTCTTTTGCACCTAATTTCCATTGCGCTCAGCAATGCTTGCAATCCCTTGGCTGACTAACAAACTAGAGCCTGTTCATCAGCAAACCAAACTGATTGAATGTATTCTCTGTGTACTTTCATTCCTATTTTAAGTTTTACCATGCCTCTTTAGTCATTTTCTCCCCATATACATTGAGCAGCAACGGTGATAATGGGCAACCCTGCCTTACACCTCTTCCTAACACAACGCACATCCGCTTTCTCCCACAATCGAACCTGAGCAGACTGAGATATGTACGGGTTGCGGATTAGCCTCCTGTGCCTTCAATCTATTCCTATTTTCTGCAATGTACTCATTTACGTCCTGATTGTATTCTATATTCCTCTCGATTAATAATCTCATTACTGCAATGGCATCACGCGTACCTTTCCCCTTCCTAAACCCAAACTGATCATCCCCTAAGTTTTTCCCCCGCTATCTATCCTCTTATTTTCCACCCCCATGGCTTTATTTGATTTTATCTTCCTTAATACACTTTTTATTTCATATTCGAGTATGCCTGGACCTTAGCTATCTTCATCTACATCATATACTCTTTCAATATCTAACCTTGTAGACCTATAATCTTTACCATACAGTTCTTCGATATATTTATTCTATTTCTCTTAGATATTTTCTATGCCAACTATTATCTCACCCGACTTATCTCTAACTGTTAGTACATATCTTCCCTTCTTACTTCCCGATAGTGATTTAACCTTGCTGTAAAGCGCCCCGATTTCACCCTTCCTCTGCAAACTTTCCATATCCTCGCACTGCATCTTCCACCATGCTTCTTTTGCTCTATTTGCAACCTGTTTCAATTTTTTATTTAACTCATTGTGCTTCATTATACCTAATTCTGTATTTATATTCCTCCATTTCATCCTCTCATCTATATTTCTAATTATCTCATCCGTAATCCATGGTTTCCTTTTCCTATCAAGGGTTACTATATTTCTTTCGCGGCTTTCAATATCTTTATTTCATGTATTCCCATTTTCCCTCGATAGTACTCAGCTCTTTTCCGTGAGTGCCATGAATTTCTCTACAGCCTGCTGATACACCTTCCTTGGCAATCCAGTCATTTCATCTGAATTCCACTTCCTAACCCGCCTCCTCTGTGTTACCTTTTTGAATCACACGTAAGTTACCCTTCATAATTTTTAAAGTGGGATCAGATTCCACATTAACTCACGGAAAACTCTGCTACTTGATCACGCTGTTTCTAAATCTATGTCTAGCCATAATAGCGCACAAATGATACATTTCAGAGTCACAAGACGTATTCCATGCATACCTACCCCTTTAGTGGTGCATGCATCAGGTGTTGCTGATGACTGACCCCTGTCTCCTGCAAAACTTAATTGCTTCCACCCCCGCGGTCATTCCTCGTACCTAAACCATAGTCCCCCAACTAATCATCATTTTTTCCTTCGCTTACCGTTGCTTTTGATTCCCCAATCACCATCAAATATCTCCCTGCAGGAGCACACGCGGTTATATCCTCTAACTGATCATATACGCTATCCACGACCTTCTCCTTATGATTGCTTGGTGTCATATACTATATACCTGTACAATGACCGAATTCGTCGCTTCTGCTTGTATTTCTACAGATAATAATATTCTATCAGTTGCTTTCTCTATGTTGGTTACACGTCTTCCTACCTTTTTATTCAATATTAAGGCAACCCCTCGTTAGCTCTCGTCCCCTCCACTGTATGTTACTCCATAAATATTACTCCACTAATCCCCGCTAATCCCCTATCTCACCTCGCATAAACTTTAAATATCTATGTTTCCTCTTTCCATCTCTCGCTTTATATTCTCTAATTTTCCTCTTCTTAACATTGTCCTTACATTCCAAGTTCCTATTCTAACTATTTCGGTGTTCTTCTTCGGCGTGTCCCGTTCTGCTGCTGACGGTTTTCCCTTGCAAAGCTTACAGTTGCTCTTTTTATAAAAGAGAACAATAAAATAAGGAAAGTCTAAGCAAAGAAGAGTTGACACATTGGAGTCAACTACGATACGACGTCCGCATCGACTTATTCGACAGGAAAGTTGGCTCATCCGAAAATATTCTAATGCAGCGAACAGGACACCCTCCACCGGGTTTCTCGCCCACGATCTCACCTTTCAACTCCGCCGTGCGAGCGTCGGCGAGGGCCAGGGTCGGAGGGGAGCCGGGGGAGACAGGGAGGGGGCTTTGCCGCCGAAGGCCAAGTCGTGGATCGCAAACGGAGGCAGTCTCGTATTCAAGAGCAAGCCATGGAATGGGAGAACAAGTGGGAATTCCTGTTTTGCGTCAAGGAAGGCAGATCGATCGGCCCGGAAAGGCCGCTGCCCGCAGGCCCGGAGGCCGCGGTCGTGCGGCGTCCGTCCCCTCAGGAGCCGGCGCTTTAAATATTCATCCGGGCCCCGTTGGGGGGAGAACCGCTGAAATTCGAGAGGAGCCCACCGATGGACTGCTGGAGGCGATCCACGGCCCCCGCCCGCCGCCCCAAGTCAAAATCTCTGCCCGAATATTCCACATGATCCCAAACTGCACGAATAGATATTGGACGACATTGTTTATATCATGGATACAATGGATCTGGTTGATGGATTAATTCCGCTTCAATGAGCAAATGGTTTGCATCGGGTTGAAGAATGAAATTTCCTCTTACGACTATTCCTCTTTCTTGGACCACACGACGATTGGTGAAAGTTTCACGCCACTCGACAGACATGACTCTTCGCATGGAGAACGATGCTTTTGATCTTTTGAATGGTAAATCATGCCCGATCACCTGTCAATTCAATGTCCCCTCCCCCAAAGCGACTGCTTTGTGCCCTTTTACTACAATAGGAGAGCTTCATGTCTGCTGTAGCTAGCCGGTCCTCGGTGGCGGCGGGGTAACGTCCTCGCCAACTAACCCAGAGGTCGCGGGGCTCGATTCCTTTCAAGGCGGGTTTTCCTCCACCTAGAGCTTGGTAGAGTGTAGTGGTCTTTAATATAAAATTTATGAATTAAGGGGAAGTAGGGAATATATAGTCTCAATCTCGCCCCAATAGAGTCGATAAACAGTTCCTTAATAGTAAGGAAGTACCGCAAGTTGGCATGTTTTAAGTTTTTCAAGATCTGAGTCACCAAAGACGGCCACCATGAGTTTTTTCGGCGGGTACATATTACTTTTACTGACCTCCGGTTCCATGCATGGCCTAAGCTCATTCGGCCTTTGGGGGGGGGCAACCCCGCTGATGATGTTTTGCCGAGTACAAACGGTCCATCGCGGAGCCACACGCCACCAATCCCTTCGGAAACACAGAAAGGGGTGATTGGAGGGAAAAATAATGCTTCCTGTCCTCTGGTGCGGAACTTTCCTCATCCATAAATGCGTTTCCAGGCCATGCCGTGGCATGGTTCAACCGCATATCTAGTTGTAGATCGTCGTCCCTAACTAACATTTCGGCCGCGCCCGCACAGCCTTCCCGTCGGGTGGTTTCCGATCCGTAGACCACGAGGCGCAGGAGACGGCGTAGTATTGAGGAAGGGTTTGAGGCCGTGTGCGAGGAATCAGCGCAGAGCTCGAGAAACGGTGCCCGAATTGGCATCGCCGTTCCCGGGAGGATCCGCCCCACGGGGGGAGTACGGCGTCTGCGAAACAATGAATTTACATCATAATTTATCACACCGAGCGGGGACTCCACACTTGCCTTGGACGCCCCTTCGAATACACGTCGCTCTTCAACTGTCCGTGGGCCTCAGAAGTTTTCCCTTCAATGTATTTTCGGTGTCGTTTTGGCCGTCGTTCAGTTGGGTCCTTTCCACAATCCCTCCGCACTGGATATATGGACGGGGATCATGGTTTATTTTTTCCATCGTATGCTATCCCCGTCCAGGAGAGATGGGTGGTATGCTTGAAGTGATGTTATTAGAGCTAGAGGTAGGTTGGGAATGACTCGACACGAAGTGAAGGTTAAATTAGAGATTGAAAGCATACACACAGGGTCCGTAAAATAAGGATCGTGACCGATTCGCTGTAGCCTCAAAGGAGCGGTGGATAGGGGTTCGACCGGTCGGCCAAAACTAGAACACGTGAAACATCTTACGTATCTCGGATGTATTTAGGACCAAAATGGTGAAATCAATAGAGACCTAAAGAAGATGAATTGCATTTAGCGAAAAAATTTCAACAAAGAGATGACAATAGACGACAGGGAAGTTGAACAAGGATGTTAGGAAATATTTGTTTAATTTTTTATATCGAGCGTAGTTTAGTGCGGTGCGGAAGCATAGTCACTGAAGCAGGCTGGTAGGCGTAGATTAGAGGATTTTGAAATGAAGGTTTGGAGAAGGATGGAGGTGATGAAGTGGAGCGGAAGGAAAACAAACGAGGAAGTGCTAGATTTGGTTGGGAAGAGAGGGGGGGACTGCTGGGAAAAATCATAAGGAGGCAGGAAAAATGGATGATGGGCTTATTGATCGGCAGTGGGATGTTGAAGACTGTAATGGAGGGGAGAATGTTAGGCAAACGAGGAAATGGGTGGGAATGGGATAGGAATGTTGGACAGAATGAAGGGAGGAAAATAGTATGTGCAGGTGAAGAGGGTCTTGGTGTACAGTGGGATGTTGGGTTGTGTTTTGTTAGGAGAGTCTTGATCATTTTACGGTATTTGTATCCATCCAAACCTACTCTAACCGGTAGATAATATATTGTGATAATTATATCACATCCATGTGGCCAAAAGCTCTTCTCGTCGATGAATAATCTATGCAGCCACATTCGAAAAGCTTCTAGGGCGCAGTTCCGTGACGACCGCAAGATCCTCATTCCGCGTGATTCCTTAGGAGCCGCCGGTATCCACTGTCTACGACGGTAGAGTGAAATATTATTACTCGTCGAGCCGTCGTTCGGCTCGCGCGTGACACCTCTATGGGGTGAGCGCGAGGCGATGGGGCAGGGAGTGGGAAGGCGGCAGACCTTTCTCGGCGACGGAGACGTCATATGCGAGTCGGCGATCCTTCTGCCGAGATCTGCCAAAGTCTCTCACCGCGATATCTGAATGACCCGGTGACTCCCAGCTGATGAGTGTTCGACGTCGTTCATCCGGTTGAGTGGCTCAGACTCGGCATACATACGCCAAATTTTGCGAAAAATCTTACGGAAATATCGTTTTTCCAATAAGTTTGGTAATAATGAGGTCAATATCATACATGTATTATCTTTCCCGTATAAATCATTACAGAACAAAGGTCATCAGTAGAATGCATAAAATCTGACCCCACGGAGCGAGGTTTAACCAATTGCTTGAAATGCTTTGAAAACTCGAAAGAGCGGATGAGCTCACATAATAATCTCTAGGGCCGCGGAACACCCCCACGTCTCAGAGTCATGCCTGACTGACGCTGTCCCCTCCCCCCCCCCTGCGTGTCCTCGCACTCGGAATCGATAAATGAGTGACAAAAACAAAGCCCACCTCCATGGCCGGAAGTACGTTCATAGTTAATCATCGGCAGCTGAGTATTCGTTCGCCAAATGACATCCGGTTGCATTTTACGGAGCAGCCCAATCCAAAAGGGATTTTACAAAACGTGTTTTCGAGTGGATGGAGAAAATCATTTGGAAATTGGCGTCAAGGAAAATGTTTGGTAAATTGCATGGGCATCATAAATCTGCTGTAAAGGGATTGTAATAGAGTCATCAAGATGTTTTTAGGAACAGTAAGTTTAAAGGAAGGGTTCATAATATTTGATGACGCAGAAACATCAAATGACATACTATCTTCCCTCACCATGCCTCCTCGAATTTCATCGTTTGCTTTCCATTCGGTTTGTTTCATTGTCTCCACATCCAAATCTCCAAAGCCTTTATTCCACGCCTATCCTTTTGCCTTCGCGAGCTACATATTCAACCATTCAAAACAACTCTCCCAGTATAAAACTTTTCACAATATGTTTTTCTGTGCGTGTTTGCTTGAAGTACGTGCCACCAACTCCCGCCTCTTCGTAAACGCACTCTTACACAACGCAATTATTAGCTCAATGTCCCCAACACCCTGCCCAATTTCATTCGAAACATTTCTCAAATAACCGAAATGTTTTGCTGGTTCCACATAACGTATGCCCTCCCCCCCAACTTTAAAGTTCATCTTAGCTTTCGAATTGCGTGAGGGCCTCATTACCTTCGCGTTCTTATGGTTGACTCTCGTTTCAAAACTATCACAAGGATTCTTCAATCCTCTAAGGCATGATTGCAACTAATTGATTGATCAGCTAGTTGACGCTCGGTCGTCCGCAAATCTAACTCGATTTGAGCGATCCTCGCCCACTTTCACTCCAGCCGTCATCATCTCTCCCCATGCCCTCATTCCCATTCCCTCCGCTTGAAAGTTAAAACGAGCAGGTGATAGTACACATCCCTTTTTTACTCCCCTTCCTAGCTCTCCCCATCCCAACTCTCCATTCGCCATCCGCACCTCTGCAGTCTTAGACAGACAGTCGTACAAGTTCGAGAGAAGTCGTCTATTTATCTCCCCATTCTGTTTCAATCTTCTGCAAAATGTTCATAAATTTCCTCAGTCAACACCTTCGTACGCCTTCTCAAAATCTTTGAAGCTGAGAAATACAACTGGGTGATGCTCTGTTAGTTCCAATTAGTGGCCTCTGTGTTAATCAATTACTCCTGTGGCATCAAGCGAAACTCTCCCTTTCCTATACCCGAACTGATCATATTATAGGCATTAGTTTTCTCTCCCTCCGACGTTTTATGTGCGAATACGCGCTTTTGAAATCAAATGTATACTCTTACTTGATAGGAAATACTTCCATCATAAATTCCCCTGGAAAAAATTCCGATCCCCGTTCGTTTCCCTGAATTCTCGATCACGCTAATGGAGATAATATCTATTCCCACAGCCTTCCTTTATTTTATTTCCACTTTTAATATTTTTATTTCTCTGCCCAATATTTCCATTTCGATGCCATGATGAAGGGTATGAAGAGGGAGGAGGTGCGGTGGGGGGGGCGAAGAAGAGGTCTGGAATCTTTCATTGGTAGTGTCATAAACAGAAAGTTCCAGTTGAACTTAAAATTTAGAATTTCCACCAAGAGACGAGAGAAACTGTTTCATTTAGAAAGTTCCAGAACTTTCCAGCGTAGCCCACTTGCATTTCAACACTAGACCAGTGCCATAGTCAGTCAGTGTAGTTACCTATGTCAGTTGAGTTGGGTAAACGAGTGAAGTGAAGATTTTAGTCGTGTAATTAGGTCAAAAGTTGACAGTAGTAAATAGCGGCACCGAGATGAATAAATTACACCGTAGGCGAAACGTGGATTTTCTAGGTGAACTTATTAGTATCTAATGGTTATCAGGATTTTTTTAAAAGGTAAGGTCATGTAATACAGGCGTGTATACTCTACTCATAGGTTTTCTAGGATTAACATTCTGTTGCATTCAACATTCAATCAGGGTGTCGATGGGAGAATCCAGTCAAGGGATGGGGAGAAGGAGCTGTTAAAAAACCCTCTGGCTTTGCCAAGGAATGTAAATTTGGTAACTGATGCAAGCCATCAGCGAGGAAATTGTATCATGCCAGGCTAGATCAATACGTGCCATGTCTTCTGAAACTCTTAAACGACTGAAGAATTGTATAAGCATTTGCGAGCATTGTGTTTTATTTTTACCTATAACTGGCACTAGCCAAATGTCGCGCCAAAATTGTACTGCATGGAGATCACCTGCTAAAACTACTTAACTCTAAGGACTACGGATATATCTTTAGACGTTTGTGACGTCGGCTGAAAAGCGTATCGCGTTAATGTCGTTAACGTGAGGAAGAAATAATAGAAGTCCGGTAACATTTCCCTGGGGAACCACTGAAGTTACTTTTCGTAGCACCAACTATTATTATTATTATTAAAACTCACATGTGCGGATAGACAATGTCAGGTTGCACACAAGTCCCAAGTATTACAATCAACCTTGCCTTGGAAAAATAACAAGACATCTCAAATTCAATCAATATCACAAAATATAGTAAATAAAATCAGTCAGAAAAAATAATACGCCTAAAAGAAACTTCCAAACACCAATCTCTAGTACAAAAAAAGAAAATGACCATCTCATTAACATCAGTTTCCCATTCAACAAGGAAAAAATCAATACTAAACTGTTGCATACAATTTTACAAAACACATGAATCAAATTATTGTACAAGCTGTTCACATATTTTCTTAAAAGTATTGACCCTGTTAGGAAAGGGCTCGCATAGTTTATCAGGTGACTACCCTCTGTAGGCGATTTTTCAAAAAGTCATCGACCCAGCTCAGGATGCTGTTATTCATGTCTGAAGCTTCTGGATTTGTGATTAGTTTCCCGTGAGATACTATGTTGAAGGGTAATTACACTAATATCCTAACTAAACTTGTATAATATCCTACGTAAAAATTATTTCACGAATAAAGAAACGAAAAATCTATTTAATACTGACTAACGAATGTATCGTCCTATCAATCAAAAAGATCGTCAAATTCTATACAATGACCTTAACAGTATTAAAAAAGACATAGAGAATGGGGTATTTAATTAAATGTTAAAAATATTCAGTATTGTACTTAATATAAAACACATGAGAGGTTTACAAACTCGGAGGTGCTCGGATGATAGCTGCAGGCCACGTAAATACTTCGGTGTCACCAACGCATCGGATCCCACTTGGGAAACACATGTGTACTCTTTACGGAGGATTCCTAAAGAAGCTGGCATTCATTAAACGTAGAGTTTGAAAATGTTGCCACGAAAGAGTGAAAGAGACGAGATAATTTTCTTAGGTAAGAAGCCACTTAGTGCCAGTGGCAAGCATACGAGCCCTCGTATGTACAGGGTGCAGCGCTTCAATCCGGACAAATTTCAATTTGAATTTCCCGCCGCATCGCAGTTCCACTGGATGTCGCAATTAGCGTTCTTGAAAGCTAAAGACATCCAGTAAGCAGTCATAATCTCAAAATGGCCGAGATGCTACGTACAATTGCGGAGTACAATCGAAGAGCCGCTATTACGGAAAGTATTCGCGCTGGGTGTCCGCCCAGTGAAATAGTTCGATTCTTCTGGTACCCCAGATCAACTGTTTACGATATTGTGGCTATGTATTATGCTTCGGAGTAATCTGGGGAAGGTTTTGCAAACCCGGCGAGGAAACGCGTGCTTGTCCGAATGCAAGCGCCGCAGCCTGCATAAGCAGATGTATCTCAAAAAACACTGGACACGCGCAATTGAACCGGGTGCGTAGAAATTGTCGTGAGAAATTCGTACGAAAGAACACAAAGCGTCACGCATTCACTAAAAATCTAGGATGGGAACTATTAGATAAGCGAATACACAGAGCAAGGTTACGCCTATCGCAAGGATACCATTCGTGTGATTTTGCATTCGGCATACGAGATATAATGCTGTCCTCCCAATCATATCGTCAGGGGAGACAGTTGCCACGGAAAAAGAGAAATGGGCAGCCGTGCGAATATATTCAAGCCTTCGTTTGCCCCGCGCACTATTCGTGACAACAACATGTGGGGAAAACACCAAGAAATGGAGAGTAATTGGCGAAAATAGCTAGGAAAATATAAGTTGCCCTCTTCGCTTCATGGCTTGCGTCCTATCACCCAGCGCCTTTGGGTCGGGTGGCTGAGTTTCGTGTAAATAAAATCGTAGATCTAATGTATTCGCGAATTTTCCCTCATTCATGAGTACAATACCACCAGGTAATTAGTTACCACGTCGCATGCAAGCCCACCCATTTGAATGCTCTTCCTTTTTTTTCTTCTTAATGGAGTCAATGGAGTAGTTATTAACTGTGCGATATTTTGAATTTGTGTTACGAATATTTCATGAATGGTGCCTCGTCACCCCCTCCACGCGCCATTTCCATTGATCACGTGGTGCCATGTACTGTACATGCGGAAATAGGGGAGTAGAAGTAGAATGGCTTGTTGACTTAATGCCCCCTGCCACACGCCCTTGCGACGGCCGGCGGGGTATTGTATGGATGTAGATGTGGAATTTTATATCAGTGATCAAAACAAACAATGCGCATTTGCATATGAATAATTGACGAGACCTCCGTGCTGAAACAAACGGCTCTGAATTTATTTAATAAGTCCAACCTAGCGTTAAATCTTTTGTTCTACATTGTTTGTTCTAATGATTTCAAACCCAGGACCAAAAGCATTTTTTTGACGCTTTTCGCTTTGTCGCAATAGTTTTTCACGAAACGGGCTGCTCTGCGTTGAACCTTCTCACTTTGCGGAAAAAGACCTTTTTCACTCGGATCCCATACACTTAATGCATATTCTAGAGGGAGCCTCACGAGGGGAAGGTCGCATTTGCCCCATGGCCTTATATTCATTCACTCCTGCCGACAATGCTTGAATGAATCCCAATTTTTATTTGCCGGCCTGCAGGTTTAGCGCATGTGTGGGCCCCATGATGAGTCGTCAGTGATTTTTACACCCAGATACGTAGTCTGCCCAAAAAATACGCGAACTGGTGCAATCTGGTCGCCATTACGCAGACTATATTCCCGTCCATTAGCGGCGCTAGTTACCAGAGACCCAATGAGCCTTCTGTCGGATCGTCGAGCTGTGCGTATTGTGCCAGTTATGTTAGTTTCGGTTGTCCTTGTTTTTACTGTTTGTCGAAATTGGAAATTGACGAAATCACGGAGCAACGGATCAACATCAAGTTTTTGCACGGTAAAAGTTATCAATAAATTACTTAAATGTTAAAAGCTGTTTACGGTGACGATGCCCTGAAGAAAACATCAGTTTTGAAGTGGATTAAGCGTTTTATAAATGGCAGGCAAAACGCCACGGATGATGCAAGGCGGGGAGGACATTCAACCACCTGTGTTGATGACGACATTGATCGTGTGCGGTCCCTTGTCCTTACCGATCGTCGAAAAACCGTCCGAATGATAGCTGATGAACTGAATTTAGAAAATTCAACGGTGCACACTATTTTCACCGAACATGATGGATGGATCCTTCACCATGACAATGCACCTGCACATTCAGCATTGATTGTTCGACAGTTCCTGGCTAAAAAATCGATCACCATCCTTGACCATCCTCCCTATTCTCCAGATCTCGCCCCCTGCGACTTTTTCCTATTGCCAAAATGCACAAATGTGATGAGGGGACATCATCACTGGGAAGAAGTGGACACAATAAAGCGAGAAACGACGAGAATACTGAAAATCCTAACTGCCGAGGACTTCCAAGGGTGCTTTAAACAGTGGAAAAGAATATGGAATAAGTGCATAGCAACGAATGGGACTTTGAAGAGGACAAAATTGATGCAGATTAAATTTTGCAAAATAAAGTTTTTATGGCCTCAGTTTGCGTATTTATTGGACAGACCTCGTAAAGACGTAATGAGGACTGTAGAGAGGCAGCTAGTTATATTGAGTTGAAGAATAGCTTATTGTACGTGTATTGTGGCATGTGATGTTCCATATACAGGGCGCAAATTAGCCCCCAGCTATTTGCGGCTGCGCAAATTTCGGGACTGCATCGCCCATGCTCAGGATTCACTTAGAAACATCGAAATATAAAACCCTGAGCTGCCAATCGTTCCAACGCATAACCGCACAAATGTTGTTCCGCGGGCGATAAGGAAAGTTAGTAACACTATTGAGGGAAAATCGACATGTGAATCACATGGGAAGTAGCCTAAGAAGCAGAATGCGTTACTTGGTGTTCGGTGCGCCGTGTGGGGCCGTCCCTCGGGACTCTCCCCATTAAGGAATGCGCGGCAAACACATGTTATTCAGCAAGGAAGTAAGATCACTCGGGACACCGGAAAGGTTTATCGTATGGAAGCTCGATTGGCTTATCAATTTCTACATCCGAAAAATGGAAGACAGAATGAAGGGAAGAAAGAATACGAAAACCCAAGAGTAAATACATTAAAACGCGACAGAAAATATTTTGCATAAAAAGCTTTATCTTTAAAAGATGAGCGGGTAAGTCCTTTAAAAAATAGCACTTTCAAGGTCAAATCTCGGTTTGAAATCATAGTCTTCTTCTCGGAAGAAGAATATGATCTCCATTCCTCTGACGATAACCCAACTTTCCTCCTTCGCTTGAAGGGAAGAGTGTTTAAGTACTTCGCTGGCGAACTTCCTGTGAAAGCCAATTATATTTACTGACTCCTAAACGTCTCTGACTTCGAAACCCGTTATTCCTTTGACGGAAATAAAAACGGTCAAAGATTTGCTGCGGCCTGGCAAATTTTTCCCACCGGTCAAAACTTCACATCAGCTCCCGGGCCAGCTTGCCTAAAAATCAAGCTGCCTGCAGTGGCACTTCGCCTTAGTCGCCATCGAAAAGTCAAAATATATATTTACCACAAACCGCGGACTGGAACCACATTTTTGAAAGAATTGTTGAATTTAAGCTGGTATTTATATTGAATATGACCATAATTCCTGGTATTCCCTGTAATAAGCGACCTATGCGATAGTGGACCAGTTATGTCTCTTTGAGGTGATAAGAGCACCGCCCAGTTTTTCCGGCCCTCTCGACCGGACGTCTAGCCGAGGGCGGCGGAGGGTCAGAGGAGGAGGTCAGTACGAAGGCTGCCGATACCATCGGAGTTCCCACTCGGCAAATACCTCTTATTGTTTATTGACCTTTGTTGTTTCGGATATCACAAAATTATCAGACTTTCATCCTACTTTTCATCGCTATATTTCCTAGCTAATTTGTGCTCGGTCAGCCAGCCGTCGGTCTCATTAGCCTCTGACTCGGCCTGGCACTTAGGCTTCGTGCCACCAACGGCTCGGGACCGCCGCAAAGAGCCTCTGGACGAGAGGCAAGGGCTTCTTCGTCCGTCGCCGGCACCACACAAGATCCCTTCCCGGACAATGAACGGGCACGTATTTCAACGGCGGCATCAATTTGCTTATCCGCATGCACCACTACACGCCTCGTTAATGACCCCAAAACATCAAGAGCGACAAATCAACTTACTTAATTCATCAACGGCGAGACGTGTTCCTCCCACCTCGCCCTGTCCTTAGAGACGCGTCCTACACCCCCCCCCCCGACGCCCCCCCATGGGATTTTGGATCAGGGAAAGTTTGAGCCGAGTTCGTGTCTCTCCCCCAGCCCCCCCCCCCCCGAACCACCGACAGCCCCTACCCCCCCCCCCCTCCTCCTCCACCAACACCACTTCCAGACGATCCCTCTCCCAAGAGATGCCTCCCGAGGTCTTTTCATTATTTACAGGTTTCGCCGGAGAGGGCGGGCCGATCACAAGCACGTGCTCCCACGGTTGATTTATCTCCGCGGGGCGCGCGGGATAGGGGGGAAGGGGGAGCGGAAGAGTCTTGCGGGGGGGAGGGGGTCCCCGGCTCTGACTTGGATCCCCCTCCCGCCAACTTGTGCCCCACCCGCCCCGCCGGGAGAATCATAATGCGATCGAGGGGTTCGTCGCGGGGAGGGGGTCTCACCCCCCTCTCTCTCCCTCTCCTCCCCCCTCCCGGTGGGGATAAGGGCGCACCCCTCCCCCTGTGGGCCCTCTCTCGACGGCTCCCGCGATGGTGGATTCCCGCGCCGCCGCCCCTTCCCCGCACGCAGAAATAACAGGAGACATGGATGTACGTATTTGCATCCGCCGTCTGTCAAATCGCATTAATTATCAGGAGACCGTTCTTCAAGTTTCGGGAGCTCCCCCTAACTGAGAAACAAGATTTCCGTTGTTCCCAGGATGAACTCGGGATATTAATTTGAGATGCCAATTTTACTTTTATATTCAGGGTTGATCGTGAAAATATAATATAGTCAATCTGGAAGTACGTTAGAAATGTGTGGAATCCAATTCCGCAAACCGCCGAGTACTCAGTTGGCTACACGATGCGAACCGCGCTACCGAAAGTTTGCCAGGCAAACACGACCAGGGAGTGCGTACAACATTGGTGAAACATGGGCGTGGCTCTTCCGAAATCTTTTCAACCAGCCGTCCTCTCATCGCGTTGGTATTGGCCGCCATTGCCATTGGAGGCGATGCAGTCTGTGTCGTGGCTAGTATTTTGTTTTGTCAAGGGTGCTCTGGTGTCGCGGGTGGCGTGGTGGCAAGAGTTGGTGCCGTCATTGGGCGGAGTGGTTATCCCCGTTCGATAAGTCCTTAGGATGAAAGATAAAGAAACAAGTCATTTGGGTAGGTTATTTCAATTGTACACCATCTCCATTCACCCCGAACCACATTTCCCAGCGTTTTTTCCAACTTTTTTTAGCCATCCAAAAAGTAGGATTTCGGAAGTTCCTCAAAGTGCAAAGTGTATTTGTTGGCGATGACGTCCTCGTTCGAAGTGAATCATTTTCCGCGGAGTTATTTTTCCTTTAGTTTGGAAATTACAAGAGGTCATTAGGGGCAAATTTGGTGAATATGTTGGATGTTGTAATATTCCAAATAAAAACAAACACGTACACATATTCGCCATGGGAACTGTGCAGATGAGCACCCGTGCATTGTCTCGATGGAAGAGAATTATTTTCTTTGCCCAG
The DNA here is from genome assembly GCF_022747635.1 of Hetaerina americana. Classification (NCBI taxonomy): domain Eukaryota; kingdom Metazoa; phylum Arthropoda; class Insecta; order Odonata; family Calopterygidae; genus Hetaerina; species Hetaerina americana. The sequence goes on along the minus strand of NW_027286719.1, from coordinate 2,243,253 downwards.
TGAGGACGTTTTCTCTGTCTTCTTCTCTTAGCCGATGCAATGATGACGAATAATTCCCGCCATTGATCGTTTGCTCTGCTTGCAAATACTCGACGCACGTATCGTAAATGATTCCGTATGCATCTCAGAAAACCGCGGCCATCACCTTGTCGGCCGATTTCACCGTCTTCCCCCTCTTCGGAGCCAGAACTCCTTCAGAAACCAAGCGTTTCGACCGTTCATTTGTATCTGGAGTGTAAGCAGTTTAGTCATTTTTCGTCCATTTAGGTATCGATGTAGGAAATCGGCAGAAAAGTGACGGAAAAGAACCAAACCAGCCGCCAAGTCGACCACACGATTGCGTTTATTCTCCGCTGAGAGAAAACCCGGCACCCATCTACCTGAGATGTTTCTCACAATTTTTTTTTTCGTGGAAATTTCGAAACACTTGTAATATACATACTATATACCTGTGGCCTCAAATATTTCGGAAACTTTGATTCTTTGATCATTCAAAATCACATCTTGGGTTTCATCAATCGTTTCGAAGGAAATCACTTTCACTCCACCTGACGTTCGGAACGATTTTCATCATTTGTGGAGGCACGGTCAAGCTTGAGCAATACATCCATTTCTAAACTGCCGAGAACCAAAAAGCATGATGTGCCATGGGCTATATCCGACCCGTTTGGGCGAAACTTTTTTTCCCGATTTTGTTACTAAGGAAAAGTTTGTTGCTTCAATCGACAGTAAAAATGTAAGTACGTGATGCATAGAGATGAAACTTCTAACAGCAGCGGTCTAGTGAGAGACGAGGGAACCGCTGGCGTGGGCCGACGCGGGCAGATATAAAAACATAGAAAAGGAGGGCACTCAGAATTATTCCGAAGTTTTTCGTGGCGCAATCGCCTTCTTCTTCGGACAGAAGGAAATCTCGAGTTCTTCCTAACCAATACCCTCGTCATGTTCTCCTTCTACGTATGTCTAACTTTGCTGGTATATTTTTTTTACCATACAGTTCCTCTATACATTCCTTTCGTCACTCCAATCTTCCCTATTTCAATTAATAATGCTCCTTACCTCCCTTTGATTTTTTGCGTGGATTTACCCGTCTTTCTGCATAACAGGGCTTTCACCGTCCTGTTGGGCACACCAATTTCACTCTTTCTTCGTGATGTTTCCACGCTCTCGCACTGCGTCTTCCTTCTTTCGCCCGATATGTTTCGCCTCTCAGTTTATTATTGAACTCTTCATACTTCCTTCTACCAAATCTCCGTGTTTATACCCTTCCATTTCCTTCACTCTTTTATATTTCTAATCATCATTTCCGTAATCCATATTATTCTCGTCCTTTTCCTGTTTCCTATTCCAATAGTTTCTTTTGAGGCTTTCGATATCCCTTTTATTTGATATGTTCATATTTTTACCCTAGAACACCTAGCTTCCATTCCTCCATCATGATTTTCCCTGCAGTCTACTGATACTCCTTCCTTTGCTTTCTGCTTAATCCTTCCATATTCCGTTTTTTTCAACTCTCTTTCCTATTTTATCCTTTTGAATCGGACGCTTCACTTCATTAGTACTAAATTATGGTCTGATTCCGCATCCGCTCCGGGAAACTCCAAATTAATCACGCTCTTCATAAATCTGTTCCTGATTATAATTTATTCTTAACTGGTATGTGCCCGAATCCTCGTGGAGAATACTTCATGCGTATTGAATCTATCGAACTTCAGTGCACAAAAAATTCGATGCTGGGTGAGTTGCCTGTGGACGGTGGCTCAGAGAACTCACCACACCCCTCTCCACACCGATTTCCCTCATCCCCCTCGGTGTCCGAAATGAGAATGTTGAAATATCTTGTCTTGCATTGTATTGTACCTGGACTAGGAATGCACGCACCGTTGATTAAGGAATGAAGTCCATTGATGATTTGTGCGCAGTGATCATTCTCACTAATGACTGATGATGGATTCTCTAAATAGAGGTATGAGGCGCTGGGAAGTTTCTCGTCGGAATGTCCCCCCCGGTCCCTCAGTCGAGCCGTCGAGCTCTTTTGACCGCGGCGACGACTGCGGGGAGTGCTCCTTCACGGGGACGACAGGCTGGGAAGGAGAGCGAGCGACTCACTCACTTTGGGCTCGACCTCGATGCGAGCGAAAATATAAAACGCCCTTCTGGGCTTTGGCTTCTCATCCGATATGAAGAGGAGCGTTGAGAGGGAAATCAATCGTTTCGGCTTCGTGGCTGCGACGTCGAAGGCAATGGAAAAATCACGCCATTATCCCGCCGAGGATCAGCAGCTGAGCGGGTCTATTCTTTTCTTCCCGTTTGGTACGAAAGGCGTGATGGAACCCTCTTGAGTGAAATGTTCCGGAGGTGAGCGCTCTCTGTCTCGGCTCGCTCGGCGTGCCACTCAGGACGACGACTGCTCTCCGCCACTGCCGTGAGTGGCCGCCAAGTGTGCGGAGGATCATTGAGGCCGGCCGGCCATCTGGAACTCGAGGTCGCATCGCGGTCCCCACGGTGCCTCGGGCCAATGAATGCCCGGATGCCGAATGATGCCACTCTTCAAGTCTATGGCAAGCTTAACTCTCTCTCATTTCAAGGTTTCTTCCCCCCCCCCCCCCGTAACGATTCTATGACCGTGCGAACTCTATTCAAGATTTTGAATTTGAATTAATATTTGAAATGGCACCAATTAGTCTGGTCGTAGATAAAGTTTTCGGTACAATCTCACGGTTTCTGAGTATCAGTAATCCAATAATAATAATATTATTATTAGTGTTTTTATTATTAGCAATATTATTATTACTACTAATAGGAGCAGTCAAATGAAAACCGAGCACCAGATACAACAACCAGTCCGCTTACTAACAAGGATATAACACAATTGCGTGCGCCTGTGAGTTTCCACTGTGCTGTTATCCTACCACAGTGATGGCAATATAGTATATATATATATATATATATATATATATATATATATATATATATATGGATACATGCTTCTAGCTTTTAGCGGACCGAGTTTTATGGCGGGCGTTTGGTTTTCATTTGACTGCCCCTATTATAATATTATTTACGTCTCTAGCGTAATGTTGAGTGGGTGAGTTATGCATGGTTAATCTTGTGTTACTTCGTATAGCTAAATTTGCACTACTTATGGTGACGATTCCAACCAAGGACGTGGCTTGGGCGGCGCAGGGCAATGATTTGCGGTTCACTTTGCCCGCCAGCGAGTGGGACATCGCGACATTAATCCGCTGGAGAGTCCAAAGTATGCCGTTGGAGGAAGTGCATTCAGGGCGACTCAATGAAAACACGTATATTGAAAATGGAAAGAAGAACCTGAGGATGTGGTCGACTGACTGTATCACACTCCTATTCCAATTCTTAAACACCAAACAAAATATTGCGGAATACATACTGGATGGTTTATGGTGTGTCTAATGAGGTGTTGCATTGTGTCGTGTTGGCTGAGGCTTACAGAAGAAGCGGCGGTTAGTCCGTATGTTATGCAGAAGTTTCCCCAAACTGTAGGTTATCATGATATTATTATTAGGTAATCTAACGTTTAAGGTAGGTTTTTGGATGGACACAACTATCAAATAAATATTTTGTGACTCCTAACAAAACACAAAATCCAGCAACCTAGTCTACATCAGTCTACACTCTTCATCTCTGAGTACTTTCGTCCTCCCTTCATCCCGTCCAACATCCCTATCCTGTTCCTGCCCTTTCCTCGTTCGCCTAATATTCTCCCCTTTATTACAGTCTTCAACATCCCATGCCGGTCAAAACCCCCTTCATCCACTTTTCCTGCCTCCACAGGATTTCTCCCAACAAACCCCTCTCTTCGCCCACCACACCAAGTACTTCCTCATTTGTTTTCCTTTCTGCCCACATCACTTTTTCCATCCTTCTCCACACCCACATTTCAAAAGTCTCCAATCTATGTTTATCATTCTGATTCAGTGACCATGTTACCGCTCCGTACGTAACTACGCTCCATATCAAAATTTTTATGAGCCTTTTCTAAACATCATTGCCCAACGTCCCTGCCATCAACCCCCTGGGGGTCGAGATGGTGCGGGGGCTAGCGTACTGGCTTCCCACCCAGAGGGCGCGGGTTCAAATCCCGGCGGTGTTGAATGTTTTTCAGAGGTATCTCGATCCCTACTTGAGGTACTTTGTGGAGAGCTCTTTGAGTGAGTACGCCGTCCGTCGGATGGGACGTTAAACTGCGGATCCCTTGGCGCCTTTCGTAAAGAGTAGGCTAATGCCGACGCCGGGTTTCTCTCCACCATTCATCCTTTCCTGTCCATCCCCTATGGCGCAAATGCCCTCAGCAGTCGGTCGCCTCCCCTAAAAACTACTACTACTACATCAACTCCCTCCTTCTTGTGAAAGCCTCTTTGCCTAGCGCAATTCTTCTCCTTACGTCCTTACTACTTTGATCGCGTTGGTCAAATACAATTCCGAGATTCGTAAACTGTTCTACCTGCTCTAGTTTTTGCCCACCTATTTTAATGTTTAGCTTAGCCTTTTTCTTTCAAGAAAATCGCATAGCCTTTGTTTTATTAATATTGATTCTCATCCTATACCTGTCGCACTGAATTTACAATTCCCTCAGCAATGCTTGCAACCCCTTGGCTGACTGACAAACTAAAGCTTGGTCATCAGTAACAGATAACTGATTTTACGATTTATATGCCGACTTTCATGATAGTATCATGATATTAATCAAAATTCCTGTCTTCTTCTCCCGAGGCCGACCTTCTCGATCCCGGAGACGAAGGCCGTTGGGGCATTCGCTGCGGCCGAAATTCCGTCGCCACGCCCTGTGGCAAACGTCGCCGGCGTGGGCTACCCTCTCTGTCGGATGTGGCGACGGCATCCGATTGGCGGCTCGCGGCGACAGACGCCGAGGGATAGATGGGCCGTCGCACCCGCTAACGCCGCGCCGTGGATCAGCCCTGAGGACGAGGAGGCTTGAAGTGGCATTGAAGCCGGAGCTGCTTCTGGACCAAAACGGGCCGGACGGCGAAAGATAAGTTTAGAGAGAAGGGAAACTTCTACCACCGCCAAATTCTTCCAATGAGTCGATGAATCGAAACGGTAGAATGTTGATATTTTTGCTGCATCGATTCACTGTATGGATTTACGTATTTGAAGACGTTGACCGTTGCTGGGGGATTGAGGTGTTCAAGACTACAGTTCTTCCGTAAGGTCTCTATTCATACGAGGGTCATCCGGAAAGTAGTACCCGTTCGTGAAATAAAGACACAAAAGTAAATATTAACAAACATAAAAAATTTTATTTGAAAGAGGGTACTTTAAACTACTTCTCAACATAATCTCCAAGCAAATTAAGGCATTTGTCATAACGTGTGACAAGTTTCTGTATTCCTGCTGCATAGTCCTTCGCCGCCAGCTCATTGAGATACGCGAGGGACCCATCTTGCACAAATTTTTGCATAATGCAGATGGTGTTTAACAATTTCATGAACAATTGTTCGAGAAACATTGGGAAAATGCTCACAGATGTCATCAATTGTGACGCGCCGATCGTTCCTCACGAATTCGTCAACTGAGCTCACCAGTTGGTCTGTAATGACAGACGGTCTCCCCGAACGCTCATCGTCGTGTGTGTTCCCCCTCCCCATGTTGAAGTTGCGACACCACCGCCGAACAGACGACTCGTCCATTACATTGTCTCCATACACCTCCTTTAATTGGCGATGAATATCACATGGGCGAACGTTTCTTGCATTGAGGAATTTAATCACTGCCCTCACTTCACAACTGGCGGCGTTCTCAATTTTTTTAAACATTGTAAACAATCACAGAAACAACACAGGCAATGCTAGCGTCACGCAACTTGGCTCAGAGAAGGCAGACAAGCCACTGAAGCTATCTGACCTCGTCCAGCGGCTACTCGCGTCGTCAGCACTTCATGCGGCACGAACGGGTACTACTTTCCGGATGACCCTCGTAATTGTAAAAATCTTGATTTTGAATAACAGCATTCGTCATCGTGGTGAGATAAATCGGTCATAAATTTATATCGATAATAAGGCACATTGATATTTTTTGTCGATAACTTATTTATTTGACTTTTCACGACCTAGTGCCGAAAGCAGGAGTTCAGCGGCTAGTCATATTCCCGAGCGACATGGTTTTTCCTCAGGGCATTATTGAGCGATTTTTAACTCTACGGTTGATAATTTCTTTAAAGTAAGTATATTAGGTCCTTAAAATTGCACCGAAGGGTATGATATCACCTGATAGTCTTGCCAAGGAATTGCTAATGTCCTCTCGCGCGACCCACCGCCAACATTTTTCGCAAGACTCGCGTCAAAATCGTTGTTGTACAGGTACATACTCTGAGCAGTGATTTTGATTCGTTACGTAACCTGAAATTTCTATTTTATTCAATCTGATTCGGTTATCCCACATGAAAGTAGATACACACCACCATAAGACCCAGACGCGCAATTAAGAAATCTCCGAGATGGCAAACTTCTTAAGACTCTAGCGCCACGCACCCCTGCCCTCCCCATTTGGCCAATCGCCCTTTGGCATGTGCTGTGTCACCCTTAGTGTGGAGGATTTTGCTCAACCTGCTTTGGATTCGAAGGGAAGAGCATTTCTGTTCAGCATTTCGACTGCTGTAGCTACTATTTACTCTGCCGTTTCCGGTAATTCTCAAAAAGAAATGTCGAACGTCCTTTTCCACGCAAATTCCAGTTAACGTGGGAGAAATTTTAAACTTACAAACCGTCATTGTGCTATAATCGATTCATATTACGGAGAAATGGTAGATTTTTCGAGAAATCTCTAAATATTACACTAACCAATAAATATATCATGGTTAACTGCGGATCGAGTTGCGCCACCGAAATATATCGGAAGAAAAATAGTAAGCATCACTTCCCTGCGTGTTGTATTCTATGTGTGCCAGCGACCATATTTACCGATATGCATGATTCGTAAATTTATTGATTGACCAGCGTAACTTTGTGTGTTTAGGGAATCCACTTCAGAAAATGAACATTTTTGTAGTCAGGCGAAAAATGTATTTGTCGGCTGTCTTTGCTGTGCCATTCGTCATGGTGCCCATATTAAATTCCTGGATGTTTTGACACAGGCCCCAGGTCAAGTTTCCCCAACCACCATTTACTTCCACATGTTGCCCACGGAGTGACAGCTGGTCGGGCCTTCATTGGGCGGTTCCGCACCGGGAATCAGCCCAGTGACTAGCAGGGACAACTAGTTTGCGGATTATTTTACATGCATGCAAGGCAAACTACTTTTAATAGCGGAGATTCATTGCAATTCGGTTAGAATAACTGTCGGAAAATTGGCCACCTAGTATGAGAAATTATTTTCCTGATCGACTTCGCTCAAAATTGTTCTGAACCGTTGCGGCACAATTTTACGTCGCGCACGCAGATATCATTGCAATTCCTCCCGATTTGGATAGTGAAATGGTTGATTACCATCGATTAATTAAAAAATTCTACATTGTAGAGTTCCATTCTGAAATGAAACAAAAAGATAAACATTGAATTTTAGGTATTCCACCTACAAAGGCAGGCTTTGGATGATTCCTAAAAAAATAATATCTACGCATCAAGAGAACGTTTTATCATTTCCAGGACATCATTTCCTCTTTCACTTCTGCGTAACTTCCGCCTTCCTCCATGCTGCAAAATCTCTTATGCTCTTCCTTCCTCTATCCCGCTTACCAATTCTTTTCACTTTTATCACAGCCTTCATCATCCCACTGCCTCTAAGTATTCCCTCTGCTCACTTCATCTATATCTTTCGGGTTCACCTCTAATTGCCAACCACGTTTAAATTTCAGCATTTGTTTTCGTTTCGGTCCAACTTATTTTCTCAATTCTCCGCCACCTCCACATCTCACAATATCCGCTAATCAACGCTCATCCTCTCGGCCCAAAATCCCTCACGCATACAGTGCTATACTCCATATTAAAGTTTTTGCTAATTTTTTGTCCATATCTTCACACAGTATACCTGCCATCAATTCTCTCCAATTCATCCTCTTTTGCTAACGCTACTCTTCTAATATCGCCACTACTCAAGTCCTTTTTTCACTTTAAATACTGTCCAAATAATTATTAAACTTCTCCACTTACTCTAGTTAATTCTCTCCTATTGTAATGTTAAACTTAGAGCTTTCCAAATTCTTGAGAATCTCATTGCTTTCGTTTTCATGTGGCTAATCTTCATCCCACAAATTTCACATCGTTCCGGTAAAGCAATCAATAATACCTGGCTAGCTGTCTGATTCACCATTGCTTGACCTCTGCGAGTCCCTGCTAAAATAATCTCACCCTTTCAATGCCACCTTTAATGGATCCTCAGCGTGT